>NC_045724.1:6813533-7113792 GCF_009834535.1 Camelus ferus | reverse complement strand
GATTCACTCTGTTAATTTCTAGCGAAATCATGCACATCTAGCCACCTGCCTTTACGGGATGGCCTCTGGACCTCTCCCTTCCACGGGGCAGCCCCAGATTTCATGACCATGTCCGGCAGGAGCAGGGCACTGACTCGGAATAACTTTTTTCCCCACTTACAATCCCTGTGTAGAAAACTGACGATTCAGATCTCCCCTTCTCCTTGGCCTTTCTGTTCAGCCAGATGGGCGGCTTCTCCCAGCCTGGTTCCACTTCCCCTGAGCTCTCAGGCTGAGGCATCTGGGGAGGTGTCTGTCCCGTATCAGGTCAGCTGGGCTTGGCTTTCTTACAAGCATACCACTGAGGACCCCAGAGAGTGGGCTGAAGAATGCACGTCTGTTCTATTCCTGTCCCCACTTCCTTTCCAGCATGGGGCAGGCCGAGTTGCTACTGGCTGCCAAGGATTACTAACAGACACACAGGCCTGGGGGAAGTTGTGCACCCTACATGGGGGCAAGTCAGGATCGGCCCCCGGTGCACAAGAATAGAGTGAGATTTAAGAGAAAGACTGTGTACTTTTCGCACTGGCATGGTTCACACTGCAGCTACGTAAGATGCAAGATGCCTATCTCGGGGCTTTGGTGTGCTCCCACCCCCCTCCCTCCATCTGCCGGCGGTCACATAACTGAGCTCATGGATCGAGGCAAAGCCGGTTTCCCTCTCCCAGTAGAAAAGAGAGCTGAGACCACAAGCTTCTATACACACACCCCAGCCTTGCAGTCCTGCTCATCCAGGCCCATTCCCAGGCAGTGGCTGGCAGGGCTGTGACTCCTAATTCACCAAGGCACTTTGAAGCGCACAGAGTAAAAAGGGAATTTTAGGGAAGCGAATACAGTGGCTGCACTTGGAATTTCACCCACCATGAGAGCACCCAGGGAGCACAAAGGAAAATGGTGTGAATGCCACTTACAGGCTACAAATACGTCAATGCAGCACGTGTTTCCGCAAGGTGAGGAATAGGATTCGATTTTTCTGGGCGGATGGACTTTAAAACAAACCCCGCAGCTCCTGATTATAGCTTCGGGAAGTTCTTTCTAAACGTTTAAGTAACTCTGAGCTATTGACAATGGGAGCTGTCCTGACAGCGAGGTTTGAGGGGAGACACTGCATTTCCTGCCCCGAAGGCAATTTAGGAATAGAAGCGAGTTGCGCCCGTCAGTGTTTCCCATGTGGTGTTTCTTGGAGGATGAGGTGGACCCTCTGGCCAGGGAGCAGGAGGCCACTTTGCTGGGCCACGCCCACAGCGCTTGGTGAATTTCCATGTGCTGCACCCTGGAAGGGTCAGGCTGTGTCCCCGGCATCCCAGCCCTTCAGGTTAGAGAGCTAGAGCCCTGCTTCTCTCCAGGCCCTGAAGGAGACCCCCACACGAATCAGCAAAATCACCTTAGGACTGCTTTTTTGTTTTCTTTTCAACCACTTGTTTTTATGGACCATGCATTTCCTAAATTTATCCCTTGCTGGTCAAAGTGACTGCAGTGTTTATTTCTCAACACTCATCTTGTTGAAAGGACTCTCTGTGTCCAAGTGTCTGGGACTGATCATGTGTTTGGATTCACATTATGCACACTGGCAATGACTTACATCTTCTCAAGGTCCCTTCTAAGTCCAGAACCCGGGACAAGAGAGACCCAGAGCCTAAAGGACAGCTGAACCACCACTGCCCCCCAGGGCATGTGCTCAAAACTGACTTTTATCTTTCCTTAGAAAGGTTTTCTATAACACAAGGAGAAGGGTCAGTTGTACAAATGAAAGGCTTATTTGAGCAACAGAAACCTGACGAGGGCAGGTCATCAGACATCAGAGGAACCACAGCAGGAGCGCTGATGGACCCCATGGCTCCTAAACCCTTTTCAGGCCGCACCTCAAAGCCAATGACCGCTCTCCATCAGGAAAAAGGCGCACATTCCCTTGACAGACGAATTTTGGGGGTCCAAGGATCCCCTACCCTAGTGTTTCATCTCTTACAAGTCACTCTCACATACATTTTATTTTTGACCCTCAACACATGACCATGCAGGAATGATACCATTAGCTTCATTTTCAGGGGGAACTGAGAGGCTCAGAGCAGTGACTCCCTTAATATCAGTTCGCAAGTATGTCAGGAAGGCTTACAACTTCAAGTCCACGTTCTTCCCACTTGCCATACTGGCCTCTGTCATCTGTGGTGGCCACATCCACAGTGATTAGGAAGACCAGGCAAGCCCAGCCCCTATTCCTGGTTCAGACTTTTTCAAGGCACAGGGCAGAGGGTAAGTCTGAGTGCAGGCAGTCCTGGACTGAACTGACGGCGGCTACACCAGGCTCTGAAGGCAGGGCTGCCTTACCCAAGGTGAATGGTCCGGATGTGTTTCTGGCATACCCGCTGCAGTGCTCAGCACCTTCCCGCAGTTCTTCCAGAGGCATTTGAACATCACCTTCATGGAGTTCTATAAAGGGGAGGAAAGTGACATGAAAACTAGCCCAGCAATTTTTTATTGTCGTCCCAAAGTACTTTTTTCCTTCATTAGAGAAGTAACAGGTTCCCATTCTCTTGACTACAACTCAGCACGCCATTCTAGGAAACCCTCTATCTGGCGGGGACTGTGGTGGCCTCAGATGTTTTTCTACATCCTTCCTGAGTACTGAGACCTGCAGGAAGGCATTTAGTTCACTGTCATTAAGGTGGCCACAAGGTCCGTTAGGTTGTTAATGGCAGTATCTAACGTTCACGGAGCGCTCGGCACATGCCAGGTGCTATGCTAAGAGTTTATCTCACGTAATCCTAAAAGATGTCTAATTATTATCATCACATTTTACAGATTCATGGAAAGCTTCAGTAAAACATAGCCCAGTCAGTGAGCCAGCTTCTAGCAAAGCTGGGGCAGGAATCCGGGGAGTCGGCTCCGCGGAACCCACCCTCCTCCACCAGGACACAATTCCACCTTCTCCACAAGGATCTCAGCCGTTACCATGATCGCCACTTCATTATCTTAAACTGGCTATAAATTTAGTTTTCAGTGGAGGTCATGGTGATGGTTGAATTAGACAGTTTTCTCTTCACTCTACGTATGACTTTTTCTTCCAAACCCTGTGTACTCTGCACAGGTAGCTACTGGAGGGAGGTCTAAGTTCACCAAAAGAGAATGGAAAATCTGCCGCAGGAAAAATGACTGTCTCATTTGTAATGACTCAGGTCATTAGGATAAGCAACTGGAGGGCCTTTTTTTTACAGTCTGGGTTTATGGTTAAAGTTTCTTGTTGATCTGCAAGGTGGCTGCACACGTGGGCCCAGAAATGTAATTACACCCAGTGGGGAGAGCCCAGAAACTGTGCTTAAGGATGAGCATTCCCAAACCCCCTCACAGAGGGGAGGCTCGCTTTCTCCTCTACCTCTTCTTCTTTTTTAAAAGATTTATTTTTAAAAATCTTATTTTATTTATTTAAAAAAATTTGAGAGGGGTGGATTAGACTTATTTATTTATTTATTTTATTATATATTTTAAATGGAGGTACCGGGACACTGAACCCCAGGACCTCGCGCATGCTAAGCACGCGTTCTACCACTGAGCTACACCCTCCTCCCTACCTCATCTTTTTGAACAAGACATCTCACATTTACTTCCTTTGAATAACACATCTGTGTTTATTACCCCATCACCCCAAACGTGTCAGAGCTCTCGTCCCATAATTCTACTCACGCCCAGTATGTGCCATCTCTAAATCTGGGGCAATGCTGATGAAAAGCTTTGGAAATGCCTGTCATTTGACCCCAGTTCAAACTTCAGGGATCTAACCTAAGCAAATCATTCAAACGTCTGCAAAGATCTGTTGTATAAGATATTAACCACACTGACATTTCGATTAGTGAAAAATCAGAAATAATCTCAAGGTTGACAGTGGAGGGGGATTGGTTAAACTAATTCCATGTAACTGTATATTAAGGAATCTTAAAAATGAAGTTGAGAGAAAAGCTTCTCTGATGCGAAGAACAAGCTCCAAGGCTAGGAAGGGAGCTGCTGGTACTCCTCATTTGCCCTGCAGGTTTCTCGCTGCTCCCCTTCCCCACCCTGCTCAGTGCCCTGGAGGTTGACCTTTATGTATCAAGGGGCCCCTCACTGGCTCCTGGGTGGCATTGCCAGTGGGAGGACAGGGAGGAGGAGAGACTGGAAGCAGCAGGGTGTGGATTCTCTCAGCATCCTTTCATGCCCTGGCCACGGGTGGGCAGCGGCTACATTTTTTCCTCCAAAAGTTTCTACCTCTACTGGCTATTTCCAAAGTGTTGGTTCATCCTCTGGGTTCTGGAACCCCTCTTACTTGCCTCTTCAGGCTTCGGGAGGGGGTATACTGTTTGCCCCCTGGGGGTAATGAACCACCCCCTTCTGATGTCCCCAACCCTAGTCACACCTTTTTAAAGAGCCTCTTTATTAAACTTCTCAATTAACCCATTTGAGTACCACCAGTTTCCTTGAGGACCTTGACTGAAATGGGGGAAAGTAGTTATACAAGAATATAAACAACATTATATATTTGGGGATGGGTAGGTAATACAAATAGAAATTATTGCATAGTGGAAATACCAGCGAAGGGTATCTTATTTTGACATTAATTTCCAAACGCTAAAAATTACCCTATTTTATTTGATTTGTTTATTTTTTATCATACAGATTTTTTTTTCCCCAAGAGGCCCTCAAAGTGTTATGCCTCTTTTGTTGTTGTTTGTGTTGCTGTTTGTTTTTTTTTTTTTTTAGGGGAAGTAATTAAATTTATTTATTATTTAATTAATTTTTTTAGCGGAGGGTACCAGGGATGAACCCAGGACTCTTGCGTGCTAAGCACTTGCTCTATCACTGAGCTATGCCCTCCCCCACAAATTACCCTATTTTAAATGAAAGACAGAAGTCACCCTATGATACTTGCTTGACTAATTTTGGAGAACAAAAGCTTACTAGCACGGCCATCTCAACTGTAATGAAATCAAGCGACTTTCCTCCACCTAGGCAAAGGGCGGTTTTGTTTTGAAATAGGGGGTACTGGGAATTGAACCTAGGACCTCGTGCGTGCTAACCACGCCCTCTACCACTGAGCTATACCCCTCCCCTGGTGAAGGACGTCCTTGGGTCAAACCACAAGGTCCCTTAAATGGTGGTTAAGTACTTTTCAAGATCTGCTAACTACATCCCATGGAGACAAATCCTTTGTCTACAGACTACTCACTGTTATGCTAAAGGACAGCCAGCCATGGAAGGAGAAGAATAGGAAAAAATAGCCAATATCAACAGTGCCCAGATTGCCACATGGGTCCAAGCTCGCCCAAGGAAGCCCAACCAAGCAGAACTGCTGGCAGAGTCCCGGCCGCCAAGCCTGAACTTCAGCCCATCTGTGCTCTGCCCTGGCTCCCCGCCGCAGCCCGAACAGATGCTCACAAGGCTGGAGTGTCCGAGCTAGAGGGAGGCCACTGTCGGCTGGGAGCCACAGTGTGCTAGGGTCTTCCACACATCTGCCTTCCGTAGCTGAAGCCCCTGGCGGTTACAAGCAGGATTCATGGAATCTACACGTGCCCAACGTGACATTCGCAGCAGCTCCAGAAGAGCTCTCCAGAGTTACCCAACTTTGGTGCTGTGGGCTACGACAGTTGGAGAGAACTTCCTGGAGGGTCATCCCCCTTGCAGAAACATCCAGAATGTCTCCAACATCAACTGCTTTGGGGCTATAGGCTGAGATCTTTGGCCGAAGGCTCCCCTCGTCTTCTCTCTGCTTTCCTTTCCATGGCGAGCTTCCGTGATGGCTTGGAATTGTTTCATAGATAAGAGTATGTGGAGTAGCTTCTATTTTCCTGCTCAAATCCAGACTGGTACACAGCACTGCTGACGGTCACCTTCAGTTCCAAGAGTGAAAACATGGCTGGATTTTGAAGTTTTATGTAACACACCCAGGGATAAGTTCAATTAAAGCTACGTTCCAGAGGGTCTGTGAGCATCACATATCCAGTTTACCTTACAGCAGCCTGGGGTTAACGTCAAGCCACCTTTTCTGAGGCAGTTGAGAAGCTCCTCAGGGGTGCTTTAGTTGGG
The DNA here is from genome assembly GCF_009834535.1 of Camelus ferus. NCBI lineage: Eukaryota > Metazoa > Chordata > Mammalia > Artiodactyla > Camelidae > Camelus > Camelus ferus. The sequence continues at coordinate 7,107,702 of NC_045724.1, read as the reverse complement.
ATTGAGGTGTGTGTGTGTGTGTTGGGATGGGGGGATGGACGCTCACATATCAAGCTCCCCAGGGAGGAGAGGGACCCAATTATTCTGCACAGGCGATGGTGCTGCATTACACATGCTTCCTCAGCCTGCCTCGTGGGAACCCACACCTCTTAGCAGAGGCTCCAATGTCTCTTTCAGGATCAAGAGGTCCACTCAGACCCTCAGGTTCCAAAGACCAAGAAGTGGTGTCTTAAAAAAATCAGTAACTGCTTAGAAGGTACAGGGGTTCCAGTTCTCTCCTTTACTGGGAAGGCAGCCTTACACATGTCACTTCGCCCACTTTGGGCTTTATTCCTTATTTGTAAAACAGGAGGACCGAACAAGGTGAGCGATTTTGGATCCATGAGGCATGTGGGGTTAATGCAAAGTGATAGGTAAATTCAAATGTATACCAAGCAGGGATTAAGCACCTCCCACCTAGATGTGCTGTGTATAGATGCTGTGGTAATAAATAGAACTTAAAAATAACAAAAAGATATTTTTGTAAATGAAATAATACAAAATGGATTCTTTTGTGTCTGGCTCCTACACCTCAGTGTAATGTTTTTGAGATTTGTCTGCTGTCTCGTACAGCAGTCATTTGTTCTCTTTTATTGTGGTATAATATTCCACTGTATGAATGTACCACAATTTGTTTATCCATTACCTGTTTGCAGAGATCTGGATTGTTTCCAGTTTGGGGTGGACAATGAATTAAACTGCTATGAACATGTGTCTACAAGTGTTTTGTGGGCATGGTTTCATATCTCTTAAGTAAATACCTAAGAGTGGAATTACTGGGTCACATGGTAAGTATATATTTAACTTTATAAGAAACTGCCAAACTGCTTTACAAAGTGGTTCTACCATTCTGCATTCCCAAGAGCAACGAATGAAGAGTTCCTGTTGCCAACGCTTGGTATTCTGTACACCAAAAAGTGCACACTGTGGGGGTGGGGGCAGGTACGGCTCGGCGGTAGAGTGCGTGCTTAGCATGCACGAGGTCCTGAGTTCAATCCCCAGTACCTCCATTAATAAAAAGTGCGCACTGTATGATCCCAGGGCAGTGGCTGTCTGTCTGGGGTGGAGGGCGGCATCTGACCACAGAGAACACAAGGAGTGCTTGCCTGGATCTGCATGGTGGTGACTCAGGTGGAGATATTAGTCAAAACTCACTGAACTATACATTGAAAATGGGTTCAGTTCGTTGTGTGGAAATGATACCTAACTATAGAGTAGATTTCAAATGATTTCTAGAACAACAACAAAAGCATTCCTGAATTAATAGAAATCCCTCGACATTACATATTTGCTCAATCAGTGAATTCTAAAAGGGCATCTCATCTTTGGGGACACGTGTACATTTCCTGACACAATCAAGCAGTCCCGTAACTTGGAGAGGTGGGGGCTGGGCTGGATGATTTCCAAAGCCCTTCGAGCTCCAGTGCCTGGGCCAGACACTGCCAGGCAGGCTAGTCTGAGATGCTGTCATTAGATTGCCTAGACCCCACTCTTCTTTGCCCCGATCCTCCCTGAGGTCCATCGGCTCCCCAGCTCTGGCTGGCAATGCTGCGCCATCGCTGTGAAATCCTCCAGTGTGACCCCGAGCTGCTGCTTTTCTTAGCACCGCCCTCCCCAGCAGATGGCTCTATTTCTGGGTCGGCAGTTCTTCTTACAGAAGGCACTTCTCTGCTCAAAATTAGTGGGTGAGGAATTAAGTCAGAGCAGAGACGGCAACAAGTGTACTCGTCTGGGCCTTGGGGCTCAGTCATTCACAACTGAAAGCGATTCACTGCTTTCTGACTCTGCAGGATTGGACGTGCAGGGTGGAGCACATGGTTAGATCCCTGTTTACTACTGCACAGCTCTGACTGAAGCACCTTATGTTAACGGAGCAATTTTCGCTCCGACTTGAGATATCTTCCTGGTCCACAGGTAAAAACGGTTCACGGTCAAGACAGCTGTGAAATAAATGAAAATGATGACGGCTGGAATTTCCTGACTGCCTTTGAGTTGTGCTGATATTCTGAAGTGCAGAGTCCTGAGTCAAATTTCCTCACAGGGCCCCCAATTCCTGTCATGGCTGCCCTCACCTGATGTAGCCTGACCTCTCCCAATAACCCTGAACAAGCCCAACGTGGCTGGGATGGCCGAGGGGCCCAGAATGTCCTGTGCTGCAGTGACAAAGATGCGGTAAACGTGGAGTCAGGGTGGAGGGTGGAGGCAGGGGGCCTCCTCTGCCCACACCCAAGCTTCACAAATTTCCATTCAATGTGTTGTCAAGTGGGTAAAAAGGAAAAAAAAAAATTAGCAGCTAGCATGTATGGCTCCTGTAATCCTCACAACAACTTGATCAATAGGCTGCTATTAATCTCCACATTTTACAGATGAGAACACTGAGGCTTAGAGATGTCAGCTGACTTGCTTAAGGTCACATGAGTATTGGAGCTGTTTGATCCTGCTGAGGCATGGACAAATCCAAAATCTGACAGAGTCAGGGATCTGACATGGACAAAAACCACATTAATAGTTATCAGTGCTTCTTGATGTTCTAGACGTCTTCAGGAACTGATGGTTTGAACTCTCTGCCTTCATAGACTTGTTTTCTCCCAGAAGGCCTCGAGTGGCTATATTTAGGGTCATTGCATCACCTCGTGGTCAGGACGGGAACTGCACCTTCCCGGTAATCCCAGAGTCCTGGCTCACACTACCAGGGTTTTCTCTGAGCAAGGAAGTCAGTCTGAAATTCCAGAGGAAAAATTTTGCTAGCACAGGGCTTGATGCAGTTTGGCTGGCTGACCTCCAGAGCCAGGAGAAAGAAACGTTTCATTTTATTCTCTTTGCATCCTCTGCTACCTTGGCTGAAGGGTTTGCTAAGAGCGATGCGTGCTTCATGCGGGAAGCGGCCCTCCAGCCTGGAGTCCCACTCTCTGTCTTGATTTCTTTGTGAAGCCTCTGCACCCCACTCCCCACTCTGCCATGTAATATTGGCTGTAGCTGGGTCTCAATATTTTCTTTCCATGTTACTCTCTTCTGGGTGGTAGAGGGAAATGTGGTGTGGAGCCTCTGAATTAATTTGCCTCAAGAGTTTCACCGATGCTGTTTCACCTAAGCTGATCTTATCTGCCGTATTAGAAGCGACACAATCTTGGGCAATTCACATAACCTCAGTGAGCCTCTTCTGCACAATGGGCATATGAACATGCCAAGGATCTGGGGGATAATTAAATGACATGCTGCATTTAAAAGCATTTTGGAAACTATTACTAAATATGCAAATGTGGTTATTATCAGCAAATGTTTCTTGCTTACTCCTGAGAGCAGGAGATAATGCCTTGTCTAGGAATGAATCTCTCTTCTTTACAAAGCGGAACAGGAATCACCATTTAGAGGTGAGAGAGAGGGGTCCAGGCCGGATGGAGGTGGGAGAGATAAGAGAGTCTCCACACGGAGGAGGAAGATCAGGGTCGTTGCTTCATAATCAGTACAGGGTGTGCCTTCTCCTCCTCCGCTTTGGGGTCCTAAACTGTCTGTTACAAAGCTGCCACATTCCAGGGGGGAGGGTATAGCTCAGTGGTAGAGTGTGTGCTTAGCATGCACAAGGTTCTGGGTTCAATCCCCAGCACCTCCATTAAAAAAATTATATATATATATATATATGCACAATCTTATGGTTACTAGGGAAAGGGGGTGGGAAGGGATAAATTTGGGAGTTTGAGATTTGCAAATGTTAGCTACTATATATAAAAATAGATTAAAAAACCAAGTTTCTTCTGTACCGCACAGGGAACTATAGTCAATATCTTGTAATAACCTTTAATGACAAAGAATATGAAAATGAATATATGTATGTACATGCATGACTGGGACATTACGCAGTACATCAGAAACTGACACATTGTAACTGGCTGTACTTCAATAAAAAAGTATACAAATAAGCCTAATTTATTTTAAATAAACTCCCCTCCCCCTCTAAAAAAAGAAAACAAAGTTGATACATTCCAGTACATGGGGTTTTAGGGCTTTTAAACTCTTTCTACATATGGTTGGTCACATTTAATCTTCACGATTGTCCTGAGAGAGGCTTGATGATACCTGTTGATTTGTTTGTCAAATGAAGAAGCTGATGAGCAGAGGGGTGAAATGCTTCCCTCGAGTTCTCAGGGTAGCAAAGCTGAGTTTAGAATGTGGATCTTCTGATTTCTGATCCGGGCTCCTTCGTTGAACACTTACCATGTTTTCTCTTTATAATACAGAACAGGGGCTCCCACACCTTTTCGACCATGAGCCACAGTAAGAGATACATTTTGTACCGCGGACACATAAATGTACGATTGAAACAAATGCATCAAGATATAATACTTGTCTATTCATTAACGTGTATCAACTCATTAAACTGATTCATCACCCACTAGTGGACTGAGACCTGCAGTTTGGAACATACTGATCTAGAAGGTTCTCAAACAGTCCCCACAGGACATGTGACCATCACAACTGCCCATGGTCTCCATTGGATATTATGAAACTGAGGGAATGAAGAGGAAAATAAATGACTGCAGAGTTTCACCAACTAGTACATATTGCCTAATGGATTAGGCAGTTAACTCTTAGAAATCTTGAGAAATCTGATTTTTAAAACTCAAAAGTAGCTGTATTACAGTTACTGTGTTTCTACCCCATGGTGAGCACAGTATTTATCACTCATAATTATTGTTGCCTCTTTACACATCAGTGTCCCCCCGCTCAACTTTCAACCTTAAAGGAAGGGGTTACGCCTTATCCTCAGGGCATTGAGCACTGGGCCTGCTGGCTGCTCGATAAATATTGGTACACTTAGTACATTAAAAAAATAAGTTGCAACCATCCTGCTTTCTTGTTACTCTCACTAATCTAAGTAACTTAACGTTCAGAAGGCAATGGCTTGGTCTAAGGTACACATGAAAAATTAGGGACTATGACAGACAGAGAAAGACAAATACCATATGATATCACTTACATGTGGAATCTAAAAAAATGACACAAATGAACTTATTTACAAAACAGAAAGACAGAAAACAAACTTATGGTTACCAAAGGGGAGGGGGGGGGAAGGTTAAATTAGGAGTTTGGGACCAGCAGGTAGAAGCTACTATGTATAAAATAGATAAACAACAAGGTCCTACTGAACAGCACAGGGGACTAGATTCAATATCCTGTAATAACGTATAATGAGAAAGAATATATATGTATAACTGAATCACTATGCGGTATACCAGAAACTAACACAATATTGTAAATCACCTACACTTCAATAAAAAAAAATTGGAGACTATGAGCGTCATCCTGTTGGTACTAGTCTGGGGAAACGTAGGTCTGAATAGAGGGAGAGGTCATAAAGAAAGGAGGAGGAATACAATTCTTACTCACTCATTCACTCCTACTGTCCAGACTCCTGCAGAGTGGGTCTGTGCCCTTCAAGGAAATACCACTTTATAGTGAAATTTATTTTCTTTTCCATTGGTGACTAGACTATCCCCTAATCGAGCTGAAGCCTACAGGATTCTGACCAATGCAACGTAATTGTAATGTGAGAGTGTGAATCCTGGCTCGGGGCAACATGAGAAATGAAAAGCTGTGGCGGGCTCTCAGCGTCGCTGGCTCCCTGTGCTGCGAGTCCCGTCCACGAGGCTGGGCTGCACTTGATGGAGCCACGACCACGTGCTCCGAAGGCCCCAGAGAGGAAGTCTGTGCAGCATGAAACGACAGAACATGAGTCCGGGTCCTCGCAGCCTGCTTGCCTGCGGGTTCCTGCTGATACAAGGGCCAGCCTTTCTCCCTGACTAGTCAAGCGAGGACCCAGTGTGTCTGGGGACCCACAGGAGGCCACAACAGCTCCAGGCCCCCTGTCCGATGGACTGGCGTGTGAAATAATGACTCTTCATTCCACCGCAGACTACATTAACGCCCTGCGCTCCAGGCAGAGAGAGTGGCTGTGGCACCACCACCAGTACACAAGCTGCAGGATGCTAAGAGAGATGCAGGGAGGGACGGTGTTGGACCAGTGCCATCTCTTTGTTTTTCTCTTTGAAATGAATTGGGGGGAAAAACAAAGGCCTTGCAGGCCTCCGCGTTTTCTTTGGATTTTTGTTTATGAATAGTCATTAATAATGAAGCTACCAATTACAAATTAAAAGACTAATATATAATAAAGTAATGGTTTCATGTTTACATGGAGATTTAAAAAACTCATGTTAAACTGTTTTCTAGCTACAGTAGTAATATTTCTTTATTCTATGAAATAGACAGGCTTCAAACAATTGTGAGTGAACATCATAATTTAAACGTATGCGAAGAGAATGAAAAGGATACGCGCTTCATTTCTGCAGACCTGGGTCTGAATCCCTTTCTAGCCTCCATGACAGCAGCCAGTTAAGCGTACAAGCTCCCCAGTCCTCAGTCTCCTCATATCAAGATGGGAAAAGAACACTTACAGTACAGGACTGCTGTGAGGATCAAATAAAAGTGTAATCAATGAATTTATTAAATCAATTACATGAGATCTCCTTTTTCACTTCTGACTGAATAACCACATAATCTGGGGTATGTAAGTACTCCTTATGTTCAGATGTTCGCTTTCATGTATGTTTCACATCTGGTTTTATAAAAATAAGATGCAAAATATTCTTCCCAACAACGCTTCAGGGCTCAGCGAAGCAGAAAAGAGGGAAACATATGCATTTTATTTTACAGATGACAAAGTGAAGTCCCGCAAAGACAGCGAGTTAATTACCAAAGCAAGCCTGAAGTCCAGTTTTCTAACTTCCAAATACTGGTTAAGTCCCACGTTCCCCGGTGTTAACTCTCAGCCAGTGCAGCAACTAACAACCAGGGGAGGGGGTGGGGATGAGGTGGGTGGGGGGAACGCGTGCTTGGAAGAAGCGCATCAATACTTTAGTCATTTTTATTTGTCTTCTATCAGGACCCTTCATTCATTTGGAAACTTTAAAGAAAGTTGGTGGGGAACAGAGGTTGCTTCTGTCGATCAAAAGGGGCGAGGAGGGGAGGTGGGGTGCCGGAATCACCATCGCAGGCTCAAACCGGCCCTTGGAAGGCGGACGGAAAGCACGTTCCCGCAACTAAATCCCCGAAACCAACCTTTCGTTTCCTGGGAATGGGCTCATCAAAGAGGAGGTTGCTGGCCTCCGCCTCGTCGATGCCGTCGTCCGGGGGCGCGGGGCTGCGGAAGGGCTTGAAGCTGTCGGCGGACAGCGGCGGCGACGGCGTGGACGGGTTGGACTGGTCGCTGGGGGCGCTCCAGCTCCAGTAGCCGCTGCTGCTGCTGCTGGAGGGCACGCCGCCCGCCTCCTTCCAGGATCCGCTCAGGCCCTCTGCGGGCCACACAGGCACAGCGTCAGCGCCGCCGGGGCCGCGGGGCCGGGGCGGGGGGGGGCGGGGGGCGGGGGGGGGGGCGGGGGGGGGCGGGGCGGCGGGGCGGCGCGGGGGCCTGGACGCTACGCTGGCGGAACGCGGCACCTGCCGCCCACTCGGCAATGCGCACCAGCTGAGTATGTGTTACTCTACGTAGATCTCAAAAAAAAAAAAGTTGCATTCGAGTTTATAAACATTTAGTTATTTTTAACCACACGAGAGCAGGTTTTTCTATTTTCTGATGTGTGTTGCTTTGTGCAACACTACTGCCTGAGGATGAAAGTAGAGATGATATGAAAACAAGAAAAAAAAAAGTTCTGTTCTGGGTCACTAAGTTTGAGGAGCTTGGCATTTATGGACTGTATTTCTTTCTTCTTTTTCTTTTTAAATTTATTTTTTTGGGGGGAGGTCATTAGCTTTACTTATTTATTATTAGTTTTTTTTTTTTCCAGTGGAGGTATTGGGGATTGAACCCAGGACCTTGTGCATGCTAAGCATGCGCTCCACTCGAGCTACACCCTCCCTCTGCAGACTATATTTCTAAGGGGAGAATCATTTGTGGTATTTTACCCCCTAACTTCAACCCCACCACCCACCCACCTGCTTTTTAACTTTTTAAAAGGAATTTCTTACAGGACTGTGGTCCTTGGAAGACATAGGTAAAGTTAGTCTAAGATTTAAGAACCCAAGAGACATAATTTCTAATTAGTTACCTAAAGCCATTTACCATCCTGCTTATTATAACAAATAATAGTCTTACTTTGGGTGTGTGTTTTATATCTTACAAAGCTCATTCACACAATCTTACGCATTCTCACAACATCTTTTTTTCAGAGTAAGGATTACCACGCCCATTTTGCAGACGAGAACCTTGAGGCACCAGGGAGTTAAGTGACTTGTCACGTAATTATGACTAGTAATTACATAACCCGGATGGGCCCTGGCCCCAAACCCTGGTCTACCAGTTGGCCTTCAGTGAGAGCAGCCCCTGTGCTGTGAGCATCCTTCTTTTCATCTGGCAAAGCTGAGAGCAGAAAAGAATTTATTGGTAATAATTACTGCTAAGATTGGAGTTAAATTTTACCTTTCCACTTGTGGGGGAAAACATGATGAAATGCTTGCTAATGTAGAGAGATCTCTGCCCAGCTGGAATGTCTTCAGGGGGCTCTTTTAATCACTGAAGATTTGCTTTACTTTTCAAAATGCCCAGTCTTAATTAGCATTGGTATAAATTCTCCTTTCTTTTTGAATCATATCTCCTCCATATTAATGTGCATTTTGAATATATTAAAACTATATTCTAACTACAAGGAGGAAAAAAAAAATCCCAAAATGCCTCATTAAAAAAATGCTGTTAACATCTGTGTCATTAGTAATGACGTGAAGACAAATGGGAGACCAGCATTCATGGAAAAATTTCCTGACTACCTTCACCTAATTACAGATTTTTAGCATACTCCTCAACTATGTCAAGCAAAAAGTTTGGTTAGATGAACCAAGTTTTAAGTTGAAGAGCAGAAGTAAGTTAACCATCTCATTAAAGCAAGGCTCTAACAGAATGGAGTGGCCATTTATGCAGGCTAACACCTTGACAGCAACAACACCACCAAATTAGCATCACCCTCCCGGCAGTCTACACAGAGACGGATTCACTCCCTGGACCTGAGCCGCCTATTATAAATAAGAAAGCTCCATTCAATACAACACGACTCCAAAAAGAGCCTCATGTAAAGCCTCGGTAATATTACCTGGTGTGACAGACGCACTTGGCAGGCCCAGGAGGCTTATAAATATCCCGCAGCGTGCACTCGTAAAATAAAATAAGTTCATGATGCTAGATGTGTAATCATGTTAAGTGTGAGGAACTGAAATTATTTTGAGAACCAGCTATTGTTCCTGTGCGGTTACCCTGCTTCAAGCCAGTGCCAAAAGTTAATTTGTTTACTGGCGAATGACATTTCCTTTAGAAACATTTTCATCAGAAGGACAATGGGATATAGAAAATATTTCGCAAAAAAGTCAAAACCCATTCATAATAGTTTTTAGAGAACAGTGTCTCCTTAATCTTAAACAAGTATTTACCAAAAAATGCAGACAGGCATTTTGCTGGAATCTCACCCTCTTTGCAGACCTACATCCTAACAAAATGATCCTTTTCCAGTAAAGTGAAGGATCACAGGAGTTTCCAGAATTTCACTGATATACAAAAATCCTGGAGATAATCCTTGTTTCTTTAAAAAAGCCATCATTATCATAAGTTGCTTTTCCCTTCTAAGAATTTGCTTCCTGTTGCAAAATAAATGATAGACAATTTGGGATTACTATTTGGGTAGTTATTTTTTAAGACATAATGAATACTTTATAACTATGCTAAGAAAAGTTTGTACTGGAGAAGCAAAAAGTTTCTTGATTCTAACATTTTAAGGCAAAGGAATATTTAAAATGTCCTCAATTAAAAAAATCGAATGGTAAAAGTTATGATTACATCACAATTACTTTTTTCTCCCTGAAGATTCCATGACATTCTGTAATTTCTTTTTCCTGGAATAGGTTTTGGGGATGACTTCAGTTTTGCTTTTACTATAATCTTTCTTTAGCAGCTTGGCCAAGCTGAGAAAGACAGCAGAAAAGATCAGACTCATCTCAAGAGCACCGTATCGACTCTGTGGGAGGAGGTGACATTACCCCAGCTCATGGTGAATCATCACGGTGGCATTCCTGGTTTCTGGTGTTAATCTGAATTCCCAGCATCTTGATCCCTCTTCCCACTTACAAATGGGTTGGAGCCGGTTTTGGTGAGGACTCAGTGGATGTCCAACAGATTTATTTTAATGCCTCATGCTCACAACTGGATTATGTGTGAACCATACTCTATCTCATAATTGACTAGGCTGGCTTTTGAGAGAATGTCTTCCCTGGCTGGTAAGTTCCACTCAGTGGTTTTGGTGGCTTACATTTCAGTGAACTACAGTGTGGCTTCCGCTCCACGGGTAGTCAGCCCATTGTGGATGCTCTTGCCAAAACCACCAAGTTCTTCGTGTGTAGAATTCAGTCCTTTCCACGCTTGACCTTCTGAAACATCAGATGTCACTCCTTGAAACATGCTTTTCCTTGGCTTCCATGAAATCCCACTCTCCTAGTCTCCTCCATCTCCAGTACCCCCTCAGCCTCTTCCTGGGTTCTTTTCCATACATGATGAGAAACCTCATAACTTCCCCCTCAGCCATCTTCTCTTCACCCTCCACTTCTCCACTACTCTCTCAGGGCGATCGCATCTTCTCTCCTGGCTTCAAAAATGTTGCCTTCCCATTCCGCAGCAGCCCAGCTCTCCCGGGCTGTACCCAAATCTCCATCAGATGCTGCCCCTTGGAGGATCCTCAGGTCCTCCCTACTAAACGTGCTTCAGACTGGACCTGTCATCGTCTTCAGCATCCCCACCTCTTGCTCCAATCATTCACTGAGAGATGTATTCCTCTGCCTTCATTCCCCGTCTCAGGGAAGGGACCTCCTTGCTGAAGCACAGCAGCTGCCCGGAAGTCACCCTTGTTACCCGCTCTCCTTCATCCTCTCTGTCCATCGCCAAGTCCTGTTGCTTCAGCCTGCTTCCCATTTCTCAGCTATGCCCTGTTCGTCCCCACTGTGACCACCAGGTTTCAGGATACCCACCTGGTTTTTGTTTTTTCTTTTTGCCTGTAAACCCAATCATAACTTTCAGTGCGTAAATCACTTGACAGCTCTCCTATATAGCCTCAAATCAATGTCCAAATTCCTAGCCAGGACCCTTGTGGTATGTTTCCTGCCAGACTCTCCCATCGCATCTCCCTTGCCCTCCTGATTTATCATACTGAATTACACGAGTCAGTCCTGTACTGTGACTAAGATAGCAGCTCTGGAATCAGAAAGATATGGAATAGAATTTCAGCTCTGCTCTTTCCAGTCTGTTAATCCCCAGGTGCCTCAGTGTACCCATCTGTAAAATAGTGGTAACATCTCATAAAATTGTTGTGAGAATTACATGAGATAAAGCAAGCTGAGGATTTGGCACATAGTGAAGTGCTTAATAAATGCTCGCCATTAATACAGCCGTGATAGTCTTTTTTTTTTTTGTCCCCAGGGAGATTGTTCACTACCTGGGAGTATGGACATGTTTCAATTTTGCATTTAAGCCATCTATTACAGTACCTACTAAATACGTATTGAATGAAAGAACAGATTAAGGGGTCCGGGGTAATGTTTTTTCAAAACATTTAATCTTCAGAGTTCTTGATTCAGCTCTCTCTCCAATCAAACAGAATAAAAAAATGCTGGGGAAAAACTTCATTAGACCAATCTCCATTTATCTGGGAAAAAAAAAGGACCACAACTACTCAAAGATGTGATGGGGAAGGGTGGTGGGGATTCATACATGTGAGCTGAATGGATGGATGTATGAATGAGATGCAGTGGGGTCTTCAGGACGATGAGGTGGCTGGTAGCTCTGGGGTCCATTTCTTCCACATTTCCCCTTGCTCCCTGCTAATGGGCAAGGGTTCATTGTTCATCGTATTTGGCAGGAATGGGGCCCCTCAAAGACAAGCTCTGTTCTTGGTGTCAGGGGTCCTTCCCTGTGCCGGGTACCCCGGCTTACCGTTCTGCCGCACAGGAGGGCTTCGAACCAAAGGGCTGGTGGACAGGCTGGTGAGTACCATTGCCGCGGTCACCTTGTCCATGTCCAGTTCCTCTGAAGACTTCCTGGAAAACAGGGAGGGGCACTGTTAACCCGGCTCGCTCTGCATCCTCCGTGCCTGTACCACACGCTGCTGCCCACGCTCACCCCTTGAGCTCATCCCCATGAAAATCCAGTGTTTTGTCAGTTTTATTGTACAGGTGAGGAAGCTGAAGTCTAGAGGTGAAGTGACCGTCAAACATACAGTATTAGGAAGAGATGGGTTCATTCATTGGTCATTCGCCTAACAGGTGTTTACTGGGAAGACTGTACTGGGCGAGACACTGTTCCAAGGCGTGGGTAATGCGTGGTGAACCACGCACAAGGCTGGTGGGGAGAAACACAATTATCAGTGAAGACACACAAGGAACAGGAGAATTTGATAGTGACAAGGGCTAGGCAGGGCATGGACCGTTTGACATGACAGTGACCCTGGGCAGCTGCATTCAGCAGGGGTCAGGAAAGGTCTGTCTGAGGAGGTGAAGTGTGGAGGAGGAGAAGGGGAGATGGACTCCAAGCAGAACAGACAACTGTGTGAAGGAGAGGCCACCAGAATGAGGACCGGACAGTTGAAGGGTGACCCGTTGGTGTGAGAAGGGGAGCAGGCTGAGCTGGCTAGGGGGCTAGTGTGGCCGCAGAAGGTGCTCCGATTTTATTTCAAGTGGAACAGAAAGTCACCAGGAGGCTTTAAGCCGTCCCAGTGACATAATATGATTAATATCTTTAAGATCATGACCTGAGCAGCTATACGGAGAAGGGACTTTAGGGAAGGCAGAACAGAAGCAGGGAAGCCACTTAGGAGATAATTGCTGGGAGTCTGGACAAGAGAAAACATGGTGTGGATGAGGGTGGGGGCAGCGGCAGGTGGCCTGGCCAGACTGGCTGCTGTCCTGGGTGCGGGAGGTGAGCAACCGGGAAGGTGTCCAGGTGTTGGGCTGAACATTAACTAGAGCCATTTGCTGAGATGGAGAGAATGGCGGGAATGCAGCCTGGGCTGTTTAAACTCTGCTTTACTGCCCTCTGCTAGAGGAAGGACCGTTCCTCCCAGAGGTGGTCACCAAGTTACCCTTCCAGTGAAGCGCCTCTGAGACAAAGAGATTACTCTGGTTCATTAATTTTGGCCAGTTAACTCTGAATCAAGGTTCAGAAGATAAAGATAATTGTGAACTGGAGCCAGCTTAAGTTTATTTCAATAAATAACTTAATATCGAGAGGCCAAAATGCATGTAGTACTGTGACATCAGATAAATAGTACCACCTCCTGAGAGATGGGCATTTTCGTATCAGGGAACAGTTACAGAAGTCCGACAGAGGATTAATAAGCCATATCGAAGGAGGAACTGACACTTCGACAGATGTGGCTTTCACTCACAGGTATGCTGTATAATTTGGAAAAGCAATGAACTTTTAGAGAGTTCTTAGAGCATCACTTCACAACACAAAGGGAAAGGAGACTCTTGAACTGGAGAAAAACCAAATGGTCCCCAGTTTAGTTGGGCTGGGGAGCTGGTCAATTAATATCATCATGTAGTTACAAAAATTATTACACTTTGGCCCTCCAGTGTTCACCACGCTGTAGTAATTCAGTTAGTAATTCAGTTACTAAGCAAAGGTTACTCTTGCAATCCAAGGTACCAAAAGATGGGAATCTTTGAAATTTTCTTCTGTCGTTTTCAAAGCTCCTTATGCTCTCTCTTGGCAAATTGATCCATCAAAAGACAGATTACTTGTTTCAGAGAAAAATGCTTCTAAAAAGCAAGCCCAAGGGTGCACAATGAAATTCGCTCCACAGAAGTTTTCAAGATAATTTCATACACTTAGGGAACAAAACTACTCTCTCAGCTGGCATACCATCAGGAGATTTTACATAGCCACAATTTACAAGATCCTCGCACTTGGGACCAAAGGTGATGCCAGTTTTTTTTTGTTTTTTGTTTTTCCCCTCGAAATGAGGCCTCCTGAAACAACACCAGGGAAAGAATGTAAAGCACCTGAAGGTAATTTGGAGCGTTTTTTGACTCAATATGCCCATGTAGGCGTGGTCACAGAGGGAAGGAGTTACTTGGGGGCCCTGAAGGAGAAAGGCGTGCTAGAGAGACCGCAATGTAGATGGTGCGGCTCCTCCGGGTGTCTGCCCTGTCAGAGCCCAGCTGTCAGGATCACTCCACGCCAGCAGGGGGCGCGCCCGAGCAGGCCACACTGCCATCTCTTCCAAGACTGAATGACAGGAGTTGCTGACTTCTCTTTCCAACTGTCAGTCTTCTCTTTCTCTTTGTTTACAAAAGGTTTAAGAACCAGGATGAGAGGCCCATGAGTCCGGCACAGGGAAATGGCATGACTTTGTGGGGAGAAGGTTCCCTGGCCACCTGCCCTGCACCCCGAACAGACTTGCTATTCAGTCATGGCTTTTCCCTCTTCCACATCTTGGTTTCAGGGACCTTCATTTTTCCTTCCTCAATCTTTTTTGCACCTTTTTTGATTTTTCGCATTTAATGTGAACATTTTGTTTCAGAGGTCTCATTGACAATTAACTCTGGAGCTGATTTGTGTGTTCTTTAAGTATGAAGATCAATAGAGAACGTATCATGATTAAATATGCATTTATTTTGCATTTCTAAAAGCTGATGCTTCAAAATTATTGTTGAGTAATAACAAAGCAGATTTCCGACAAAGAGTGAAAAGAGGAGTAATTAATAGTATAACTCGAGTGTTCTGGGACTTGCATTACCTTTAAGTTTCCCATTGGCATTGGAGGTTACTAACAACAGCAGCAAATCAAAGGAGCACGCTGCTAATGCCTCAGTTAACCTGTATTTCTCAGGAAGTATTGTTACCACACCACGTGAAGCATTGCCAGATGATGTGGCCTTGTGCTGAGCTGTGTTTTTGTTTTTATCTGTGTTTAATTTCTTTTGGTACAGTGCTATCTAATTACTGATTAATTGGTGCTGCAAATTCAAATCCTTATAATTAAACAGAAAGAGATGATATAGAAAGTAGAATTCGTTACACTTTGAGAAAAATCTCTGCAAAGGCCTTCTGGTAGATTCAGAGCTGTTGAGGGGGGAAAAAGCCCACTGGGGGTGATGTTAAGTATTCCCTAATTTAAAACTGAATTTGAATCTACTGTTGAAAACCTTACTAATCACTTGTTTACAAAAGGCTGAGGCCTTTATCAGTTAATCTTTTCTCTCAGACTTAGTGGAGTATTATAGGACCTAGTAATATGTAGAATTATTTTTAAAATAATAGTAATATTCATTGTTATTCTATACGCGATTTGTCCCTCAGGTTGACCTGGCTTTGATGGATGAACAGGATTTCAGGATGGGAGAATCACATTTCAGGCAAGGAATTAGACAAGTCCTTGGCTTGTAATCTGCTTAGGAGTCCTACTTGAAGGATGTGGTGGGAGATGAGGACACAGCGCCTGGGCCAGTTCGTGGGGCCTCATGTGCCAGGCTAAGTGGTTTGTCGTATTCTTGGAAGCGAAGAGAAGCCATTGAAACTTCACGAGCCTAGGGAAGCGAGAGATGATCAATCTGTATTTTAGAAACGAGTCAAAATGGAAAATTTAATGGAAAGGGAAGAAGCTAAAGGTAGGTTCTTTGGCTATTTTTCATTAAACCTTAATTCAAACCCAAAGTAATAGACTAAGAGACAACTGCTCCTCTCTGAACAGGCCAGTGTTTAGTGAGTACAGAACTCCCAGCTGTCTGCTAAGGACGTGTCTCTGGGAGACGCGGTGAAGACAATGGTTAAGAGCACACGCTCCGGAATGAGTCGGATCATCACACTCTGCCAGCACTGGCTGTGTGACCTTGGGTAAATTACTTATCATCTTGGAGTCTCTGTTTCTTTGTTAGAGAAAAGAAAAGATAAAAACAGACTTGTTGAGAAGATTAAATGAGAAAACAAAATGGGAAGACAAACGCAAGCACCAGCACACAGCCTCACCCGTGGTCAGGGTTCCGTGACTGTTCGCTATTGTCCACCTTCAAGTTCAAGAGCACGCCCATCGCACACAGCCCCCAGGAGGGAGGAAAGTGTCAGGTTACTTCACCGGCTCTTCCTCCTCAGCACCAGCACCAGCAGTGGTTACTTTGCTCTTTTGTGGGGGAGGGGTTGCAGTGGTGGTGGTGGTATTTTTCACGAAGACCAAAACAGTTATCACTTCACAGGAGGTGCTCTGTAAGAGGTGGCAGCTGGCACAGGGAGGAGCAGCTGCCGGGTCCCTCCCTAGAGCGTCACATCCAGGCTTTGGCAAAGATACAGCTCCTGACATCCTTGAGGGCTCTTGAGGGCTGTCCACAGAGAGCCAAAGCCTAGAGTGTCCATTTGGATTAAAAAAAAATTCTTTTTTAATGTAAGTATTGGGGATTGAACCCAGGACCTTGTGCATGCTAAGCACGTGCTCTACCACTGAGCTATGACTCTCCCCACCCCGTTTGGATTTTATGTTGAAAAAGTTTCTATTTTCAGTCCTCACTCCTGGAGTCTATGTGCTGTGTGCTTGGGGCACCTTTAGTTACTGGAAATACAGTCTCAAGAAAATTCGGCAGAGTCGCTGCCCTCCTGAGCTCTAGTCTGTTGGAGAACCAGACTGTCCTCAGACACACAGAAATAAACATCCACTTAGAGAAGGGACAAATGGCAGGAAGGCATGGTACAGGATTTGATGAGGACCTACCCAGATGCTCCTGGCTGGGGAGACTGAAAGCAGGTGTTGGTGTTGCCTCCCTGAGGGTGTGGACCAGCCCTGAGCCGGGTAGTTCAAGAACACAGGCAAGGCTACCTTCAAAGGAAGGGTGAGGCTGAGCGCAGCATGCGTGCCCTTGGAGAGGGGCAGCCTGGGTAGGGTCTTCAGAGTTCCGTAAGGCTACTCATCCTTATCTTAAAGGCTCTGGGGAGCACTGAAGTGTTTCAAGCGGGATCAGGTTGGGAGAGGTCAGGTCAGGTTGGGGTGATGCTATCAGATTTGCTTTTCCAAAAACTCACTCTGGCTGCCATGTGGAAAATGAGTTTCTGGGATTTAACAACTGATCTTTTATCTGAGGAATGGATTGCCTGGTGACTGTGGCAGCAGGTTGCAGAGTGACATCACCTGTGACATGAAGGGGCGGGCAGGCGTGTGTGTGGCATCAGCGACACGGCCCCAGGCGTGGGGTCTCACGCACAGGGGGGTGCTGCCAGTCTGGCCCCGAGCGCCCGGCTAGTGTTCCTGCTGCAAGAGGCACTTTTCTTCTTTTGAATCACTTCATGCCTGAATGCTCTCTGCTTGGAGGGTGCACCCAAACATGGTCTCCCCTGGCTAACCCACCAGCTAAGACAGAAGTGTTTTATACCCCCGAGAGCCGCAAAAGACATTTATCTGCAATTAAAGTGCTGTAGTAACAAATGGAAATAAAAATGAATAATACATTCCTTAGATTGGCACTAATCCAGTTCCTCAGCAACTCCCGAAATCTGCTGTCTAGACTGAGTTCCATTACTTGTGGTAATCTTCAAACTAGGCCTAAAGTCTGAGAATAAAGTCTCTTCCACTCGAAAGGACAAGGTGACATCCCCAGTCTTAGAATTCTGGGCAAGCTTTTACTAAGAGTTTGGAAAACTGGACTCAGTAACTGTTAAACGTGATGAACGTTCCGTCTCAATGGGGAGGCTGAAGAGCCAGGAGAGAAGTGACGATGCCTGGACAAGGTCTTTACTGAGCGACACAGAGTGGAGTCCTGGGCTCGGGTGGAACCCACTTGACACGAAAGGAGGAGCGTCTGTCCCTCACAGCTGGAGGGAGGAAGACTGAGGTGGCCTGGGTGCAGGCACGTGTGAAGGTGTGGGGCCCGGGAAGTGGACCGTGTTGCTTTTTGGAGGTCCCTGCTTTAATTCCTTCCTCAGATGCAGATACGTTTCTCCAGAGTGGGTGGTGGGAGAGGGGACTCTGGAAAGCTGAAGGTTTGACATTGCTGTTAAGGGTCACAGGAGAGAAAACTGAACTGGACACCAAAAGACAGGCAGCAGTGAAGGCTCTGCTGAGGTTGGGAACCTTGATTCTGTCCTGGTGGTGACCAGGGGTGGGGGTCTGATAGTTGGCACAGGAGTGTGTGAGGGTAACTCCTGGACAAAGAACATGCTGGGTTTTCCTGGGGGGATGCAATGAAGAAGTGTGCAAGAACGTGGAAGGTTTTGGTAAAACTGCATTTGGAGTGGTATCGGTGGGAGCTTGGCTGGATTAGGAAGTGAGTGAAGGCTGGAGGAAGCTGAAAGATGGGGGAGCAAATGGCGAAAAACCGGAGATCTTAATGAAGTCAAAAAATAAGTGTGGTGGAGATACACATTACTATATATAAAAGAGATAAACAACAAGGACCTACCGTATAGCACAGGGAGCTATATTCAATTTCTTTTAATAACATATAATAGAAAAGAATCTGAAAAGAAAAACTGTATAAGTATGTATAACTGAATCGTTTTGCTATAAACCTGCAATGAACGTTGTAAATCAACTACACTTCAGTAAAAAATAAGAAAAATAAAATAAAACGCACTGCCCCCTAAAAAAAAAGATGTGGTGGGAGCAAAAGAGAGAAAGAGCTAGAAGAATGGGAGATAGTGAGCAGGAGAGGAGTATGGGAGGCGAAGTTTCTATACAGAGAGGCATTCTGGGAGAGGCGGAGTCGGGGCGAAGGTTGCTGGGTCATGAAGATTGAGGCTGCATATATAATAGTCACTCATGTCATTCAGGATAGGAAAGCTGTGACAGGGTGGCTCAAGCCTTTAACAAAGGGTGAATGACCAGGATGGCAGGAGAGTCAAGAAGGCGAGAGGTGGAAGGTGGAGGTTTACACAAGAGTGGAGGAGGTAACAGCTCGTTAACAGAAATGGGGACATGGAGACGTACATTCTTGGGAGGTTCCCTACTGCCTTCAGGATAAGATTCAGGCCGCTGCGCAGGACGCTGGGGGCCCTCTCTAGCTGGGTCTCCCCATCTCGCCCCCACTTCATCACCAGTGCTCAGCAGTGCACTCCCCACAAGAAGATGCAGCCTCCTCCCTGTATCTTTGCACAAGCTACACCCTCTGCTTTTGGAACAAGCATCCTTCTCTTTCCACCTGGCCTGTTTCTACTCACCTTCCCATCATCAGCGCAGTCCCACCCCTGGGAAGCCTGCCTACACCTGCCAAGCCGTGCCAGGCGCCCCGCTCCAGTGCTGTGTCCTCAGGACTCAGTCTGGCATCTATTTCCAACACCGAGCACAAAAACCTGGCTTAAGGAAAGTTCTTAATGAAGGGTTTTGGGACAGAGCAGCATTAAGTAGTGGCGGTCCACAGTGGCTGAGGAGTGGCAGGGGGGCCGGCACGGAAAACGTATCTGCAGGACTTCTGCAGTTTTCCTCTGCTCACGCTTTCTCATCTCATTATAGCTGGTAATTCATTCAGTTTCTCCCGTGGAAAACAATACCTCAAAAACTCAGCTACTAAATAAATCATTCGCAGGAATGTTTTCCTACTGGCCCTAAAAGACGTTGGCCTATGGATGCAGAATTGACTTTGTGCCGGCGTCTGGGATCATTCTTCTGTATTCACAAAAGCTCACAGACCCATCAGTGAACTCTGGAATGGCGGCAATAACATTATTAAATAATAAGTTCCAAATCCCCTGAAAACAATTCTGTGTGATTAGCTGGACTTCTTGATGTGAGCGGGCTGCGAAGTGTAGCTCAGGGAGGCATCGTGAACATCCCAGGATGGCCTTTTTGCTTTGTACGTTTGGCGTTTCTGATTGCAGCGAACATGTTCTCCCGGGAGCCACGAGGCTGGTCTTAGATCCACGCAGTTTTCTCTGAACACAAAGCCTTCCGTGAACGAGGAAGCCCTTTTGGGATGGCCTTTTAGGCACCAGATGATAGAAGACCGGGGTGGGGGGAGCACCTCAACTCTGCTCTTGGAACAGTGTGTGTTGTGTGTGTGTGTGTTTATCTTTGTGTCTGTGTGTTGATGTCCTGTGTGGGTCTCTCTGTGTATCTGTGAATGTGTGATTGTGTGCATGTGTCCTGTGTGTGTCTGTGTCTATGAGGGTTGATGTTCCGTGTGGGTCTGTGTAAGTTGTCTGTGTGGTCTACATGGGTTGATGTCCTGTGTGGGGGTGTGTCTCTGTGTCTGTGAATGTGTGTGTATGTGTATTTCTGTGTCTGGGTCTGTGTGTGAGTGTCTACATGTAGACTCGTGTGCGCTCCGTGCTCAGAGGAGGACTGGAAAGAAATCGCAGGTGTTGGTGCCTCAGACCCTGTCTCCCGCCCGGGGACAGCGGCCTCTTTCTTCCTGGCCCTCTGGGATGGCAAAGTCCTTGCTGACTCTCCCCATCCCACCAGCATCTCCCTGCTAGTCAGCAACGGCCGAAGCAAGGCTGTCAGACTGTCTGGAAGGGGCTCGTGGACGTTTCAATGAGCTGCTCACCGGGCTGCCGTCTGTCCAGGCTATTAGGTGGTCAGTCTCCAAACCTGGGGGGAGCACCTCATCGGGCGGGGGCTGTCATGTGTGCAGGGGCGGTGGGGCGCAGGCAAATAGGGTTGAAGCCTGAGTCATTCAGGCCATTTGCAGGTTAACAGTCTGCAGGTTAAACGTCGCAGTTGTCCTCAAGAAGAAAACTGCAGTCACCAAATCACAATCGCATCTCTCACTTCCATATTTCTGTCCAGGTGGGGTCATTCCAGACTTTCTGGCGGAGTTAATTACGTTATTGCCTGGAGGCCTGAAATCCATTTAGACCTCAGTGATGTAAAGAACTTCTAGCTACGTTTATGGTGATAACAGTTATTTTGTGAGGAGAGTCGGGAGAAAACAAATCTAATGTTTCCTGGTTTGCCAATGAAGGGAAAAAAAGGTGATTTTTTTCCCCTTTTGATTAAAAAAAATTAAGTTAAAAAAGACTGTTTCTTCTGGCAAAATCTGAGTAAGATTTGTAGATTGGACCAATGTCAATGTCCTGGTTTTGTTACAGTTATTAAGTTATTAAGACATGAAGAGTACACTGGGACCTCTTTGCACTTCTTTTTAAACTTACTGTGAATCTGTAATTATTTCAAAATAAAACAATAATAAATAAAGAAAGAAAAAAAGATTCTGTTTCTTGTTTCAGCTGCTTCTCTTTCCTGAGATAGTGACATCATTATGTTGGCAACAGGTCTAAATGTGGGGCTAGAAGCCAACTTACCTCACTGTTTTTCCAAAGAAAAGGCTCGTATTGTTGCCAACCAACCTCCACCCTGCAACAGGCTTTCCAGGAGCAAGAGAGGGAGCCCCTCCATGGGATAAGGCCACTTGGAGCCACCACTGCCCACGTATTGCAGGCCCCGGGGTTCCCTGACGAGGGAAGGGCCTGCCCTCCAGGAGCGGCCATCCAAACTGGGCAGAGGAGCACTGTCAGCAGGTCGATGAGCTAACTTGCTGTCCTTCTCCAGGCTGAGGGGAATTTGGGGCTGCTTGTTGTTGTATTTTTTAAATTTGGGCTTATTGCATGTTTAGCCTGTCTGGGACCTGCTTGCAGATTTCAGCCACTTCTGGCTACACTCGTGGCAGGAATGACGTCTCCACTGTCTTATGCCTTGAAGAGAAGGATGAACTGCTATGTGATGTAACTGAACTAACCCCTTTTTAAGCTACTCAAGTTCCAGATTTGGCTTAAAAAAGAAAACATGTAATCTTTTTTTTTTCCCTCCAAAAATTGTATCTTCTTGCATCTTCCTTCTAATAATAGCTAATATTTGTTGAGTATTCCCAATGCCAGATGCATGATGTGCATTATTTAAAATTATCCTTTAAATTTATTGACATGACTGCCCCATCTTACAAATGTGAAGACTTCGGTAATTTTCAAAGGGCACTAGGTCAGGCTGCTAGGCCTGACTTATCCCAGCAGCCCAAAAGGGTCTTCACTCCACACACTAATGCCACTCTCATGATCTTCTCTATAACTTTGTTTTAAATTTGAGATATACTTGTCATTCTACAATTAAAATATATTTGTTAACTGAACACAATTTGTTTTAGATTACACATTTTTTTCTATATTACACTTGAAATTATCTTCAAGTGAAAAGGATTTCTTTTATATACATAGGTGATTCCACATTAATGAGAGTACAGCATATCAAAGCTCAAGTCGACAAAAGTAGATTAAATTATAGGCTTATTAGTCATACTAAAAAGGGTTTTGCTTTCAAAAGGGTTCTGTATGGATTTCCTTTAAACAGAATTCTTATACTGTTCTTAAAATGCTTTGAAAGATTAAATTTTAATTCAACTCATATACCGGAATTCTAGCCCTTACGCAAATACCTGTTTTATACTGTTGGGTTGAACCATATGAAATTGCCGATATTCACTCTTTTTTAACCTACAAAAGTGGCAGTTTCATATGGTTCAATCTGGTATTTGCTCTTTTTAAGCATTTATCTTTTAAAGGCCAGAAGTGAGCCAGTTTGTCCTCACTTGAAATTGATTGTTTCAGATCAATGAGCCAGACAATGGGTCTCTTTCCTGAGGTCTCTACTGTGGGTAATTTTATTTCTGGAGTTGGCTTTTATTGAAGATAATCTCCAATTAATATAATTCAAACAAGCGTCAATTCAATATCTGCTTTGTCCAAAGGACTGCTCTGGGCAGAATTCCTTGTCCCACAGCTTGTCAATGTTCTCCATGAGACACTTGGAATGACGCCATTCTGGGAAATGAGTGGAACCACCTATGTCGCCCTCTAGAGGATTTCCATACACACACAACGTCACTGGCTCGACTTCCTGGGTTCTTTCATTTATATTTTAACCACGTTACCCATATGTTTCCATCAATTCATACAGCTGTTAGTTGGTGAGAGGTCAATTCAAACTGTCCATTAGGTATCATGTCCCTAGAAAATGGTAATTCTATCATTCTTAAATTTGTTTATAACAGTACAATCTAAGCACTATGAAATCAAACCTACAGATTGAACACCCAAAGGCTGAACAATTGCACATTTAGCTGTGTATGCTCCACGTACAAGGAACATGACTTCCCAAAGGAATAGGCAGGAGAAACTGATACAGTCAGGAACACAATGCAAAGGTTACTGCTGGACATAATAGCCGATCAGCAACACGGCTGGATGGCTATTGGCCAGGGCATATCCAGTTTCCTGTAATAAGAGGTGGATGAATACAGGTTAGAAACGCCAAGTAGGGCTTAGGCTAAAGCTGAGAGAGGTCTACAGTCCAGGGAAAGCAAAGCATTGTAGTTACTACTTCACATTTCTTCTGAAAACAATATACACGGGCTTATAAGGCTCAGATGCTGGAATTAATATTTAATGTAAAAGCATTACTGGAAACAACTGTATAGCTATCAGGTATAAATAGTAATTTCTACCTCGGCTGGTAATTTTGCACTCATTTAGGTTGTCATCCTAGTGTGGCAGCAGTTTACAGGGGCACTTACTGTAACAGCACGTTGATTAAACTGGTGGAATTACCCATTCAATCTATCTTACAATTCTGTGCTATTATGAAGTTCTAAATACTTCAAATGCAAATAGGCCTCCATGAGTTGACAGCTCAGTGGTTACCTGTCTGTCTTCTTTCCTTTTTTTTTTTTTTTTTTTTTTGGGGGGGGCGATTAGGTTTCACTGATTTATTTATTTATTTTTTAACGGAGGTACTGGGGCTTGAACCCAGGACCTCATGCATGCTAATCATGTGCTTTACCACTGAGCTATACCCTCCCCCTCTTTTCCTTTTTTTGAATCATTAGGAAGGCTTATAAATTTGTTTTTCTACATACTTGAAATGAGCTAATAATCTTATGATGAGGAATTAACGAGCATAGACTAAGACTCTGGATTTATTTGAAATCTGATGAGAAAATGAGCCAATTAAAATGATTATAAAAATACGGAGGGAAAAACGCTTTTCTGTATGACATGTCACTGACTCCATGAACATTTCTGTTCTCACTTGGTATTTCTATGAAGGTTCGTCTGGCACAGACAGAAATAAGCACCTGCTTTCATTCGTGGGCAGGTAAAACTTCTAGAAGTTTAGGGAGACAGTCATAGCTGCTGAACAGTCTGAATCTCCCAAGAAGCAGTCACCAAGACGAGATCAGTTCCGTCAGTAACTGACCAGGGAAGATGCTTATGAAGCGCGGAGAGGGTGGGAGCACGAGAAGGCGGGGAGAGCCTGCCTGTCGCCTGCCAGGCGTGACACCCGTGAGAAGGAAGAGAGGACAGGAAGTACTGGGTAGGAAGTACCCTGGAGCAGTTCTAAGAAACTCTCAGCTCCAGCTGACGAGTGTCCTGAGCAAAGGGTGCCCATCAGAGGAATCCCAGGTCAGGGAGAATGGCTGGGCTCTATCGGCCCTGCTGTGCTAGGCCCAGGAGGGGAGCAGCCAGGGGAAGGTCTTACCAGCTGCAGGGGATTCAAAGGAGTGGCAGCAAGAGGCCGGCCAGCACTGTGTTCCCTGAAGCTGCAGCTTCTTCTGCAAGGAGATCTGAGTGGCGGACCCCCATGCCCTCCCCAAGTACTGTTTCTTTTCGGCAATCATGCAGTTTAATGCACGGATCTTGTTTCTTTCCAACCAAGTTCAAAAATCCCCAGGCTGGACACCTTCACCAGCTTCCCTGAGATACACTCCTTGAGAACCAGCTGTCTGCCTGTGTGTTTTTCCTGATCAGGCCCGGGTTACATCTGCTGTCATGGTACAGAGGAATAAGATGGGCAGGTTAAATAAAGCATCTGAGAGGAATGCCTGTCTCCAGAACTGTCCAAGGACCGCTCCAATATTTACCTTTATCATAATTCCTTTGGCTGGTGGTCCTACTGGGTCAAACCCAGGGTATAACCTACCTCCTTAAATAAATCATAACAGTTAACATTAACGCAGCATTTGCTATATGCCGGCCACCACTCTAGCCTTTACTTTCAACTCAATTAATCCTTATAATAAGTCTGCGAGGTCAATACTATCATTATTCCCATTTTTTAGGGATGAGGAAACTGTGGCACAGAGAGGTAAGGCAAAGTAAGTGTGGTTATTGGATTCCCATCTTGGCACTACCTCATGTGTTTTGGAACCACTGTTTGTGTCCTCCTCAAATGCTTACGTTAAAGGCCTAACCTTCAATGTGATGGTGTTAGGAGGTACAGCCTTTGGGAGGTAATTAGGTTTCGAT
Organism: Camelus ferus; assembly: GCF_009834535.1. Taxonomy (NCBI): domain Eukaryota; kingdom Metazoa; phylum Chordata; class Mammalia; order Artiodactyla; family Camelidae; genus Camelus; species Camelus ferus. Next base: position 7,082,369 of record NC_045724.1, on the reverse strand, counting down.
AAGGGTATGATAATGGAGTCCCATAATGGAACGAGGGCCCTTATAAGGAAGGGAAGAGACACCAGAATCAGAAGGCAGCCATCCACAAGCTAGGGAAAGGGCCCTCACCAAGAACTGAATCAGTTGGTACCTGGATCTTGGACTTCCTCGTCTCCAGAACTGTGAGAGATAAATGTCTATTTAAGCCTCCCAGTTTATGGTATTTTGCGAAAGCAGCCTGCAAAGGAATTCCTGGACCCAACTCCAGTGTGTGTAGGTGGAGGCTTCCCCACACCAACAAGCAATTCCTGGATGTCTGAGATTTCAGCGCAGATCTGACACCACCTACCTGGGCTCGAATCAGAGTCCACAGGTAAAGGGCTCAGTCCCACAAGACCCCCCCAATGCAGGCTGCCAACTGTGAGTCCAGGTAGTTACCTGTGTTTCTGACTGCCTGACTCCAAGCTGGAGAGTCCCATGACCCCCTCCTTGGGTTCAGTTAATTTGCTGGAACTAGCTCACAGAACTCAGGAAAACCACCCACTCAACCAGACTACTGTCTCCTTATACGACGGCATCGCTCACCACGCTACTGCCTCCTTAGACAAAGGCATTGCAGGGTATGCAGCAACAGCCACGTGAAGGGACGCACGGGGCCGGGCATGGGGTGGGGAGGGGGCACAGGCTTCCACGCCCTCTCCGAGCGTGCCACTTGCCCCAGTCTCCACGTGTTCACCAACCCTGAAGCTCTCTGAATCCCATTCTTCTGGGGTTTTAGGCGGCTTCATTACATAAGCACAACTGATTATATTTTGCCCCTTCGTGATTAATTCAGCCTGCAGCCTCTCTCCCCTCCCTGAGGACGAGGGTGAGACTGAAAGTTCCAAATCTCAAATCACGTGGTTGGTTCTCCCGGCCACCAGTCCCAATCCTTGGGTAAGATCCCAAAGTCACCTTTCCTGAAGCATCTTCAGGACTGAGGACAAAGAAAGCAAATACCATCCCATTGCTCTTATTGCTGAGAAATTCCAAGAGTTCTGGGAGTTGTGAGCCAGGAACTGTGGATGAAGACCAAACATATTGGTCATTCAGGTGATCAAATATATGTATTTCTTACAAATCACAATATTTGCACAGCCTGAGCTAAGACAGTGTTTTGACCTGGTGTGCTAGGGAAAGAGGTTGGCAAGAGTTTAGGCAAGTGGATAAGATGCCAGATATGTGAATACAGTTTGCTATACACCGAAGACCGCAGTGCCACACTCACTGGACCAGCCTGGCAGCAGGGAGGGGAAAGCTTGGGGTGTCCTGCAGCACTGCAGGGCAGGCACCCAGAATCTTAGACCAGGGTTAACACCACTCTTCCATCCGGCGGTACTTCCCAGCGTACTTCTGGCCACAATCTGAATTGCTTCGAGAGCTGGGCATGCCCTAGCTTGCTGGTGACAGATGTCAGAGACTATAACCAAGCAGCAGCTGGGAGGATGGAAACTGACAACAGTCCTGATGGCCGTGACAGTTGTGATAGGAGCAGCGGTGGCAGCAGAAGTGAATGGTGGCAAACCAGCAACAAACAGTCTTGTGGGTAGTGGGACTAATGATGTTTTGGTCCCATAGAAAGAAGAAGAGAGAAACCCACTGTGAATGATGGGTCAGGTGTAAACTCTGAATTGGGAAAGAAAAATGGGTAAATACATGTTCGCAAGATTTTGAACATTATTTCAGTGAATCGATGGAATCCTTGAAATGGATCCATAGCCTCCAGCAGGTTAAAAACTCGCTGTTTTAAAGAGAAACTATGGAGCTCAAAATACATACCCTGTCTTTCAATGGCCCTGTGCTGAAGAACAGAACACTAGTAAGCTTGTTTTATAAGAAGGCATCCCAGGGGATTGTGGAAACCACCAGCTGCTGAGGCTCAATTTTTTTTTTAATCTCTTATGCTTGGTGAAAGTAAAAGGGGGCAGGGGCACAGAACACCAAGCAAATGACATGACTTCTGTAAAAGCAAATTATGCCTTGCCTGTTGTAAGTCCTTGAGGAGATGAATATGCATCTGAGTAGAGGGGAGGCCGTGAAGGGAGTGGCTCACAGCCCTCCACCTTCCTACTGATGCTTCGCTGCAGTGTCTAGCAGGTTGGACCATGCACGGCTTCCAAACCACTTCAAATTGCAGCAGGAATGCACCAAAGGTGACTCCTTTAAAAATGCCTTTAATAGGATTCCATCTTATGGACTATTTTTCAAAAATGGAGTTATCAGGGGATCGAGGGAGCCTTGTCATGAATAGAGAACCAGCCTAGAGAAAACGAGGTAGAAATGAATGGACACTTCTCTGGATGGAGAGTGTTAACCACTGCGTTCCTGTGAAGCTGCTCCTTAGACCATTTTATACATGATCTGGATGAGGGCACAGAAAAAAATTTGGATTTGCTGATGATCCTGACTTCCAGTTGATGAGGAGGGATTTCAGGAAGATATTTTAAGCGTATGTTAAATAGACAAAAACATCCATACAACGGATGTGAGACAGTGCAACGTAGGAAATGCATCTAGAGAAATAACATATCACAAACTTCCAGGCACAGGAGATCTGAGTGATCGGTTACAACCCAGAAGAGTTTACTGGGATTAAATGAGAGACTCCACTAATGGGAAAACTACCTCGGGGTCAGCCAGTCGAACCCGTCATCTGAAGCCGCCACTGCCGCCTTCCACAGCATCCTGACCACGTGAACGCTGACCCCCTGCTCCCACTGTGAGGAACCCTTCACCCCAGAGGGAGGCCCTTTTTCGTTCAGACAATTCAATGTTTAGAAAGTTCACCCTCGTGTTGAGGCAACATCAGCTTTTTCCTTAGTCAGTTCAGTGTTCCTGGAGGACAGAGCACAATTCTGATTCCTCTTCCACATAAATGTCACACAGATTTGAAGGGCCAGTATGCGCCCTAGGTCTTTTTCTTTTTTAAACAGGTTAACATCCCATGTGTCTTCAGTGTTTTGCTCGGAGCAAGTCTAAATGTCCTAATTGTCCAAGCTGTTTTTCCATTGGTGCGATAGCTTTAATTTGCTTCTGTACGCCCAGGACTAATGCAGTATTTCAGGCATCAGGGGACCAGTGCTCTATGAAGGGGACCTTGTTCTGGAGGACCCCCTTTTTATAACAGATTTATTAAGATCTAATTTATCACAAAATTCATGCTTTAAAAAAAGTGCACAATTCAGTGTGGGGTTTTTGGGTGGTTTTTAGTATGTTTACGGAGTTATGCAGCCATTATCACTTCCAGAATGTTTGCACCATCCCCAAAGAAACCCCGTACCATTTGCAGTCACTACTTATTCCCCACCCTCTGACAACCACCAATCTATTTTCCATCTCTACAGATTTGTCTGTTCCAGACCGTTCACATAAATGGGCTCATTCAATACGTGAATTTTGGTAACTGGCTTCTTTCACTTAGCACACTATTTTCAAGTTTCATCCATGTTGTAGCCTGTGTCAAAACTTTATTGCTGAACTCTATTCCCTTGGATGGATATATCATATTGTATTTATCCTCTTGTTAGCTGATGGTCTTTTATGTTGTTTCCACTTTTTTGGGGGATGAATATTCATATGCAAGTCTTGGTGTGGCCATGTGTTTTCAATTCTCTCTGGTACATACTTAGGGGTGGAATTGCTGGGTCCTATGGTAACTCCATGTTTAACCTTCTGAGGCACTGGCAAACTGTTTTCCACAGTGGCTGCACCATTTACAATTCTACCAGTGATGCATGAAGGTTCCAGTTCCTCCACGTTCTCTTCAATACTTGCCATTATTATCTATCTTTTTTGGTAACAGCCATTCCAGTGGGTGTGAAATCACTTGGATGTGCATTGCTCTAATGACTAACAATGCTGAACATCCTTCCATGTGCTCATTTTCCATTTGTATATCTTCCTTGGAAAAATGGCTGCTTAAGTCCTTCACCCTTCTTAATTGGGTTGCCTTTTCATTATTGAGTTGTAAGAGCTTCTATATATATTCTGGATATGAGACTAATATTAGGTATATGATTTGCAAATATTTTCTCCCATTCTGCGGGCTGTCTTTTCACTTCCTTGATAGTGTCTTTTGCAGCACTAAAGGTTTTAACTTTGATGAAGCCCAAATTATCTAACTTTCTTTTGTCATGTCACCACAAGCCTCATTCAATGGACTCTTGCTTCGGATTCTAGAAGAATATGTTGCAATCCTAAAATGACTCCTTCAGCTCATTATACCTAAGAAACAATTGCCTAGCTCAAGTTCATAAACTCTACCCTTATGTTTTCTTCTAAGAGTGTCATAGTTTTACTTCTTACATTTGGTCTTTAATCCATTTAAGCTAACTTTTTAAATATGGTTGAGGTATGGGTTTAACTTCATCCTTTTGCATGTGGATACTTTAATTGTCTCAGCACCATTTGTTGAAAAGACAATTCTTGAATTATTTTGGCCCCCTTGTAGGAAATCAATCGACTGTAATGGGGACTCCTTTCTAGTAACGATACTGGACATTTGCTTTTCATACTGTTGACTCATACTGAGTTTATTGCCACCTAAATCCTCTGAAGTGTTTCACAGTTGTTATTGTTAAGCTAAGTTTCTCCCATCCATCCTGTGACGGAAATTGGGGCCCAGATAACTGACTTCATCTTTATTGCTCTTAAATGTCACCAGTTCAGCAGAATACATTTCAATCCTAAAATGACTCCTCCAGCTCGTTACATTAGAGGGGGCCTGATAACACTGCTGCCTCTTTTCCCCGGATGCGTAGCACCAGCCATCTGGAGTGTGGGTGCGAATCCTTTCACCAGCAGCTGCAGCACTACATGCATATTCTTCCAATCTGAGAAAACACCATTTTGAGGGAAGTTTGTAGAGACAAAAGAAATAATATTTGACTTAGAAGGAAGTCCTACCGAAGCAAATGCAAACGAGATGTGCCAGTGGGAAAACCTTCTCCTGAACCTCTATCACCTCTGAGTTGAAACTCTATCAGCACTGAAGAAAAGCAGCCTTGTCCTCAGAGCCAAAAACAGTGCTCGACGCATCCCACAGATGTGTGCTGAACAAATGAAGGAATTAAGGAAAAATTCTGCACTGTTCAAAACTCTGGCCTCCTCTGTAGGCTCTTGTCCACAAGACTTTTCCAAAGTTCATCTGAGTATCAAGATTTCTGGTTTTTTTTTTTTCTTTCAATTTTGTTTCTAAATTCCTTTTTTGATCAATGAACCATTGACTGTTCCCAAGGCTCTAAGGAGGTATTAGCGACTGGGAGCTCTTGGTACCTTTACACAATCTCATTCCATGAGATTACTGGACACTCTTAATGATCTCCCCTGGATGGCCTCCTCTGAGTACCTCTGATCTTTTTCTTCCTGGCTTCACATATTTACAGCAGCAGTTTTCTGCAAGAAAAGAGGGCTCCAGAATTGAGTTTCTCTTAGCAACCACTGGCTTCCATTTGATTGATAAGTCATCTCTTAAGTGCAATTGTGAGTAACATACAGGTCCCATTCTAGGTCACATACAGGGGACGGTACAAGAGCCTAACAGGGCCAGGACTGTGATATTTCAATATGTCTCTATTTTGTTCAACACAAAATCTCTCTATTGCCACTGATTTTTCTTCTCTGCCATTTTGCCTCCATGCACACAAGGAGAAGTCAGATTTCATATTCATCAATTCAACGGATTCCACGGAAACAATAGTGATTTCTAAGATGAAAAAGAATTATGGATGCGTGCTGATCATACTTCTTGGCTGCCAAAACCGAAATTCTGACTCATCAAATTAAATTACTCATTAAAATACAGGCCAAAAAAGTATACCCTGCATTCAGGTGCTGATGTCTATCAGATAGGACAGGGAATGAGATAATATCACAAAAGAATAATTCTCACTCCCCTGCTCCCATGGGCAGAAATACAGGCTGCATTTCTAGGATTACTGCTAATTTATTAAGTCCACATGAGATGAGAATTAAACTGCCCTTCTCCTTTGTTTTCACTGAGAGTCTCTGAGATGTTTGTTTCTGTACCCCCCAAAATAAGCATTTTAATTTTTTCTCATGAGAGGGGCACTGGGACCCCAAAGGAGGGCTCTGCGAGCTTCAGAACAGGTTCTTGAGGGCACAGCCGTTTGGGGACAATATTCCTGGGTGACACTTCATTTACCGCAGTGATTTTGCTATTTGGGTCAGAGTGGCATACTCCTAGGCTCTCTGTACTACTGTGGCTTCAGACTTCTGTACTGGGGGATGTGGGGCTACAAGGAAGCATGAGCCCCAAGAAATGGGGTGAGGTCAGAGGCTCCTCCACTCCCACCTTTCAGAGACTTGCTTATAAGGTTGGTCTAATTCTGCATTCCTTCTAGCTTCCTGCCCATTAGACTCCTCTGCCGACAAGCCCAGCTCCACCCCAGACTAATGACACCAGAATCCCTAGGGCAGTCCTGGGGCAAACCTCCCAGGAGACTCTAAATGAGTGGCCTAGGTTAAGAACTACTGAGTCTGATTCAGGGCTTAACAGGTGAGGAACCCCTCCAGACAAGGGGTTGAAGACTTCTACCAACTCCTTTCAGAGGGACTCTCTCGGTGTCATTTAGTTTCTTTCCTCTTTTATGAGAAACACCAGGAATAGGAGCATTAAACGAAGTTACACGATGTACTGGAATTACGGGAGTTTAACTCCAAAGGCTTTGTCGGTGCTTATAGGTCACAAAACTTTAGGATTCGCTTCAACGCTTAACAGGATCCATATCCTTCTGTCCAGCATGCTTTCTAAAATAGTTCTTTCCCTTGATAGGGTCAAAGGAAATCCGATCACTTGAAAAATAAAATCAATGACTCACAGAAGACATCTTAGTTCATCTGAGACTCTCCATCCTTGGATCACCCAAAGACATCTTCCTTTAGCCTTCCAGCTACAGGTGCTTAAGTATTCAAGAAGACACCTACCATCCTCAAACACTGATACTGATTGCTCACAGGAAACTTACGATGTCAGGATCTGATCCACAGAACAAGTTTTTGGACAGATGTCTAACTGCATGTCCAGAAAACTTCGACGAATCCATTTTGAGTCATTTAGTCTGTTTTTCTTCATAACTTAGCAATTTCAAGCAAAATAGTTACATCGTTGGCACTGGTGTCTGTTCAGTATCCTTAAGATTGCACGTCTGCTCCTAAACCCTGAAAACGAGGGCTCAAGAGTCTATTCAAACTGGGATTACAATATTTGTCGGTTTTATCTACTGAGGGAGCTTTATATTAAATTCTACACAGTAGGCATGTGCTGTCAGGAACAATACCTAAGTGCCAGATCAGCAAGACTTGTTACTGGCTGTTATTCATTGTCAGCTTCTTCTGCTGGTTTGGCTTATCTGCCTCAGGGAAAACTAAGAAAGACCAATTAAAACACTGCTTAAACTTTATCACACTTCCATTTTTAAGTTGCAAAGACATTCCATACTCTAAATAACTCCAGGACTTAAAGCCTCTCTGAATACTTTTAGTTAACGTAAAAGCCTCCTTGACAGGGAAAGTTTTAAGTTAAAAAAAAAAAATAGATGAAGCGTCTTAAGTCCAACTATAGTCCATCGATTGCTCTATAATTTTTGCATTAACAGCAGAGCTGTTACTTATCAGTGTGAGAAGACAGTCAGATACCCTGTTGCTCTGTCACAACACCATCCAAGCACACAGCACCACTTATCCACTTATTTTCTGGGTAAACATTCATTGGTTCCTACTATGTGCAACTTTGCGACAGGCACTGAGGACAGAAGATAAAACCAGAGAGCTGTAACTCATGAAATTTACACATTAGCAGGAGGATGAAGAAAAACAGAGACTTTGCAGCCTGCGAAACTGGCTTAAAGTTTCTGTTTGGCTACTTCCTCTGTGACTCAGTTTTCTCAACTATAAGTGAAAATAGTAATTCCTGCTTCTCAGGGCATTGTGAGATTTGAGAAATAGTAACACAAAAGCTTCTGTCTCCTCCCTCGTTCTCTTTGCCAACCTGAACTCTAGGTTCTTTTGACGCTGTTTCTGCAAATTCTTCTGTCTGTTCCCTTCTTTTTATATCCTCTTTCCCAGTCACTGTCCTCTTATTGGGATGATCACCAGTTGGCTAGCTCATCTGCTTAGTTTTTTTTACTCACCCTTCTGGTCACCATCTTTAGTCAATTTTTCAAACTGCCTCATCTGTGATCAGGTTGAAGTTGACCTCTGATGGTGATATTTCTCTTCTCCAAATAAAAATTCTTAATAAGTCCGTATCACCTGCTGAATGAAGGTCAGACTCCTTGGCATGGTATTCAGGGCCATTCATGAGTTGATTCCAATCTAGAATTGTCTCCTTCTTTCTCATATATTTACAGGGTTGAACTTGTAATAGGGAAGAATGAATCTGACTCCACATTAGGTCTGCTCCTTTAGCTCTAGCCCTGTGCTCTGTCTCCTGTGCTTAGTCCTGCTGGTTCTGCACCTGTTGTAAAAGACTGTTGCCTGCGGCCTGAAATATACAGGACAGCCCATTCTCAACGCTCTGATCTTAAAGGGTATAATACTTCCCCATTCACATAAAGATAAAAAGTTTCAGAACAGGGAATAACATTTGCCTTGTTGGAGGTTTACAGGGACACCATGACCTGACCTTCTTGGACAGCTGCAAGAACAAAGGATTCTGACACCAGGAAGTTTGCAACAACCAACCACACCTCCTCTGCTTTTTAGTATAGAAGGAGCTTGAATTCTGATTTGGGGAAGATAGTTCTCCAGGACATTGGTCCCCCATCTTCTCAGTCTGCTGGCTTTCTGTATAAAAGTCGTTATTCCTTGCCCCAACACCTCATCACTGAATTATGTCATGTGGTGAGCAGAATGAGTTTGGAGTTGGTAACAAACTAGTAGGTAAACGTTCAAGTACGCATGCGTGCATTTTTCTAGGATAAGCTTCAGACCATTCAACAGATTCTCAATTAGCTTGGGGTTTGGGGTGTTTAAGAACTGCTGGACTATGCCTGCGTGGTCTTTTGTCTCTACCTTCCAGTGATCCCTTGCCCGAGCCAGCCCCACAGACTTTTTCATTTGCTTATTAAGGTTGGTGTTGTCTATGAAGGTATCTATGGAGCTCTCTCTGCCTGAAGTGCAGAGACTCCCAGCTTGGCTCATCTAAATCCCACCCGCTCTTTAAGGTTATCTCAAATTCCATGTTCTCCAGAAAGTGACAATCACGTCCCCAGTTAGAATTAATTACGCTCTATATTGTGCCCCCTCCCCCCACACTTTGGACTTTAATTATATTATTGTGGTAGTTTGCATCATTCTTCCCAGTAGCTCACTTTCCCCTGTACCCATGCCCTTTAGGACTTGACACTGTTTTCCTTCCTCTAGAGGCAGAGCACCTTCTTCACCCCATGGTGTTTGGGGGTGTCAGTTCGGAACTGAGGCTTCAAGGCGCATGGCGGGTTTCTGTTGTCCCCTCACACTTCTGCCATCACTGTGAGAAGAACACACTCTGGCCAGCTTACTTGGCCAGGGAGGATGAGAGTCATGTGGAGCAAACCTGAACCCAACCTCCAGTCCGACTGACGCCCAGCCCTACCAAACCCAGTCTAGATCCCCTGACCCCGGGGCAACCTGCATGGGAATGAGTAAGCAGATATAACTGGTTGCTTTAAGCCACTGGCGTTGGGGTGGTTTCCTCCTTGGTATTGTTATGCCAACAGCCGGCTGGTACAGTTTCTGTATTTTGGCTTTTCACATACACAGGTCTGTTCCGTCCAATAGGCAGGAGCAATACTCTTCATCTTTGTGTTCTTTAGAGACTTAAATCCACTTCTTGCCCAGAGTGGGCATACTATATACATTGTTGTTGGTTTCAATTGGATAACAAGCACTTTATTAAGGTTTAAAATCACCAGAGGGAGCTTCTGGTGAGTGATGTCTTGCTTATCATCAAAGACCACCGAGTGTGCGCCATGTGTGTGGCGGTACCAAAACAATCTGACAAGCCTCCGTGGAATACTTCCAGGACAGATCAGAGCAACAATAACCACTGATTAGTACACAAATAACTGTTAGTTGCTAGGCCAGTAATGGCAGGGTTACTCTTTTCAAAATGTGACATAGGTCAATTATCACAAAGCTTTTAGGAGCTAGGACAAAGGATCCCCTATGTGTCTTGTAAATAGCAGATTTGGGGTCTTTGACATGCACTCAAAGGGGTTTCTAGCTTCCACAAATCTTCTTTGGGGGCATTTTCTTGCTTCTTCCCAAGGGTTTTGGCTTGTTCATGGCTGTTTAACTCAAAAGAGGTTTGTTTATCACTCTGCTTTTAGGAAACCTGCTAGGAGCTGAGGGCTGGGAGAAAGCAGGTCACGGTTGCAGCTGAGAGAAGTAGGTTACTCAGCACATGAGAAATGAGCCGACTCCAGATTGAGAACTGGGTCTGTCTTCCAGCCCAGACTGGCTTCCACATAACTGACCGACGCAGGAAATCTCTTAGCGTGCTTGACATGGAAGACACTAACACTGATGGCATGCAGTCATCTGTCTAGTATTCTAAACACACTGCTATCTCATTTCATCCTCACAGTAATACCACGGGAAAAGGGAAGAGCTTTAGAGATGTTAATTTGTCCAGGTCCCACGGATATTAAATGCTAAAGCTCGGCTTTGACTTCAAGTCTGTCCGTCTGCCTCTAAAAACCCATGCTTTTCTCAGGACATCACTGCCTCCCACTGGGGATCCCTGCTGCCTCCTTCCATCACCAGATGTGACTCCTTGGATATCAGCCTCAGCCCGGTTACATCTGAGGTTGACAAGGCCCCTACAAGGAGATTTATATTTCTGTGCCCCACCTCCTCACCAAGGAAGTCAGCCCCCAAGGCTTTCTGCTTTCTTTCCTTTTTCCTACCTGTTCTCAAAGTTTCACGGCCAACACCATGCAGGTTATGAGAGAACTTCTGAACTTTCTTTTTATAAGTGTTTGTGTACAGGAAGTGCTAAAGCATCAGGTGAATTTTCCAGACTAGTTGCGGCCATAGGAACTTCCTAGATACACTCCTTCCTGTATTAGTCCAGAATGTTCCATTTCAGCAACTCGGCATGGAGGAGGCTGAGGGTCCAGGTCAGGAAAGGAGTCATTCTTCTGCTGCCCGTGGTCTTTTTCTTCCTTAAATGTGTGTAGCAGCAGTAGTAAGAGCTGCTAAAGCCGTGAGGGAGGAGGGGAACCAGCAGAAGGCTCTTCTCATTCCCCCAGTGGTGAAGCAGGAAACAGGGACAGCTTCCACTGGCTCCACTTTCTCAACCAGAAGGGAAAACAGAAAGGCTGGGACCGAAGCCTTATTGATCAGCCCCTGCCCTTGGCTTAGTCTCATCAATACCAGTCAACCAGCCAGTCAGCAAGGGAGTCAGTGAGGTCGGCGGTCAGCTGACCAGGTGGTCAGATGCTCCCGGGCCAGGCAGAGGTCAGGCGTCCACAACACAAAGGCTGATATTCAATGCCTCATCTTCTAGGCCGGGCCTGGGCATCTTTACAGAGTACGACCCTCACTCCTCTTGTACCACTTATCACACGGTATTCGATTGTGGCTCGGCTGCTCACACCTTCTTCTTGACTCTAAGCTCTGTGAAGGGCAAAGCACTTCCTTTTTTTGATCCTTGCTCTGCATCCAGAGCCTAACACAGTCTGGCCTGTAGGTGATGCGTGAACAGAGATTTGCAAATGAAGTGTTAAATGTTGAGAAGATGAAATTTTCTTTGGAATGATGTAACGTTAAGGAAAGAGAAAGAGGAGGAAGCTTGAGGTTCCTTAATATAAAAAGGAAGGAAATATGCAGATGCTACAACTGAATAGCTTAGGCTGCATGAGAGCAGGGAACTGGGGAAGGTATGGAAGGCTGAGCAGGAGAGGACAGAAGTGGTCACAGAGGCTCTGTATTAGAAGTTGCACAGGGGTTGTCTGTTTAATTAAAATATACTGGTATTTATATAGTTAACCATACTCTGTGATGTGCTAAAAGGTATTCTAAGAATTTTTTTCCCAAAGGCACACAAAAATGAGAGAAATAGACACCATTTTTGGTAAAAATTAGAGCATGTTCAGAGTTGCATAAGACTTTTTAATATCCATTTTCCCCATGTATACAATGGTTTATTATGTTTTTGTAACTAAACTGATTAAGCAGCTTTTGGATACTAAGAGATGCCCTGTATCATTCCTGACCTGTAGTTTCTAAAACTATGGTTATTATTTAGCATTGATGGTCTAGTGGAAAACCTCTTAACATGCTTGCTTGGTTGGTTAACCCAAAAAGCTTATTAAAGAGGAAAAAATCATAAAAATGCTGTACATGGACCTTATATTTTTACTTTTAATTCAAAATCAAGATCTTTGAGTAGAGGCTGACTAATTAAGAACATAGACCCTGGAGCAAGACTGCCTGGTTGTATTGCTCTTAGCTGTGTGATCTTGAGCAAGTTACTTTCTCTCCACCTCAGTTTCCTCATCTGTAAAATGGGAATGAAAAGCTATCTACCTCACGGGGCCATTGTGAGGATTAATTAACAAATACAAACAAATTATTTAGGACAAGTCCTGGCTCACAGTAACCTCTTAATAAGTATTAATTATTGTTGCACAAATTATGGATTGTATAAAATATTTAGTTGTGATTTAAAGTGAAACAAAAATGTAGACATTTATCAAGAAAGAGAAGTGCATCGTTTAAAGATTTTTCCAGTCTTTTATAATGTTTTGTAGCACCTAGTGTGTCATTAATTTTTAAAGCATCTTGCCTTTTTCAAAGCAATCAACTCAGTTTTTATAGAAATTATTTGTCCTTACACTTTGTAACTTGTGTGTACATTTTCTACAACTGATCTGAGAATATATTTGCTATAGGGGTAAGTGGGTTCTCTTTGTCTGTACCCCAAAGAGGCTTCCCCCACTTTATGAAAAATGGCCACTTTTTCATCCATCTTTCTATAAATTGCTCCAGCGTGGCAGGACCTCCAGGGTGGCAACTCAAGCCAATCGGAAAAATTAGCATTGGTGTCGTAAAAAGTGAATACTCTGAGTACTGGATTAAAAAAAAAATCTTTTGCAATTCAAGTGATTTCCAATTCTTTGGTTTCAAGAAAACTAAAGGAGAACCTAAGATGTCAACTTTGAAATGTGTATAGTTTTCAAAATTCTCTGAAGTTTGCTCAGCATTTGTGAGCAAAGAGCTTTGAAGACCCTCATCTAGAGAATAGCCTATCAGCTTTGAGTTTTAAGCATCGCAATGAAAAACACTGGTTAATCCAGGGAGCGAGTTAACAGACATTCTACTGTTTTAAAGTTTCAAAAGATCTTTCTCACCATTGCTTAGTTAATGAGGGAAGTGCTATTTGGTGGTGACTCACACCCTGATTCTTAACTGGCTTTTATGCTTCCAAAGCCATTCCAAACCTTTAGGTGGAACTGCATATAAAAATAGGACTGCTTTGAAGATTCTTAGAAGGGATTACCTTTAAATAATATTTTATTATTACCAATAATTATCTTGTGATTTTGGAATTTTCAGTTATTTCTCTTCGATGCTACTCAAAGCACTTTGTGGACTGTATTCAGTTGGTGTTTAACAAAGCCTGATGAAATATGTAAGAGGTAGTCAGAAGGGGGTTAAGTGATACTTCTTTAGGAAGTCAAAGATGGTGTCAACAATATATCAACTAAAACCAATGACTCTTCCTATTTATACAAACATACTGGATACAGAATAGCAAGGTCGTATTAATGACCCGCTATCCCCTTTCCAAGCTGATGCTAGGTTTGGGCTCATTCAGCCACATGCAAATACACATGCATGTGTGTATGTACATGACAAATAGGCACCTGCAACATGGCATTCCTTAGGCTGCCTTCTAATGTAATTTTATACACTGTCTCCGGCTGGCTTCATCCGTCATCATGGCTTTAACTCTCAATGGTCACAATGATTCCCCTAAATATCTCCCATCCAGAACGTCTAAAACTACATTCCTGTGCACCGTAATGGAGCCTTTGTCCAGACAGCTGCAGAAGCTAGAAACCTGGGAGCTGTCCAGCCCTCTCCCCACTTCTTGACCCCTATACCCAATTGATCCAAAATTTTATTGATTTTACTCCAGAAATAACACTAAGATCGTTCTCCCATTTTGATATTTTACCACCACTGCTCAATACTGGCCCTTGTTTCTTCTGCTGAGTCCATCTCCCAAAACAACAGCCACTTAACTGGTCTCCCTGCCCTGGTCTCCAATCCACTAACTCCATCCTTTACATCGTTCAAGCAACCTCTTCAGAGATTGAAGGAAATTGTGCCATTCCAGGTCTGAGAAATTTCTAATGTCTCTCCAATGTTTATAATTTGAATTCACATTTCTTTTCTTTTCCTTTTTCTTTTTTTTTTTTTTTTGGCTTAAAACTCAAATTTATTACCTAAACAGTCCTGGAGGTCAGAAATTCTAAAGCCAAGGTGTCAATAGGGTAGTATTGAGGCTCTAGGGGAGAGTCTGTTTCCTTGCCTTTTCAAGCCTCTAGAGGCTACTTGCAGTCTTTGGCTTGTAGCCCCTTCCTTGCATCACTCCATCTTTCTATCACTGTGACCCTCCTGCCTCCCTCTTACAAGGACCTTGTAATTACATTGGGTACACTGGATAATCCATGTCTCAAAATCCTTACCTTAATTACATGCCAAAGTCCCTTTTGCTATGAAAAATAACATTGAATTTACATTTCTAAGGGTGGTTTATAAAGCCCTTTATAATCTGCCCTTTGTGTACTTTTACAGTGAAACTTCCCAACCCTTAGCTCTGGTCATTCCACCCCTCTTACTTTTCCCTGAGTACACCATACTTGCTTTCATCCACTCATTCAACTATCTGTCACGTGCTTTCTCTGTGCTGGTCACTAGTTAATGCCTGGAGCCACATCAGTGCAGACGTGACCCTGTCCCTGTCCTTACAGAGGCTACATTCTGGGCTTTTCCATGGCCCGTTCCTTCACACTGGTCCAGTTTTCTCACCGGAGAGGTCATTTCCCACCCCTCTCTCCTGTCTAGCAAACTCCTGCTTCACTTTAGGACTCAGCCTATTCATGAGAAATCCTGGAAGGCTGCCTGGACCTCTCCCTCACGTCTACCAGCTAGATATTCCTTCTTCAGGAAATGAACTCCAGGAGGGCCTGGGCGTGACTTGTGCATGGCTGCACGCTCAATGCCTAGAACAGGGCCTGGCATATAGTGCACTTTTAATAAATACTTATCAAATACATCATACCTACCAAAATACCTACCTAGTTACGTGTTTCTACCTTGAGACCACGAGCTGCGAGTTCCTAAGGGTCAGATGCTTATCTAATTTGCTCTTTACCTCCGCTGCTTATCACAATGCCTGCTCCACTGTCAGCAATCAAAAGTGGTGAATATAGCCACACAGACTTACATGAAGAAAACACAACCAAACAAAAAATCCAAAAGCATTGGGAAAAATGCTGTGAGGGGTTAATATTATCCAACCCCTGGAGTGGGAACGGGATGTGGAATATGCATGAGAATTCTAGAACTCTAGGAATAAGACACAGTGTTTGTGTTATGAGTAAAGAGACATATATACATATGATTAGTTAAAAATACTGGCATGCTTCTGTATGTAATTAGAGGTTCGAGCAAAACGCGGTGGCAGCAGGGTGTAAGGAAGCCACTCTGGAAGGCTTCCTGGAAGAAAACCCAGCCCTTGAAAAATTTACCAGATAAGACCCAGGGCACTCAGTTAAATCTGATAATTTCAGATAAACAGTGAACACACTTTTAGTATTATGTCCTATGCAATATTGGGGATATACGAAAAATGTACTCCTTGTTTACCTGAGATTCATATGTAACTGGGCCTCCCGTATTTTTATTCATTAAATTCAGCAACGCCATCTCTGGTTTGTGGAACAGCTTGAGGACAAGAAGAGCAGGGATGGAAAAGCACAAAGAGAATGGCCAGTTATTGAACACGTAAATTGGAGTCTCAGGTACATGGGGGATGGGGGAAGAGGAAGTTACAGGGATGCTGTCAGGGAAAGGAAGGGGGCCAGATTATAGAGGCTTTGAGTGATCTTGACTTGTCAAAGAATATGTCGTTGTCCTGGGAATTTATGTTCAGCAGTGAAACAGAGACTTTACCCTTTATGAAAAATAGAGCGTACACAAAAATTTTTGAGGACATAACTCATCTCCCTGGGGACTTACTGTAACACTGATTATATGAATTCTAAACACATCAGAAGCCATACAGAGCTTGCCCTTAAATGGAAAAAGATATATTTTCAGAAAGTTAAATTAAATGTTTACATTTCACCAAGAACAGCTCTTGGCAATACTGAACATTCAAAATTTTTCTAAATAAATTTCTACTGTATGGTAATTTACAGATATTAAATTAAGATGAAACAAGCTAATGAATATCTACAGCAAAAAGAATAAATTATGAACTTGTTTAGACACTAAATGTTGGTTTAAGGAAGGTTTTAAAGTCATATGTTTAGATAATGAGCACATGAAAATAGTGGCTCTCTAAATCACAGATATAAAACTAATGACTAAAATACTAACACGTATTTATTTTTTATTAGTTATTCTAACTAGTATGAACGTCTTTAAAACAAATCATTCAGATTAACAATCAACAAAAACAAATTAACAATCTGGTTGTTTTTGCTGCTGTGCAAATATCCATATTTGTGTTTATTGATGTTTTAAATTTAGCTCTGAAAAAGCAAGAATTCACATGACATATTTAGAAATCCCTTAAAAAAAATCTAAGCATTAAGGAATATTTTCTGCTATTTTTTTTAAAGGTATAAAAAGATATTTTTGAATAACTGGGTAAATCTGAATACAGACTGGACATTAGCTGCTAATAAGGAAATATTTTAATGTGGTAGGGTTAAATTAAAAATAAAATCCTTTTCCATTAGTACGTACTCAAGGATTATGGGCACGATGATATGTCTGGGATTGACCCTTAAAATACTCCACTTAGAAAGAAAGGGAGTAGCTGAAATAAAACTGCCAAGATGTTGATGGTTGAAGTAGGATGATGGGTATGTGGGGGGGTTCAGTACATGATTCTATTTCAGTGTATGTTTGCAAATTTCCATCATAAAAGGTAAAAAACAAAATAGGTGTTTTTCGTGAATGAATAATTTCCTTGAAAGTACACCCTCCTTCCACTTCAAATTTTACACCCTCCTTCCAATTCAGATTTTAAATATGTATACTGACACAGTGTTACATATTTCTCTTGCAGTGACTGGTTAATAAAGCAGCAGAGCATGTGTATCTTACTAACGATCACTCACTTTTATCAAGTACACCCCACAGACCGGGCACTGCACTTAGTGACTACTGTGCACTGTTCATTTAATGTCTGCAACCACCTTTTGATCTAGGCTTGACTACTATGCCCATTTTACAGGTGGAGAAATTGAGGCTTGGAGAGCTGACATTTCTCACCGAGGTAAAGATAGCACCTGTCTGTGTTGGGATCCAGGCTCAGGCTGCCTGCCTCTAAAGTCTGTATGTCTAACCCTTGCCCATGCTGCCAGGTGGATTAGCAGGACTACGGATGTACTTATAATATATATAATAGTGAGAAGGAAGTGGGAAATGGCTCGCCCGTTTCTCCCTCGCCACAGCCATGGCTCGGGGCCAGACCTGTGATCCCCTCAGATCCAGCCTGGGTTCAGCCACAGATCAAGCCGTTGTTTGAAGCAGAAAAGGGGAAAGATGCTGCTCTCAGACAAAGAGGAGGAGCAAAGACAACCAACAGAAGTCTCTTCTCACTGACAACAGTTCTGCAACTGTTTTTTTTCCTTTTCCCCAATAATACAAAATAACTAAAACGCACAGTTTGCCTTTTTTGTGCCTTCTGATGCCTGGTTGTATTTTGCAGGGCTTCGCCTCCGTTTTAAATCATTCATCACGCGGAGCCTCTTGTTTGGCGCAGGAGGCGGGGGCGGGGGGCGGGGGCGGGGGGCCAGGAGGAGGGGGCTGGGGCAGCGCGTCCTGCGTGTGAGCGACCGCACAGCTGCAGCCCTGCGAGACCCCGCCCCATGAGCTCATCCCCTGGCAGCGCCGCGGAGGGTGACATCATGCTTCTGCAGGGCTCCGCCGGCCCGCCGCCGCCGCCGCCGCCGCGGGAGCGCTCTCGCTTTTCCCGAGGACAGGAAAAATTAGCCTCGGTATTTCTAGCTGTTCCTGAGGAAATGGCATTTTATTCAAAGGTGTCGTGGGAAACTGAACACGCTGCCTGCATTAGTACCGGTTTCTGCGCCAAAGAAAAACAGAGCCTATCAGTAAATAAGTCACTGATTACTGTCCTTATCAGACTATGAAGGTAAGCGACGTTCTTCGAAAACAGGGTCCAATTACAATGGCACGAGATAGTCTCGGTGCTTCTTCAAAGTTATTGCAGCTGAAGAGTATAAAAAAAACCCACAGAAATAATATTAAATCGTAATGATCAGTGTATTTTTAGCTCTTGCTGTATACTAGGAATGATGCTAAATGTTTTACATATGTTATCTAATTTAATCCCTATTACAATCTTACAAAGTAGTCATAACCTTCCCCCTCTACCCTCCCTTCACACGCACACTTCACAGATGAGGAAACTGAGGCCTGGAGAGGGAGGTAATTTGCTAAGGTCAGACAGCAGCAATTGGCAAAGCCAGCTGGACTCTGATCCAAAGCCTACATTTTTTTAAAAAAAAATTTATTTTAATGAAGGTACTGGGGATTGAGCCCAGGACCTCGTGCATGCTAAGCATGGGCTCTACCACGAGCCACTAAGGGGTAAACTCTTCCCCGCAAAGCCCTCACTGATCATCGCTGTGCTACATTGCTCTGCAGGCCACAGGACAGGCCTATGCATGGTCACGTTTGATAGTTACTCAATAAAAGGGAGGATTGTTTCCACTGAGAAATCACAGACTACCAAAACTGGGGTGTCTGCCACGCTTGCCATTTCTCACCTCACTAGACACTCCGTCTTGTAAAGGAGAAAGTCGAGGAGAGTAGTATTTATTAAGAACCTACTGTGAGATAATAGAAAACATAAATATAAATATAAATTACAAACATAAACATAAACATAAATATAAATATAAATATAGGTCTCTGCCCCTGGTTCCTAACACAGAGCTCCTAAAATTATAATTTACTAAATGATAAGAACTAGGAGCATCTTTAGTTCTAATACTTAGTCTTTGACCCCGGTTCCTGACACAGAGCTCCTGAATCCCTTGGGATTTTCTGGGTGAGAGGAGTGTCTTTTGTTCTAATGAGGTGGCTCTTGGTGGGCTTCTGCGTTGGGGCTGGTCATCAGCAAGACCAAGCAATGACTAGAAGCTTGGAATTTTCAGCCCTACCTCCCAGTCTCCAGAGAGGGAACAGGGACTGGAAATGGAGTTAATAATTGATCATGCCTATTGTGATGAAGCCTTCATAAAAATCTCCCAAAGTCTGGAGAGCTTCCAGGTTCATGAACACACGGAGATGCTCCTCGCCCCTTCCCACACACCTTGCCCTATGCATCTCCCATCTGTATCCTTTATCAGATCCTTTTATAATAAACTGGTAAACAGTGAGTAAACTCTTTTTTCCAGTCCTGTGAACTGCTCCAGCAAAAAGAAGGAGTTGTGGGAACCTCAGATTTACAGTTGATTGGTCAGAAATACAGATAAAACCCAGACTTGTGATTGGTGTCGGAAGTAGGGGGGATAGTCTTGTGGGACTGAGCCTTCTCCCCGACTTCAGATGCCAGTGGAGGAGAAGAAAGACTAGACAGAGAAGGTGGGAAGAAAACTACTAAAAGGAGAGGAAACGTGATGTGGCAAAATGCTCGCGCGTGTGGCTCTACAGTCCAAAGGATTTAGATTTGGGTACCAGCTCTACTACGAAAGTTGTAGACTCAAAGGCTTTCTCGGTTTCCTCATCCATAAAATGGGGTGATAAAACACTTCTCATAGCATTGTTGTGAAGATCAAGTAAGATCACATACAGTTCTGAACTTAGTGCTGGGCTGATTAGGTATAACGAACTCTCACCCACAGAGAATAGATTTTGATTACTACTGGAACTGCCCCCCCCCCGCCCCAGGGCCAAGGTCAAATTTCTGATAAGCCCTATCAGAGAATCACCCGGATGATGGCTTCTTATCTGTGCCTAAAATATCTGTATATACAATTACACGCCCAGTTCTAACACCTATTAAACTAATTAGGCAGATTGATTTTAACAGCACCAAAATCTACGCTATAGGATACTGGAAACAGAACACTCCTGGGGAGTCGCACTAAGAAAGGGACTTCAAGCTGCAGTCACACGGCAAAGAAGTAGATTTTTAAAAAAGTAATTCCTATGAAAGGATTTCGTCTCACATTTAAAAGGAGAAGCACATATACTTCCGGAAAATATTCTCTGTACACTTCATGACTATATCTGAAATCATGCTGCTGGTTTAGCAATCCTTCACAGTAGTTGTGGATTTAGCTAATCATAATCCCAGGTGACAAAGTAAAATAATTATCAACAGTAAAAAATATTTTTAAATTTCTAATAAAGAAGCTAGATGTATTTTCTCCAACTGTGGGAACATCCGCATCCCCTACTATTTTAAACTGAATGTTTGCAAACGACATTACTTCTGAACTTTGCCCCAAAACAGTAAAGCTGGCGGTACAAACTAGGAGGAAGTTAATCTCTGTAATGAAACAGAAACCCCTCAAATAACATGAGGTGAATTTGTTACAAAGTGAGAAATGAAAGGGGTGATATAGATGTTTCATATGCCCACGTTTTCATTAAATTTTGAAGAAAGAAATAGAATCGTATAATCTGATAACTGAAACTGACTTCTAAGACACTTACTTTAAATGCTCATTCTAACTGGAGCATTCCAGCTTCAACTAGTGATTTGGTGGCTGTCAGAAGGAAGCAACTACTTTAAAAACAGTTTGGGTTTAACCCATTATCTCTTAGACTGGCCTCTCTTTTTGAATAAATACTTGCCATTTGAAAACAAGCTGCCATGTCATGAGGACACTCAAGCAGCTCCTTGGAGAAGCCCACACTGAAAGGAACCAATTTCCCATCTATATATAAGTGAACCCTCTTCAAATGGCTCCAGCCCCAGCCAAGTCTTTTGATGGCTGTCCCCAGCCAATATCTGATGGCAACTTCATGAGAGACTTCGAGGAAGACCCAATTAGCCAC
Source organism: Camelus ferus (assembly GCF_009834535.1). Classification (NCBI taxonomy): domain Eukaryota; kingdom Metazoa; phylum Chordata; class Mammalia; order Artiodactyla; family Camelidae; genus Camelus; species Camelus ferus. Next base: position 7,061,066 of record NC_045724.1, on the reverse strand, counting down.
TCCTGAATTTCAGACTCACAGGAACTATGAGAAAGATTAAGTGACTACTGCTGTTTTAAGTTACTCAGTCTTGGGATGATTTGTTATATAGCAATAAATAGCTAATCCACCCATCAATTAAGTTTTAAATTTCAGTTCTTGTTTTTTTCAGTTGGTTCACTTTTATAGTTTCTAGTTCTCTTCTAAAATTTCCAGTCTTTTAAAAAATCTCATGGAACATATTAAGAATATATTTTTTAAAAAGTCACCGTGTGCTAAATTTTTATGTAGAGACTTGCGTTTCCATTACTTGTTCTTTTTCTTGTTTTTTTTTTTTTTTCATTCATACTGTTTTATCTTCTCAGGGACCTGATTACTATTAATTAAGTAGTAGACATGGTAGGTGAAAATCTGTAGAAATAATCTGAAACCTTGATGGCATCCTCTTCCTTGAGAGATACTTTGCTGTTGGCAGGTTTAGAGACCAGCAATCTGGGGTCATCTTGATTCAATTTCAAGGATTAAAAATGATTTGAAATTGAGCTTCAGGCTTTTAGAGGACAGTCGACTTTCAGTTCATTCTTACTCCTAGTGGGTAGCTATTTAGTGTCTTAGTCCAAAGCCTGGAGTATGTACTAGCCTCATTCCAGCTTTGGCAGATTCTAGACTCCAGTTCCATTCCTCTATTCTGTAGGGCTGTCAGGAGGCCTGTTCAGCTTCTCAGCCTTTCAGGTATGTCTTCCAGTGGCCCCTCATGGCAGGCTCACTCCTTTCCTTTCCTTTCCTTTCCTTTCCTTTCCTTTCCTTTCCTTTCCTTTCTCTCCTTTCCCCTTAACGGGGGGAGGGAGGTAGATAGGAAGGCAAGGACAGGAACATTAGTTCCGCCGGGATTTAACTGCTTCCTCCCTCTCTTTCTTTTTCTTCCTTCCTCTCTCTCTCTTTCTTTCTCTCTCTCTTTCTTTCTCTCTCTCTTTCTTTCTCTCTCTCTCTTTCTTTCTCTTTCTTTCTTTCTTTCTTTCTTTCTTTCTTTCTTTCTTTCTTTCTTTCTTTCTTTCTTTCTTTCTAGGGTCTAATAGCATCACTTCCACAAACCACTCTCATACTGTAAGAATCTGTATTCTTTAAATCAAGTTTTGAACAACTGCCAATCCACTCATTTATGACAAGTCAGCTGGGCAGAGCAGAATATGAAAAAAAGAAAACTTTTGATAGAAATAAACAGTTTCGAGAGAACGTCAAGCAAATTCCTCTAAGGCCAAATCACTGGACAGGCAGGCCACTGCTCCTCAGAGTCAGCCTCCAGAAAAGGGCCAGGCTGTGGTTCTGTGGAGAACCCAGTAGAATATCCCCTACTGTTTTCGGGATCATTTGATACTATCACTATATCGGAAAGCCTACCTAAAAATTAGTTACTGAACAAAAGAAAGAAAGAAATGTTTCAAACACATAAGGAAATCTTATTTTTATAGTAATAAGACTACTAGTAAATATTCACTTCTCGAAAAGGTCAAAATTTAGACCAACCCTCCTACTTAGAATACTAGCTGTCTAGTATAAGATCGAACAAGATAAACTAGAACTTAACCTGTCAGGTACCTTTGATTAGGAATGGAGGAAACAAACCTTACGTGTAAAATGTCATTTTAAAAGGAATATGTATTAAGTATGTATTACAGACAAAACCTCTTTTTTCCTGCTGAAATACAATTTATCTAAACTAGAAAGATGAACATTTAATCACAATGCCTTTGCAAGTTTTACCCTGTATCCCAACTGAGTAACAGGAATTTTAGAAGAATTACAGAATGAGAGAATCACACTCCTGATTTATAGATTTGGGACTCAAATGTTCAGAGTAGGTTATTTGTTGATTGTATTTTTGCCTCCATCATTATCTATTGGTGGCTATCGGCCACCTGAAGCTGGTCCTCACACTATGACATATCCACTAAAGGCAGACTGTATCCAATTAATCATCAAAATCAAATTTCTCGATTCATCACTACCATGTCTCGGATTTGTCTCTCTCTCTAACTTTTCTACTCTTTCCAAATCATCTTGCAAATGGTTTATTTCTCTTACCCTCTCCCTCTGGACACATCCTCTCGGTTTCTATCTGCTTAAGGAACTTCAGTGGCTTCTGGGGACTCAGCCTGGTCTTCAAGACTTCAACGTCATCTGATCTTGGTCTCCGTATTAAAAATCACTTCCCATTACTTTTCAAACAAACCTCTACTTTACATAAGTCAGTCATTTCCGTGTTCCCCACACGGTGCTTACTTTTTGCTTCTGAGATTCTCTTCCAACTTAGATGCTCTCCTTTCTCCTTATTTATGCAAACTGTATCCATGATTTGGTCATCAAATACCAAGGACCAAGCACTCTTATTTATAAGGACCAATCACTACCTTCTCCTATATATCTTGTCTCTTAAACCTGATTCATGCTTGTAATTCCTTTTCTTTGAAATTATATTTTATTCATGGTCTAACATGCAAACATTTGAAGTGCATTATATATCAGCTTTCATTTTATCAATGGTGTTGCAAACCTGCTGAGTCAGGGGATAGAATCTTTATAACCCTCTAAAGTGCCACTCGCAAAATCCATGCTCAACAAATGCCTTTGAAATATATTCAGCCTAGTATCCAAATCTAAGTAACAGGCTTTTCATTGGACCATGATCAGCCTGCTCAGCCTAGGAGTTACCATTTGTTCCACTCCTTTTCCAGCTGCCCAGATGACAAAGCAGGAAGGTTAGAACTCATTTTGGTAGAGACCTGACTCCTGCTGGATTATTTCCTTCCTTGGGTTATGCAAGGGGATGAAATGACAAGCTCTTCTATGTTAATTATAGGTTCTCTACTTCATGGCTCCATGTTTTCAGTATAAAATATGCAGACCTTTTTTCTTGGCCAAATAAAGGATATTTAAACAAATTGGTAAATATTTCCTAGATGACTTAAGCAGGTAATTCTTTTAGACTCATATTCAGAAAATGTTGCTTTGGTACTCACATTTGACAGAGAGAAAGAAAATATAAACAGGAAAGAAGGAATTCCAGTTTAGTACATTAACCGAGGAAAACATTAACTGTCCTTTGGAATACAGTCCACAAATAGTCTGTTTTGCTGCTGCAAGGTCAACAGAATTATCCTGTGGTTTCTCTGCCTAGTTGATAAACTCCTTTAGTTAAAGATTGCTTCATTCCTTTCAAAGGAGGCTGCCTGTATGATCACATGCTATTTCAGTGGACAGTTTTTGAATCTTTTTTTTTTTTTTTTGCAACACATTTTCCCCAATGCATAAAGCCTATTTTGATGAAATAGCAAGAAATACAACCTTCTGCTCCTAAGTTCAGAAGTCTTAGAATTTTGGTAGCTCTTATTTAAAACTTACTGATTCTATACCAGTGGTCCTTTACTCTGACTGTCCATGAAAATTACTAAAGAAGGTTTTAAAACATATTGATACTTGCCCATCACAGAACTTTTCATTTAATTAATCTGGACTAAGGCTTTGGACCCTAGGGTTTTGTTTTGTCTTAAAAGTTCACCAGGTGATTTTAATGTGCAGTCATGGTTAAGAATCACTGTTAAAAGTGGAGACAAAATGGGAGGGCCAGAATAACAGGGGAAGAAAAATAAGTTTCTGAACAGTAATAATAAAAACTACAATTTACTGAGTGCTTATATATGTCTACCAGGCAGTATGTGAACCATGTATCATACCCTGTCAGTTATCTATCGCTGTGTGACAAATTACCCTAAAGCTGAGTAGCTTAAAACAACATTAGTGTCTCACAGGTTCAGGAATTTGGGAGTCACTTGGCCTGGTGTTCTGGTTCAAGGTTACTCTTGAAGTTGTAGGCAAGACAGCCAGGACTTCAGTCATCTGAAGGCTTGACTGGGGCTGGATACCCCTTTTATAAAAAAGCTCAGTGGCAAAGTGGTTGGCAGGAAAATAGAGTTCTTCACTGACTGTTGGCAGAAGGGCTCAGTTCCTTACCACGTGGGTCTCCTCCGAGCTGCTTGAGTGACTTCGCAACACGGCAGCTGGCTTCCCCCTCCCCGAATAAGCGATCCCAGAGAGAGCAAGGAGGAAGTCACTGGCCTTTTATGACCTCGTCTTGGAAATTACACATCATCAATTATGCTACATTTTACTCACTAGCAGTGAATCACTAAATATAGTCTTTTTTCATTAATGTCCTTTTTTCTCCTCCAAGATCCATTCAGGATACCACACTGCATTTAGTTGCCATGTTTCCTTGATCTGGGAAGATTTCTCAATTTTTATAAGTTTTTCAAGATCTTGATTTTTTTTTAATTATTCAAGTAGAGTCAGTTTACAGTGTTGAGAGATCTTGACTGGTTTTAAGGAGTACTGGTCACTTATTTTGTATCATGTCCCTCAATTTAGGTTTATCTGATGTACTTGCTCATGACTAGACTGCAGTTACGAGTTTTTGGAAGGATTAGCACAGGGGTAGAGTGCGTTTCTCATCACACCACCTCAGGAGGAAGATCATATCAACACAATGGCTCTCTCATCAGGTTCACCAGGACCATTAGATTAAAGGGGTATCTATCAGGTTTCTCCACTACAAATTTAGTATTTTTCCTTTTCCATGCTCCCTTCTTTGGAATTGAATCACTAAGTCTAGTCCATACTCAGAATGAGGGGAATTAAGGTCTACCTCCTGCAGAAAGGGTTTCTGCCCAAATTATTTGGGATTCTTTTGTCGGGAAGATTTGGGTAGACGTATTTTAAAGCTGCATACATAAATTCTATCATTTAGTTTTTACAGCAATCCTATAAGGACTACTGTTATTCCTCCTTTATAGATAAGACATCTACAGCTCCAAAAAGTTGTCATATGCCCGAGGTGACACAGCCAGTAGACTGGACCTGGTATTTAACAGGAAGCAAGTCTGATTCCAGAGTTTATATTCTTTTTACTGAATCCCTTAACCTTTGCACTAAATAAGAATTTGCTTTTAGCATCATTCAACTGTGGTTTTAATATTCTAGAAAATTCCCAAGAACTCGTTAAAAAGGGCAATACAGAGCTTGCTTGATTATACCTTGTGGCATATAGTTTCCCAGATGTATGTCTGATTTTCCCAATCAGACTTAGAAAGCAGTGACAGAGTTTCATATATTTTGCTTCCCCTGAACACCTAATACACAGGCACTCAGGAAATGCTTATTGGTGGGAGAGAAAATGACTCCTCCTCACAGTTTCCCACGCTGTCCTGGATGTCTACCAGGGGATGCCAAAACTTGGAATGGTTGATCCCTTGGTACTCAGCCCCAGGGCTAAGAGCTGAGGGCATGACAGGGTTCACATCAGAATGACTGACTAGAACCTGGGGAAACTGTAGGCTAGAACTGTAGGAAAAGCAGGAAGTGTTCATTGAATCCCTCTTTCTACTTTAATGAGCAATTGTGACTGGAGAGCAGACATCAATTTGGGTTATTTAACAAATGCTCAGTCCACTCAGGCAATGGGTAGAATTTTTGGATTTCAAAAATAGTGTGTTATTGTCATCCCACCAAAGATTAGGAATCACACTTCTGGGTCATACGTAATAAGTCATTTTCTCCAAATCTTGGGTATTTGGGAATCTAGAATCCAGGAATCCATTAGTCTTTCCATCATCCTCTCTTACATGGCAGACAGACATCCAGATGGTCCTGGTGGACGTTTCACACTTTGGTTTCATTGGAACACTGTCTCCCTGGGATACAGAAGCAAACTTCTCTAATGCAAAGGGAGGCAGCAAACCTCCAGTCTTCTCTCCCCATCCTTCCTGACCCTGTCCTGTTTACTGTGTAGATGGATAAATGGAAGAGTCCAAAGGAAGGGGCTAGTTCAGGATATGTTAACATGCTAACAAACTTAGGAGGGGCTGAGCAAAGCCCTCCCTAGGAAGAAAATAGTTCATCAGACAATTCACTGCAAAACATTTTCCTTCCCTTCAGCCTTCTAGCAAGAAAGGATGTTCGGTAGCCACGTCTGGTTTCTCTCTCCTCCATTCAAAGCAGTCTCTTAGAGCAGCAGAAAAGGAGGGGAAGGTTGCTTCCTCGCCTATGTCAATAGTTAAGAGACTCTCAGGTCTAGATCTTTACTTACAGACTCCAGGGAAAAAGAAAAAGCCTTCCCACAAAACAATATGAGGCGTAAGGACTCAGAATTTATAACTATGCTTAAGGATGCATCTCTGTGATGTTAGTCAGTAAACATTCTTACGTGTCCCACTAAATAAACATGAACTAAAATGTGCACTGGAAAGAGAGAAGCATGTGCCTGGGGATGTTCAGAAAAGCAGGCAGGTTTCAGAGCTGCCCAAGCAGCTCTCCCGGTTGCACGGTACCATCCTGCACACTTCCCATTCTGGCTGATCTGTGAGGGCGACTGGTAGCTCAGGCAGTCCCGAGTCTCTTCTCCAGCCCATGACCGTCGGCACAGTGAGCTGGGGAGGGCCCAGCAAACTGGGATTCAAATCCCCACTCTGCCACCTACTACGCACGTGACTTAAGCAGGTGAATCACTCCCTCTGTAGCTCAGTTTCCTCACATGTGACACAGAGTCATCAATGCCTGACTGCACAATGGATGCTTCAGTACATGATGGCTTTTATAATTGTCAAATGTCCCTTTCTAGTTAACTTAAGCCTTAAGGACAGTGAAATGTGGCTCTAAATTAAGAAAAAAAGTTAGGAATTTTCATGATAAAACCAAGTGTGTGGCTTCGAGGCTGCGGAAAAGGAAGACATTTCTAGAGTCGAAATGAGGTTAGTGTAAATTGAGGTGTGTTGCAACTGTAAGTTAAGTGCCATATTTTGAAGACTTATTTTGGAAAAAAATCTAAAATATCTTATTAATAATTTAAAAATGTTGATTACATGTTGAAATAATAATGTTTTGAACATGTTGGGTTAGACAAAATATAATTTATTAAAGTTACTTTTCACTTTTTAAAATGTGGCTACTAGAAAACTTAGAATTACACGTGTGTTTCACTATATATTTTTTTGGCCCATGCTATTCTAAGAATGCTGAAGTAGCAGCAAGAGAAATACTTCATTAAATTACACCCTATGCCATGAAAGAGTTAATGCATCTCCCCAAGACACTGCTTGAAAGTAACTCAATCACAAGACAACATGAAGCCAAATATGTCACAAACTGCTAATCACGTCATTAAATATAGTCTCCCCTGTTGCAATGTGTAATCACTTGTGAGAGCAAAGAGCTTAGGGACTTTCAAATCATGGAAAATTTCAAATATCCATTCGAGAAATCTTCTTGTCATCCCTGCTACATTTGTCTTGATCTAATCTGACTGCAATTTAATACAGACATTTTTACCACAATCCGCAAGTGCACTCAACTGGCACAAATATACTTATTTATGTACAGAACCCGGGAAAGGGTTATCTTTGCTTAAAATAATGTGCTTAACTAATGGACTGTTGCTTTTACCGTTGGGGAGGCCACAGATAATGGCAAGACACACATAACTAACCAATATTCAACATTCATGTAGCTAATTACATGGTTTATTTAAACTAGAGGAAAAACAGATGCATCTCCATTTTTGATTGATCTTCAAAGCTCAGTAGATCATAAACTTTTAACTTATCCCCTTGTGGCAGTAAATTGCTATAAAAAGCAATCAAAACAATATGAAACAAACAAAAAGAAACAACCCCTGTGTGTACTGATGAACTTTCTTTTAGAGCAATCTCTGTTTAATCATTTAAGAAAAACATTTACATTTGGTATGGTCAACTTTTTAAATGTATAAGAATGAAAATTGTGGGTTTTTTTAAAGAAGCAACCCATCTCAAAAAAAATTAATTAAAAAAAAAGGGAGACCTATCTTTTGCATTCCTGTTACATCATGTAGCATTCTTTTCCTTAATTTTTCTATAATATAACTTAAGTATAGGTATTGTCATCTCAACATACTTAATACAAAGAATTTAAAATTCCTAAATTCGTAATTAGGGAACTAAATAATTTTACTTCTTTTTGAGCCCCTCTGGAATTTTAAAGTCGTGTTACATTATATTTTTGATGGCAGCCCTTCCTTCTTCAGTGTTATTATCTACTGTACTAAACTTTAAAGATAATCAAGATAAAAAGAGAAATTTCAATTCAAGGAATCCCTTGAGCACAGAGGGAAATTCCTTAGTTACAGCTGCTGGGGCTGTGACAATTATGCAGCTAAGTTCCAGCACCAGAAAAATGTTCTAAGAGGAAATCTAACTTCCAGAAGAAGTAACACTATGTGTTGATAACGTCTGGTATCTTAATACATCGGCCACTTAACCCAGCCAAAGTTTTAAATCAGGGAAATACCTTAAACTTATAATAAATAGAATTCTCTAAAAAATTCCCATTTAGTTTTTCTAGAAAACATGTGTATCTCAACAGGAAGGATTCCTACGCATAAGTGTATCCATTAAAGAATTACTTTGCAAACTTTGCAATTCCTCTTTCTGAGCACGGTCAAATTCCACAGATCAGATTACAGCTGCAAACACATGCACTTCAAGATGAAGTGGAACACGAACTTGGAACCGAGCGGATTCTAAAGACAGACAGAGTGTACGAAACAGGAACAAGCAGGCCCTTTGGAAAGATAAGGAAAACATCAAAATCGTCTCAAGTGCTCTTAGCTGATTAAACATATTTCTGCCAAGGGAAAGTAGATTTAATTCCCTACCTTGTACCACTCCGACTTTCTCAGGAGTCCTGTGAGGATTGCAAAATGGTGCAATCATTTTGGAGAACTGTGAGAGTTCCTTACAAACTTAAAGAAATACCTACTCTATACTTTCAGGTATTTACCCAAGAGAAATGCAACCTCACAAGGAGAATGTCCTCAGAACTGCCGTGAAGATTAAATGCGATCCCGTAGGTGAAGGTGCTTTGCACAGAATTGTGCGCGTGGTAGAAGCTTATTAAATATTTTCAATCTCCTTTTGTGTTTTGGGGTGTAATCGAGTATAGGATTTCAATATTGCAGACTTGGGCTTATGTCCTGGCTCTGCTATTCACCTGTTGTATCTATTCATCCAACCCTTCTGAGCACCTACTCTGGGTCAAGCACTTTTTTAGGTGTCGGGGATATCATATTGAATGTGTTGGTCCAAGGCTGTACTCTCATGGGGTTTCACTTCTAGTGCCTTGGGTAAGATATTGAAGTTTTCTGAACTTCTGTTTCCACTGCCATAATTCAGGTCATTTCAGCACCTTTGATGGACTGAATTGAGGGGGGGGGCACACGAACCAACCAAATAGAACTTGTACTTTTAAGTGTTTTACAAATCCAGGAGAGGCAGCAGAAATGGATACAAATTCAATGGAGAATAGGAGGTGCTGTGAGAGGGATAAGGACTCAGTGCTGTGGGGGGCTCTGAACTCTGCTTGGTGGCAAGGAGACTGGTCGGAGGAGTGAGTCAGGGAAGGCTTCCTGGAGGAAGAGCATTTAAATGCAATCTGCAGAGTAAACCAGGCAAAAACGTATTCACAAATTCACTGTATTATTGGAAGAGAAAATGAGAAGATAGTTGTGAAAGCACTAATCAGTCCATAAAATCTTTTATAATTTAAAACATCTCTATTTCCACTTTAAGGGCAATAGTATTAAAATGCAAAATTGGTGTGTAGTTCTGAATCCAGTTTATACCCTCTCTGACAATATGTTGTCTTCCCCAATGCCTGTGCTTAATCTGAGCTTTCCACATCTGCTTCCTCGACCCCAGAACTTCGAGCTTTCTGCTTGAAGGAATCAAATAACTGAATACATTGTTTATTATCATACGGGGCCGATTCTGACTTCCAGTCAAGTTTCAGGGATTGGCTAAATTTACAGTCTGTGGTGTAGCTCTGTGGTCAGCCACACTGGCCTCTAAGCATGAAACAGGCTTTGGAAACAACCAAGATTCTTGCTCTCCTGGAATTCATCGAACACTTAATCTTTTTTTTTTTTTTCAATTTAATTAAAAGGCTCTGTTTATGGGACTTCAATATGGTTTATACCATAAATACCCAGAACTTTAAAGTGGCACAAAAAACACTAAGGCTGCTGAAATACTTTTGATCTGCATATACTGTTTGTTTTATATGCTCTACATACCTCTAGGGAAAAAAAAATGGAAGTAGGAAGTGGGACTGGGGACAAAGGTTTAGAAAATTCCTCTTTCCAAATACTGTGGCATTAAAATGAACTTGGATAAAGGATGCCATTAGGTAAATGCAGACTCTGTTCAGCACATCCTCACCCCATGGCATGCACTGAGGCTGACTGAAAGTTTTCATGATCGCGTCAGCAATTAGCATGAAAATCACTCCAACCACATGAACCTTGAACTATTTAAGTAGCTTTAAAAAAAAAAAAGTTTAAAGTACTTCATTTTCCTCTTAGGAGGCTGCAACAGTTGTTAAATAGAGTAATACTTCTATTAATGGGAAATGTTTATGGAAATGTTATATTCCATCTTCAGAAACAGCTGTATTATGGTCAGATGTTAGAGGTGTTTTCTGGATTGCCAGCAAAAAAGGGGGGTGTGATAAAAAGATGCCCCTCCCCCAGATAATGGCAAGTGTACACCCAGAAACCAAATCAGTAGTATACGTAACAAAAGTGAGCGCCGTGCAAAGTTTAATGGAACGCTTTCCCCAATCTGAGTATACTCAGAGCCCTCTTGTGAACAGGGAAAGTGTTATGATGAAAGAAGAATGAAAGATTTCCTTATTCCTTGGAAAGGACAAGCTGATCAACAATAAAAGGTGCCCGAGGCATCTGGGTTAAGGCCATCGTTAGTCCTGCCAGCCCTGCCATCAATGCCTTCTACTCCCGACCTTGGAGTTCTAACTCTGTCCTGGAAGAGCCTCACAGGCTTCTCTCACAGCGTGGTGACCCAAACCAATGTTTCAGCAATATCCTGCTCTTTTTTAAACCACTATATAAAATCCACATCTTAGATTAGTGGAAATGGTCAAGGAATGAATGGGTAATGATTGTAGGAAATGGCAGGAGAAAAAGCAACTTGTAATATCACATGATATCACTTATACGTGGCATCGAAAAAAAGGACCCAAATGAACTTATTTACAAAACAGAAACAGATTCACAGATACAGAAAATAAACTTACGGTTACCAAAGGGGAAAGGAGGCGGGGAGGGATAAATTAAGACTTTGGGATTAGCAGATACAAACTACTAAACATAAAATAGGTAAACAACAAGGTCCTGCTGTACAGCACAGGGAACAATTATATTCAATAACTGGTAATAACCTATAATGAAAAAGAATATGAAAAAAAACATATGTGTATAACTGAATCACTATGCTGTACACCAGAAACTAACACAACATTGTAAATCAACTATACATCAATTAAAAAAAAAAGAAAAAGAAGAAGAAAAATGGAAAAGCAACTTGTTTTTGAGTGGGAAGAGGAAAGAGTAGGAGAAAGTTCTGGAAAGAAAAAGACTGACCAGGGCAGGGGAGACTTGGCTTAGAACCAGGAAAGACAGCAAATTTTGGAAAGAAAATAAAGAAGGCAGTTAACTGGTCTGAAGGTGTCTTCTCCAATTCTAGTCCTCTAGGAGCCACATGGAGCCTGGAGAGGAAGGCGGGGAGAATTTCACTTCAACCCCTGTTCCTTTAATACGTGTTTATTCAGCATCGAACTGTCTAATCTTTGCTGTGCCTGCTGGGGATCCAGCAGCAAACCAAGCCCTCGCTCTCGTGGAGCTTAGACTGTGGGAAGGTCTAAAGCAGCTGGAGATGCAGGCTCCTCCCCCAACTAGCGAGGTGTGCTTTCAGCCCCTCTGCCCACAAAAGAATGGTCCCTTCCGCCTCCTAAGGACTAAATAAATTTAAACTATCTTCAAATGACCAACAGCCTTTACCTCCCTAGGAGATTACAATCCATTGAAGTCAAGGACTGTATCTTATTTTCTTATGTTATCATTTAATGTAGAGCCTGATGCATTTAATTAGCATGTAGTTAGCGTTCGGCAAATAGCTTCTGAGGAAAACTGTCCCTGTGGGGAGCAGCAAGAAGTGAGCCCTTGTGACGCCGCCCCGGGGGAGTCAGTCACCCATCCAAGGGGGGACCCATCCTCCATCCCTCTTCCGTTCCTTCTTTCTTTACCCGAGGTGATTTTTCAAGCTGGATTTGGTCCATTTGGATTTTTCCAGGAGTGTAGACCTTCTCTCTCCAGGTCTGTGCTGACTCCTTTTAGGTGTTTGTTCAAACAGAACTACTTTAACTTTGGCTTGAATTTAGTACCCAGGAAGCTTCTAGTCACCTGTCCTTTAGGTCGATCAGGACTCCTCCTGGGTGGGCAAGTGAGTTCAGGCCGGGAGTTCAGAGGACTCTTTCCCACTCAGCAAAGGGATGGTCCCTCATTCCTTCCAGCACACCCCCTCAGGCAGCTGCGACGCTGATCAGGGCTGGCACAGGGAGTGATCCTGGGGGTTCACTTAGATCCATCCAGTCTACTCCTAGAAGAGTCAACGAGGGCCGGATGTGCTAGAACTGGGGGCCAGCTGTTACTCCTCACTCTCGCTCACTCAGAGGGGTGGGGACTCCTCACATCCTCAGGCAGCATTCAGTAAGCATTTGTCCAATAGAAATACAATACCAGCTCATATGTCATTTTGAATTTTCTAGTCACCACATTTAAAAAAAGGAAAGGAGAAATTAACTTTAATAATGTATTTATTTAGCATCACATGTAAAATATTGTCATTTCAGCATGTCATCAATATAGAAATTATTAGTGAGATCTCTTTTATCCTTTTCCCCAACCCCATACAAAGTCTTCCAAACCCACTGTGTATTTTAAACTTAGAGCACATCTCAATTCGGACCAGTTGCATCTCAAAGCTCAATGTGGCGACTGGACCAGATCACTCAGCTCTAAGGAGTATAGGAAAATCTCTGAGGACATCTCAGGGTGGTTGTTCACAGACATGTCTTTTTGCCTTAATATCAGTTTAAGAAAAACAAACGGTTCAGAAACTATCAGCACTAACAAATGATGTGGGAAAATGTTAACTTTTGAAACAGACTACATACTAACTTAATTTTGACAAAAGAATGTTAAAGTGACACTTCTGCTCCATTTCAGCCATTGGAATCTTAATATCTGGACACATCTGAGAAGTGACAAAGCTGAGGACACTTTTCACACTTTCATCCGGTGATCACCATAATGATCACACCGCGAAGTGAAGAGGGAGCCAAGATGCTTCTCACCGCTGGGGCGTTCTGCCCTGACCAAAGGATGCTTCCTGGGGTCTGCCCACTGCATCTTTCTGGGTCTTTGTTTACAGCGACAGGACAAGAGCCCTGCAGAGCGGCAAAGAAACAGACTGCATCTTGGTTTCCAACCTGTGGACCATGATGGTTTTGTGGTCCGCATGGACACTAACGATTGTCCCTCGACAAAATAATATTTAATTTTCAGTCAAAACTATCTATCGACTGCTAGTTAACATATAATGGAAAAGAATCTGAAAAGAATATATATATATATATTTATATATATAAAACTGAATCACTTTGCTGTATACCTGAAACTAACATTGTAAATTGACTACACTAACTACACTTCAATAAGAAATTAAAGATAGAGACCCTGTCTATTGACTGCTAATTACGAGGTAAGCACTGTTTCTGGGGCTACACATTGTCCCCCTTCTATTTGTTACTATTTCCCAAATATACATAGAAGATATCATAATGAGTAAAATAAAAATTAATGTAAAAGTATTAATGAATTACTAGTAGTTACCTCGTCCTTGCATCTTCCCCAATCAGTGGAATCTGAAAGTACACGTGAGGATTTGTGAAGTTGCCTGATGTTAAAGTGTGGTCTTTCGGCATCACATGTCACTATCTACCAAGTTGGTCACCACTGTTCTGCTTTCCTTCCAGTGGTCTGGCTCATTGTCAGCCAGGATTCTCTAAAGTTGAGAACCTCCCACTGCTTCTTTGTTGCTGAGTTCATGTCTCTGGTTAAGAAACACTGGTTTTGAACCAACTACATGCTGAGATTAATTGCTTAATGTTAATACATTCAACACAGATGATTGCATTATATAACACGTACCAGCTACTCTGCAGTATCTCCTTAGGCATAATAAGCTTTTACCGTAAAAACCAAACCAACATTAATCTGCAAAGCTGTCATTTTACGTCCACTGCCAAGAAAAAAAAAAGAAAAAAAAAAACAACAAAGTGAGATAAAGTAAACCTTTATCAGGGAATTGGAACCAATTATCAAACCTGTTCTCTTCATCCCCTTTAGGCAATCTGATTTGTAAGCTGAGGTTCCAAAGTACATTTTATTTAATTGCTGAGGGCGAGAGCTTCAGTAGGTGTTTCTGAGTTAAGCTCTTTATTGTACTGACCTGCTCTGCTTCTGGGGAAACTGAAAAACAACCTTTTAAAGCTAGCATTTCCAAGCTGGTCTACTCAGCCTACTAGCTCTATTTCCTTTCAACTGCATCAAGAGTAAACAGGTAGGGAAGATAAAGAGCCTCCCCTGTGAACAAGCGAAAGTAGTTAGGTTTCAAAGCTGGCTGGTAGCGGGGAGGGTATGGCTCAGTGGTAGAACGCATCCCTAATATGCACAAAGTCCCGGGTTCAATTCCCCAATGTCTCTATTAAAAAAATAATTAAATAATATAAAATAACAAAAATACAGGGTCTGAGCATAAGTCTATCATAAAACAAAACAAAACAACAGCTGGTAGACAGTAGCCAGCAACAAACACCCTTCGGTATTTCTGAGCAAACACAGGCAAAGCAACGTTTTTCCTACCTTCTGTAAACAATCTGTGTTTAAATCAGGCATACACAATACCTTCTAAAAGCTGGCCACTGTTGGGTGTTTAATGAATCCCGAAGAGTAAAGAAGCCAGCTAGGTGGTGACTGATCCACACACCTTGGCTGGAGACCGGAGTGCACAACAAACCCGCCCAGGCTCATGCTTCTGGGTTCTTCTGTCAGGAGAGCCTGGGGCTGGAGGGCAGCACAGCCCAAGTCGCCCCTTCCCGCTAGAAGGCGCTGAGGAGCACTCAGTGCGCACACACGGGTTACATTCATGAGGAAACAATCTTCCTGCCCACCCAGCACTATATTTAGAGCCATCTCTTGGCGTGCAAACGTATATTTCTGGGCTTTCTGCCACTCAGACAAAAAAAGGACAGGAAAAACTGGTTTGGTTCCAGTGCTGAACCCAAACAACAAACGTTAAATGTGGCCTTCCCCATTGATGCATTTTGGTGTCAAACATCACTCCTCCTTCAAAAGCAGTGAGCACGGGATGTGGCTCTGAAGAATGCTTTTTTCTCCTCATTCTAATGAGTAAAATGTGTTCCACTCTCTAAAGGGATATTTAGTAAAGAAGGGAGCGGTGGAGCAAATTTCTAGGAGAAGGGCAGAATCTCTGGAAATTTTTCAAGTCTGGGGTGGTAGACTTCCCCATAGACGCTGGAGTCCCTGGGAAAAGTTAAACCCCAAAGCTCGCTGTGGAGCTGATGGAAAAAGAACATGCGATGTTAGATCGCCAGGCCCCTCCAAGCCTCAAATGCAGACCTGGGGAGAAACACTCCCTAGCATTTTGCTGCTTTGCCAGGGAACAGCTGGCATTTGAGAACACCAGGTTCTTCACCAGGAGAAGAGACCTTGAGACACACACCCCTAAGCAAGCAGCTCCAAGTCTTACTCATACCAGTTCCAAACCGTGGAATGCCGGGCTGTCTCAGAAATGAGCAAGGCAAACAGCTTGCCCCAACTTAGTGGGCCCTTCCCTACTTTTTCCTTCCAGTGTGTCTCTTCTTATAATCATCTTTACGGAGTTTATCTCAACAATTCTGTTCGCACAAGACCCTGCCATGGCACTCACTGCCTAGAAAAGTGGTAGCTGGACAACCAATCTCATCCATAAATGGAGCCTCCAGCAGGACAGTCTTTCAGTGGTTTGGATGAATATTTCCTCCACAGGTCACCTCTAATGACTTCAACAAACATATTAAAGGAAAGAATAAAAATATCTTCAGTTTGGCGGTCATTCTTCCATGCTAAAATTAATACTATGACAAAAAAACTAAAATAAGAATTAAATTTAAAAAAAAAAAACCCTGCACAAAATTTCTTAAAAGTACTAAATGATACGGATGCAAAATAGGTTCACAGGATGTGAAGTATGAACACCCTGAAAGTTGGAGAACAGTGCTGTGCAAAACCTCTTCTAATTTGGGATTTCACAAATGGACAACGGCAAAGGAAACTGACTTGCTGTCAAACAGAAGAACATGCTCAGTGTCCAGGCCTTTGGGACTGTTCCCAAGGCTTCCTTCCTCCAGGCCCAGGGTGGATTGCAGGCCCTGCTCCCCTGATATTGAGAATGGCCTCTCGATTTGCTCAGGTTAGAGGAATGTCAGTGGACTGTGACACGTGTCATCTTTCTAATGCTGGTGCTCAGACCTCTGTGTCCTCTTCCTCGCCACATTTACCTGAGCCCTAGATGGACAAGAAGCACAAGCCAGAAATAAGCCCTTGCTGCTTAAATGTTTAAATCCAGTGAGATTTGAGGGGCTTGCTTGTTACCACAGCAAACCAAGTCTAACTGACCAATACACTATATTAGTAAACAATGAACAATAATTAGCAGAAGATAATTGTGTCACAGGTCCTGGTACCAAGAAAGCACTCAAGTCCAGCCTTACAAAGGTCCCCCATCCCCCACAGCTTAAGATGCATAGCCAGTCAACTTCTATGATACCTCCTAGCAGCTCTACCAAAACCCAAAGCAAATAAAACATGTAAGAAAAAGCAGCATAGAAAGAGTCCAGCTAAGGAAAACAGATATGATTGCTGAGAAACAAAGTGATTCCCAGAATCTCTGACTCCGTGATTCTCAACATGAGTGCTCACCTGGGCCCAGCCCCAAAATTCAGATTAACTTGGTTCCAGGTAGACGCCAGGCATCTGTCCTGCTTCCCAGGCTCCCTCTGTGGTTTCAGTGTGCAGCCAAGCTTAAGAACCGTGGCGTCGCATGACTGGGCTCTGTTATTTTCCAAAACTCAATCCTGGGACATTAAATATTATAGGAAAAAAGAAACGCACCAAACAGTACCCTTAAGTAGCATGTTCGTGTTACATGAAATGAGTGTCCTTGGATACTGGGGTTACCAGTTTTCCCTTCGTCCAGCAGTAGAACTCATTCCCAGTTCGTGGTTTGTTGGTCATCTCATACTCTTATTCTATCCCTGGAGTCACCAGCAGCAACAGCTCTAACACCAGCACCACAGGAGGTGACTCTCTCCACCAGTCAGGGATACAGGACTCTGAACGCGAGTTCAGTATGGATTCAGGATCAGGTACCTGTCATCTTTCAAAGACTTGTAATTAACTTGGTTAGTTAAGAAAACAAACATTCAAAAGTTTATTTGACCTCACGCATAAAAGTACTCCTTCCTCATTCTAACCATAGGAGAAACACATGATCACCACAGTTCAAATTGTTTAAATGAAAGGAACTCTGTGTTTACTAATCTATATTATGATTTACTTTAACTATTTCACTTCTAGACCAGGTAATATTTGCTACACAAATAATAAGAATAATTCAACTTATTATATGTTCAACAATGCTGTTTCATTTTCTAACCATGTATGATTTTTAACCACGAGATAATATATACTAAAGAAAATACGAAAATACAGAAAACCAGATAGAAAACAAGTACTCATGTCTTATGTGTGAAGTTGGTAGAAGCAAGGATCTTGAATTATGTGATTCTTAGGCTAGTTTTTATACACTTTTTAATCCAAGCAGCTAAAAGCGAATGTCTCAAATAAATAGACCTTAAGATGTTAATCAACACCCTGGCTGTTCTCCCATAACCATGTTTACAAGGAAATTCTCCCACTTTCCTCCTCTCAGCTTTTTTTGCTGCTTTCAAAATTGCCCTCTTACGCCGGCATCTTATCATTTTGAGCACATCCAGGCCTACTAATCACTGTGAGCTTCAGAAGCTACAAAACTGGCTTCTCTGGGGTCTTCTTGGACAGTTTAGCTGACTTGAAATCTCTGTAACAACCCAAATGTACGGGTATCTTTGGAAGAGATAAACCAGGCCAAAGCAAGCAGAGACGGTGGCTCAAGGGCATGTGTGTTGCAACACAAGTTTGCGTGTAGATTATGTGGCAGCTGCAGGACAGAATGAAGAGGAAATGTTGTTTTTGAGACAGTTTTCAGAAACACTCAACAAGACTGAAAACAAGCAGAGGGTAAGTGTGATTACTCAGATGTTAGAAGAGAGGCTTTAATACTGAGAAACAAGCCAACTGGGGATTTCTCCTTTCAGACTCCTTAAAAACAGGAAACTTTATGTTGTATGTCCTTCTGAGTACATCTCCCATACGTAATCGCCCCTAAGTAGAAATAAAAAGGCTCATCAGGAAAAATTAGCCAGCTCCCACCTTGAGTTGGACACCATAATTCTCATCTTTCTCAGCTCTCCCGCTGACGTCCTATCCATCATGAAAAGGTTTGTATTCACCAACAATAAGCCATGCTCCTTTTAAATTTTTCTTTTCTAGGTGGAGGTCATGGGTTTACTCTGAGCCAACTACTTACTAATTCTCACTGGAGCTCTTAAACCAATATAACGTCCTCGTGGAAGAAACTAGGCAATAATCTGACACCCAGTTTTCTTTCTAATTTTAACTGGATGACATAAAGGTGACATCAGAAAATAAGGGCACTTAACATCACACACTATTCAACTCCGTTCCACCCGCTCATACTGGTTCATGAAGGGCGGTCAGGAACACCTCTTCTGACTCCGTGTTTAGAAATGTTAAGTTGCTTGAAAATGGTCAAGTAGGAGTATTTACACCAGAGAAATCAGCTAATGATCAAAATCAGGGCTTCCCTTTTCTTCTGGGGAGCTAATTATTAAATATTTACCAGAAAAACACTGCTTTCATCCATCCATTCAATCATCTAACAAATGTTCATTGAAATCTAATATGGGCTAGTGGACGTTGTGATAAACTTTTTTTTTTTGGTTTCATTTTTTTTTATTGACGTATAGTCGATTTACAATGTTGTGTTAGTCTCCGATGTACAGCACAGTGATTCAGTTATACATACATGTATTCTTTTTCATTATAGGCTATTACAAGCTATTGACTATGGTAATAAACTTTGAAGGTTTGAAGACAAACCTACAGTCTGTGCCATTAATCAGCTTAGAGTTTAGTTTACTAGAATGTGTGGACCAGTTAAAATCCTAGTCTATCCCAGCTGAGTTAGACGGTCCTCGATGGTGTTAGCATCTTGAGAAATCCTAAAAAAAACTCTAGTAGACTATTAGACAATGAAGGGGAACCTCACTTTTTAAATTAAACTTTTTTTTTTTGGAGAGAACAAAGACTAATTGTTGAAATATTTGATTTGGTGATTTTACAGGGGCCTGGCACACTCACTAAGCTTTTTTAAAAATTAAACTTTTTATTTTGAGATCATTGTAGAGTCACATGAAGTGGTAAGAAATAATACAGAAGTAACCCACCTATTGTACCCACTGCCCTTAACCTCTTTATTGTATTGTGCACAACTGTAGTGCAATATCCCCACCAGGACACCAACACCAACACAGTCAAGGAAGGGAACATTTCCACCACCTCAAGGATCCCTCGTGTTGTCCTATGACAGCCACACCCCCTTGCCTCCCACCTCCCACCCTCTCCTCAACCCCCGGCAGCCACTATGTATCTGTTTTCCATTTCTGTAGTGTTATCATCTCAAAAATGTTAAATAGAATTGCACAGACAGTAATATCTGGGAACAGCTTTTTTTTTTCCCCCACTCACCATACCTCACTGCCAGTTTGTTTGTGTCGCTGAGTAGTATCCCACAGTGTCAGTGTATCACAGTTTATTTCAGCATTTGTCCACTGAAGGTCATTTAGCCTGCTTCCAAGTTTTGGCTATTATGAATAAAACTGCTCTAAAACATTCAGGTATAGGTTTTTGTGTCAACATAGGTCTTCATTTCTCGGGGATGAATGCCCGTGAGTGCAATTGCTGGGTCATATGGTATTTGCATGTTTAGTTTTTTAAGAAATAGTTTTACAGAGTGGCTGTGATATTTTACATTTCCATCAGCAAATATACGAGTGATCCAGTTTTTCTGCATCTTCGCCAGCACTCAGTGTTGTCATTGTTTTTTATTTTAGCCATTCTGACAGGCGTGCAGTCTTTGACTGCGGTCTTGATTCGCACTTCCCTGATGGCTAATGATGTTGAACATCTGTCTGTGTGCTTATTTTCTATATGCATGTCCTCCTTCCTGAAGTGTCTGTTTTATATATTGCTGAAGTCTATTTGCTGATATTTTGCCGAGGATTTTTGAATTTATATTCACGGGAGATAGTGCTCTGTAGTTTTCTTTTTTTGTACTATCTTTGTCTGGTTTCGGTATCAGGGTAATATTAAATTCAAGAGAAGAAAATCCTGTTGTAGTTACACGTACTTTTGTTTACCATGTTCTTTTTCCTTTCCTGATGTTTCAAGTTTTTTTCTTCTATTGTTTAGAGAACTTCTTTCAGCTATTATTTTAGGGTAGATCTGCTGGTGACAAATTCTCTTAGTTTTCCTTCACTTAAGAATGCCTTGATTTTCAACTCATTACTGAAGGATATTTTTGCTAAATATAAATGCTGGATTGATAGTTCTTTCCTTTCAACACATGAAAAATGTTGTCATGTTTTTTCTTAATGGTTTCTGCTGAGAAACCTACTGTCATTCAAGTTGTTTTTTCCATGTAGGTAGGGTCATTTTTCTCTGGCTGCTTCCAAGACCTTTTCTTTGTCTCAGACAAAGAAGACTTCCAGAAGTGTAATTATGCTGTATCTTACTGTGATGGTTAACTGTATCTGTTAACCTACCTAGGCCACACTACCAAGATATCTGGTCAAAATTATTCTCGATACTTCTGTGAAGGTTTTTAAAGATGAGATTAACATTTAAATCAGCAGACTTCGAGTAAATCAGATTAGCCTCCATCATGTGGGTGGACCTCATCCAATCAATTAAATGCCTTCATAGAAAAATGACCTTCCTCCCCTAAGGAAAAGGAAATTCTGCCAGCAGACTGCCTTCAGACTTGAACTACACCAACTCTCCCCTAGGTCTACCCCCTACCAGCCTGCTGCGCCAGTTTTGGACTTGTCAGCCTACACAATCATGTGAGCTAATTCCTTAAAATAAATCTTCCTCTCAGAGAGACAGAACCAACAGAATGTCTGTGTATGTGTGTACGTATTCTGTATATGTGTGTGTATCCCATATGTGTGTGTGTATTCTATACATACATGTATATATGTATCTATACATGTATATATGCATGTATATATGTGTGCACTGTATATACAATACACACATGTGGATATATTTTTGTTTTATAGACACATGTATATATACATATATAGGTATAAATGCACACACTTTCTATTAGTTCTGTATCTTTGAGAGAGAGAGAGTTTTTTTTTTAAGGAATTGCCTCACATTATTGGGGAAGCTGGTAAGTCCAAAATCTGCAAGGTGGATAGAGCCAATAGGACATGTGTGTGTGTGTGTGTGTGTGAGAGACAGAGAGAGAGAGAGGGAGAGTGAGAAGAACCCTGACAAATCCATTTGGCATGAAATTCTTTAGGTTTATTCCATTTGAGGTTTGATGGGTGTCTTAAATCTGTAGGTCTAAGTATCTTGCCAAATTTGTGATGTTTTCAGCCATTATTTCTTCAAGTACCTTTTCTGCCCCCTCTCTTTCTTTTCTCCTTCCAGGGATCCGATGACACAAATGCTAGATCTTCTGTTACAGTCCCACAGGTCCCTGAGGCTCTGTTCATTTCTTTTTAGCCTAATTTCCTCTCTGTTGTTCAGACTCAGTACTTTCTATTGTTTTGTCTCCCAGTTCACTAATTCCTCCTCTGACCCCTCTGTTCTGCTCTGTCCATACACTGAGCTTTTATTTAGGTTACTGGATTTTTTCAGTTCTGAAATTTCTATTTGGTTTTTTCAGTATATCTTCTATGTCTCTGCTGAGGCTTTCTGTTTTTCTTTTGTTTCAAGCATGTTCATAATTTTCAGTTGAAGCATTTTTATCATGACTGCTTTTAAATCTTTGTCAGATAACCCTAACATCTCTGTTGTCTTGGGTGTTGGCCTCTACTGATTGCCTTTTTCATTCAGTTTGAGATCTTCTGGTTTTTTTGTTTTGTTTTGTATTATGAGCAATTTTTCAATTGAAACCTGAACATTTTTTATTATGTGATGAAACTCTGGATGTCACGTGACCCTTCTGTTTTAACTGGTCTTCTCTGACACGCCTCTGGCAAGGGAAGTGGGGAGGTCTTGTTAAAGTGCAAAGTGGAGGCAGAAGTCCAGATTCCCCACCTGCATCTGTTGACATCAGATGGGGGGCTCCTATTGGGTGGGGATGGGAGTTCCAGTTCTCCACATGGTCTCCACTGAGGGGGGTCATTACTGGCCAGTGGAGATGAAAATCTAAGCTCCCCATTGGCCGCTGGGAGTGTTGAGGCCCCACTGATTCACAAGGGTGGAAGTCTAGGCTTCCAACTGTGCCTGGGCTGGTGTGGGTGGGGTCAGGCCCACAGTGTTTCCTGTGGTGTTTGACTGAAGTAGAATGGTTATGTTTAAGGGTTTTCTGCCCTCCTAGGTTGCCCCTTTCCTGTCTCTGGGCTAAGAGAGAGCAGGCTTTTTGGTGTTGTTTCTGGAGCTTTTTTTGTCTGTGCCATTGGCGTTTCCTGTGTGCCTGCTCCATCAGCAGCAAGTCAGGGGTATATGAAGGACAAAGAAAACCTAGGGGACTCCCCCTACCCACCCCCTAGGTGTCCCTCTGGTCCCGAGGTCTCTAGTCGGTCGGCCTTCTTCTCTCCACTTTTCACCTCTGTGTTTGTTTTATATAAAATGTCCAGAGTTTTTAATTCTTCTTAGGGGAAGGAATAGGGAAAAGTATATTTACTCAGTCTTCTGGAAAGCTACACTCAGCTATTTTTTTTTAAATTACTTTATCACTTTAGGGATAAAAATAAAAGAGCACCACTGGATCCCAACAAATCAGTTGATATTCTTGCCATAATTATGGAGCATCAAATATCTTGCTTATAAAAACATGATTTTGCTTAGATTAACTGCAAAGAATTTGCTGATAATCTATGTAGCGA
This sequence comes from Camelus ferus, assembly GCF_009834535.1. Lineage (NCBI taxonomy): Eukaryota > Metazoa > Chordata > Mammalia > Artiodactyla > Camelidae > Camelus > Camelus ferus. Next base: position 7,037,780 of record NC_045724.1, on the reverse strand, counting down.
AGGCTGTGGGTCTGTTTCATTCTCTATTTACACGACATAGAATCGTTTTTGAATTAGCATATCAACTTCTCTCTCTTCAGTTGGATGAAAGCATGGATGCTAATGATTTGGCTGTCCTATCAGTCTGCCTTTCTAAATTTATAATTGTGGATCTGAGAAGCCACGAAAAGTGCTTGAAGGTAAAACAAATTATAAAGCTATTTGCAACGAGTTATTTTTCAGCGTTTATAGAGTAGCCTGGTACAGAACACCCATCTGCATAGGTAAGACCCGTGTAGTCTGAACACAGGTGGGGCCAAGTCTATGGTAGGTAAAAATTTTAGAATAGTAACCCCTTACTTAGTGGAATATCCCAAATATATCATTCTCTAGGAATATCTTTCCTCAGTCTAATTGTTGATTTACTTCAAGTGTGGTGAAAAATGATAGGGTGGAAAAAAAGAGAAAATTATACAGCAAGGACAACAATAAAACACAGTTGTTTGAATATTTATCTTTCCAGACAATTCTAGAGTGAAATGGCAAGTGATGAACATTTGCTCTAATACGTAGATAAATGCTTCCTTACATGGGAGACTTCACTGAATTATTTTTCTTCCTTGATGGGGGAAAAATTCTACTATAAACGGTAAACACTTTGGTAAGATGAACGAATATTTATCTTCATGCTAAAGAGCAGCTCGTAAGTTGGCTTTAAGAATGTCATTCGTATTACACACGTAATTTTTCAACATTTTAAAACTTCGCATTTCAAAATAATTTTTTTCATGCACTCTTCATAATCATTATTTTTAATAGCTGCACAATATTCCTTGGGGCACTATATTATAATTCATTAAACAGTCCATTATTGCTAACAAACAGTTAACTCACTTGCAGTGTTTCACTTTTATAAATAATAATATGTGACAAAAAAATAATATGTGACAAGTTTTTGCACATAGTTTTCCACCCTACCCTCGACTTTGGATTATTTTCTTAAGCTAAAGCCTGTGAAATAAAATGACTGAATCAATGGTATGATGATTCTTATGACTCATTATAAGAACTGCTAAATTATTTCCCAACAGACTTGTACGACTTTATAAAGCCACCAGCAACGTAAGAGGATGGGAACTTGTCTGCATCCTCTCCAGCTAGTCACTGTTATTGAAAAGAAAAGAAAATGACTTTAGAGTTGAAATATGAATTGCTTAATCTGCACTGATTTATTGGACAGTTGTTTACTAGTTTGACTTCTTTTATGAAATGTCTGTGGTGGACCTTTGCCATTCATCTCTTCGGATTTAGAGATTATCTTAAATCAATTAGAATGACTTTAAAAAATATAATAATCAAAATATTAATGTGCAAATTGTTTCACCAGTACTTTAATATTTTTTAATGTAATACGGTTTTCACTTCTATGTAGTTAAAATGTCTGATTCTTTCCTTTGTGATTCATTCAGTTTATTCTAGGCTTAGAATGTCATTCACTATAATTGCTTTTCTTCTTCTTTTTATACCTGTGTATATTTTTTACTTTCTAGTCAATACGATTTAGTTCAGTGTTTGTTTTGAGTGGAAAGGCAAAGGTGATTTTTTTTTTTTTGAAAATTCCTAAGAATTTTTCTCACTCTGATTTCATGAATAACCCTGCACCTCACTATTACCTACCACGTGAGAAATTCTTACTTATGCCAGGACGTTTGGCTGTCTGTTTCAGCCCACTGGTCCCTACCTAGCTTTGTGTAATTACTGTTTTAACCACTGCAGCAATACAGAATATTGCATGTGGTCAATGACTGGTCAAATGAAAACAGAACCTGGCCATCACTTTACTAAACTCTAGAATTACTTCTATTAATTTCTCATTATTTAAAATTTCTAGGTATGTGATCAAAATATAATACTTTTATCTCTTCTTTCCCAGCACTTATACATAATATCTTACTGATCTGACCAAGATTTTATTAAACAACACTGAATATGAAAGATGACAGTGATCGTTCTTTTTTCTTAAAGACACTGAGAAAAGATGCTTCCAAAAGAATTCCCAAAATATTCTGAACGCAAGCCACTTGAACTTCTGCTGAAAGCCAGGAAATACAATAACTTAACAGCCATACAAGTATTTGAATTTACAACTCTTGTTTGATGGAATCAATTCTTGTAGTTTTGTTGTTTAAACATTTAATTTTTTATATCTTTAAAAAAATTATTTTTGTGTTCTCTATTTTTAAATATTCTGTTTATTGTTTGTTTTTTGTTTTTGTTTTGGGGGAGGTAATTAGGTTTACTTATTTACTTCAGTGGAGGTACTGGGTATTGAACCCATGCTAAGCACGCACTCCACCCCTGAGCTATAAAAAGTTTAATTTTTGATGCACTTCATATATCTATTTTAGGCCAAATCCAGCACAATATCTTTTTTTAAAAGCAATTTTTAAATAAAAGTTATGCATGCAGAAAACAGAAAGTATTTTGTCTTACTTGGTGTCTATAATCAGACGTATGTACCTCTAAATAATGCCCAGGTACTTCTAAATAATGTGGGCAAGTTGACCACAAAACAGGTGTTAGCAGCTGCCTAGCACCCAGCCGTCTCTACCTCCCTTCCCGCTCCACCCTAGCCCTACTTCCCTGGGACTGCTGTCTCAGATCCCCACACAAGCGACCTCACCTCTTTTCCTTACATCACCATTTTTCCTCCCTTCAAAAGATCATGTACAAGCCGTGTTTTCCCTTCCCAACCATCACAAAGCGTCAAAGTCATCACAAGAGACTGTTACTCAGTGCACGAGTGCCTTTACCCAGGCTCCCTTGCCATAGTCTGACACTCTTTCCTACATATCTCAGGAAAATCATTCCTCACTTCACTCCCTCTGCCAGCTGAAAGGCAAGACAGGCATCAGTAAGACTGCACTATAAGAGCTGAAGTCAAATGAGACTTAATATAGCTTCAGGTCTTTGAGCGTCTGTGTCATCGAAAAGACCTAAGTTTCCTGTAGACACTCACAAATCTCCACGCCCATTCTCACCCTGTGGGTTCCTCTGATTAAACTTGTTTTTCTCTCCTCATCAGCATCAAGAGTAAGGAGGCTCATCTTATTGGCTTTTTGTGCTGTTTTACTTGGTTTGAATGAGTGGTACTGGACTGGTTTCAGCTTTTGCTATCAGAAGGGGACACAGCACCATCACCTGTATGATGCAGTCCTGGAGGGGAGGACAGTGGAGGCGGATGAAGGACAAAGGGGAGAAGCTGGGGTCTTGGAAACTGGCAAAAGCAGCAGCTCTGAGGAATGGTCAACATCACCTATCAAGTCCGAACGAGGGCCAGGACAAAGCAAAGGCCAATGGCAGCTCCAGGGCATGCAGTGGTGGGCAGTGGGGCATTCCCGGGGAGTGCGACATGTGTCCAGCTCACTCCTTTGGGGTCATAACAGTACTATAATGCAGAGTTCAGTAGCAACTAAAAAATGCATCTGGGATTGCACAGGGAAGAATGAGTGGTGGTCAGACAGTGTCTAGATCTTGGCCACTGGGATGGACTGCCTGGGTTGGAATCCTGAATCTCGTTTTGTTAGCTATTGGATCTTAGCATCTTTCTTCACTTCTCTGGTGCTTTGGTCTCCTTTATCCAGAAAATAGTTATAACGAATCTCATAGGATTATTGTAAAGACTGAATCCACATATGTAAAGCGTTTGGAACCATGTTTGGTGTATACTGCTACACGTGCATTAGTTATTACTTCTAAAATCATTATCATTATTATTCTTTAGGCAGCAGAGTTTCCAGGTTGAATGAGAAACCCCATATGCCAGATCTGGACACAAACTTGGTGTCTTGCAAAGGACACTAGCACCTGACCGTATTCCTAAAATCCAGACAGCTTTAGTTTTCAATGAACAGACTTTCCAAACCCCAACACAAGGAGAGACTTGGAGAGAAAGATGAAAATTATCTAGCTGGCTTTTCTTTTTCCATTTCTTTGAAGGATGTGCTTCCTGCCAGGTGGCAGGGCTCTCCGTGTGGACAGGTGGGGTGGGGAAAAGACTGACAAACAGTATGTTTTTAAGAATACATTTTATTGCCAATGTATTACATTTTGGCCACATTATGGGTTAAATTCGCTTTGTTTATTTACTAGCCTTTCAAGTGAACTTAATAGCTTTGCTTCCATGAGGAAAATGTACACTGAATTCCATTAATAAATGACTTATAACTAAGGACAATTCATTTGTTGGGGAATTTATGTATGTCTGGAAGACATTTAGCAATATTCTAAAAGGGCCTGCAATAGGATTGCTTGGTAGAAATCCCAGGGAACTTTCAAAGAGCAAAACCCTGTGAGACCAGAAAGCCTGACACCCAGCCCAGTATCAGCTTAATCAGGTCCCTACTTGCTCCGCTGCAGCCTCTGTATCGGGGCAGGTTAATCCCGGCCATCCAGCTGTATCGCCAAGTCCTACGATCATAGCAGCGCCTCCAAAGTTTGCTCAAAATCTGGTTCTCAGCCAGCGCTCAGCCCACACCCTTTACTACTTCCAACTGCGAAACTCAGACTTGATGTTTGGAAAAACACATTTTAAATCCTCTTTAGAACCATGTTCACTGACTGCGCTGAAAGGCTGAAAGACCGGCCACCTTCTAAACTCATCCAGCCTCAGGGACTGCCAGAGCTGGGTGCCGCCTGCAGCCACCAAGAGAGTCCTCTGCCTGGAACCCCTGCCTTACAGAAGAGTCTGTTAGATCATGACTCACGAGGCAAGTGCAGTCTCCTGGGGCCATTTTTAGTGGGAGCTGCTACAAGGGCACCCTTCCTTCTGAGCACCACTGTAGTTTGAAAAGAAATCTGTAAATTACTAGTGACTGGCAGGTGTCAGAGGCGCACGGTACCTTTCCTTTTCCCAACACTTTCTCCCAGCCATGAACTTTAGAAAAGCGGAAGTCTCTACCCTTTGGTTCCTTCAGGCTACTCGGTGTTTGGCTGCAAACTAGGTTGTAAGACAGAAATCACTAACAAATGAAAACCCTGTTTCACCACCAACTCTCCATTTGATTAAAAGGAACAGCATCACAAAGAACACTGAAATTTGAATTTCTAACAATACTCACATCCAGCAAAAGACAGAAGGTTGGTTTATTTAGGATGGTTCTTGCTAAAGACATGTCATCTCTAGAGACGGGGTCCAAACGGAAAAACTCAGGTCGCTGTTTCTGGTCTCAGGTTTGAATTTGATGAGTTAAACTCTGTCAGTGGTTATTCAATATTTACTTACAGAAGTCCTTGTATTAGCCATCAGGAAATAGAATAAAGTAAGACAACAATGAATAAATGGCTAACTTCTGTACGCTTAACTATATTCCAGGTACTTCACAGGCACTTTCTCATTTGAGCCTTACAATAACCCCAGGAAGGAGTTATTATTATCATCACCCCCGTTTATGAGGAAAGAACTGCAGCGAGGAGACCTTAAATAACCCGCCCAAGGGTCCAGGGCTGGCAAGTGGCTGGAGGGCTACACGGCAGGCTGACGCAGAGCCCTGGCTGTTAACCACCGAGTAACACTGTCTCTCACAGTCCTTGACCCGAGGACTTTAATCTAGAAGCAGTTGACATCTAGAGCCACGATAATGCAAGTACAGACATTAAGGCATGAGGCAGGATAAGGTAAATACCCCAAAAGGTGCAGACGGCTCTGAGATTCACATCCGATGGGAAGGAGTGGTGAAGCGCTCATGGGGAGACAGGACCTTGGATGGGCTTTGAATGATGTTTGGGTCTTAGGTGATGCAAGGATGGTGATGATGATGGAGGAACAGCCAGTCTTCCAGTCTTCCAGGAAGGAACAGTGTGGGTGAGTTCAGGAAGACGGCAGGAGCAGGGAGGGTAACGGCAAATCGCACAGTTTGGCTGGAAGGTGAGGGACACGTGGAGAAGAGGAGGGAGGAGGAGGTGGAAAATACCGCTGGCAACATGACTGCAGAAAGCGCCTAATTCCAGGCTCAGAAATGTATCCGAAATTTTTCAAAGAGAGGGACACCATCATCCATTTCTAAGTAAGGAATCCCCACTGATGGCATGGAATCGTAACAGTACTGGAGAGGGAGGGATGGGAGCTGCCAGACTTGGAAGCAGAATGGTTGCTGGGGGAAAAGGAGGACGATGGCATGGGCCCCGGGCTGAATGGTCACATCCCCAAAAGAGACATCCATGCCCTACTCCCTGACCTTATTTGGAAAAAAATGTCTTTGCAGATGCAGTTAAGTTGAGGATCTTGAGATGAGATCATCTTGGATTATCCGTGTGGGCCCTAAATCTAACGATAAGTGTCTTCACAAGAGAAAGTCAGGGGAAGATCTGAGAGAGGAGAGAAGACATGGAGAAGAAGACAAGGCAACGTGGCCGTGAAGGCAGAGCCTGGAGTGACGAGGCCACAAGTCAAGGACTGACAAGAGGCATGGGAGACAGCAAGGGGCCAAGTGTGGCCTCGTCTCCAGGGTCTCCCGAGGGAATAGAGCTCTGCTGGATTCTGGACTTCTGGCCTCCAGAACTATGCAAGAATACATTTCTGTAGTTTTAAGCCACCCAATTTGTGGTCATTTGTTACAGCAGCTCTGGGAACGTACAGAAGCATTCTTACTATGAGGTAGAAAAGTCTGGAAGAGAGCTGATTTAGAGAAATGCTTAGAAACTGACCATTATAATGTATACAGTTTGCAGAAAAAATTTGGCACGTAGGCTAAGACAGTAAGTTGGGCAGAAAAAACAGGGCAGAATCTTTTCCTTTCCTACATCCCAGCTTATTATCATTAGTTTGGTTAAAACCTGTTAGTTTTTTTTTTTTTTTTGCATTTCAATAGAACTAGCTTTATTATTATTATTTTAAAACAAAAGAAATGGTCTAAAAGCAAATACAGATATGTACCAAGGGATGGATGTGACCTGGTACTTACAAAGGAGCTGTTGTGTCGCAAATGAAAACAGTATGTTAGGAGAGAAGAACCTTTCAGGTGCCGTCTGCTTGAATAATCTGGAGACGCAAGCTTGTCTGTCTAGGTGCATGTTACGTGCGCGTGGACCCCTGTCTCCAGGTTCTGATTCCTTTGGTCTGGGATGGGCTCAGAAGTGGTTTCGAAAGCATCCCAGGAGAGTCTGACACAAGCGATCCTTTAACACAGGGGTCAGCAAGCTTTTTCTATGAAGGGCTGGATTGTAAATATTTTAGGATTTACGTGCCATGAAGTGTCTGTTGCAAGTACCGGAATCTGCTACTGTGGCAGAAAAGCAGCCTTGGACGACATACGACAAATGAGAAGGAAAGGTTTGTGACGCACACCGAAATTTGAATTTCATAGAATTTTCCATGTGTCATGAAATATTATTCTGTAAAAACATGTCCTCCCCTCAACTATTTAACAATCTACGAAAACAGGTGGTGAGCCAGATTTGGTCCACGGGCCGTAGTTTGCCAATCCTAGCGTTCACATGCTGTGGTTTGCAAATTGCTGCTTTAAATGTTAGAGCTGAGTTTTTTTGTTTTTTTGTTTTTCCCAAGCCAGTGGCATGTCATGAAGCAGCAGGAGAGAGAGGAGGACTGAACAGCTGATGAACCAGGACCATGCCCAGCGTGCTGGCAGCCTCTTCCAAAGCAGCAGCCCATGATGTGCAACCACAGTGTAAAAGGGTGCCACTCATGGGAACGTGACCCTCCAGGCATGCTGTGCACTTAAAAATCAACGGAAAGCCATCGTGTTGGAGCAGTGATGGGCAGTCCCAGTGTAGGGACTGTAGCCTATGCGAGAAAGCCTGGTTTCCTCTGCTTTCACGCCGCCGCTTTTTCTCCCATTGAAGAATGTCTCAGAGGATGGAGGCAAGGGAGGGAGAGGGAAGACAGTCTCAAATTCACTCTAATTTTTAAGCCCTTCATAAATTCCAATGTGTTAAATGCAATTAGCAACAAATAAATTTCAATGTATTTCACAATGGTGGCTTGTGACCTGCCACCAAAATTATTAGAGAATTGTGACTCAGAGAAAGCAGGTTGCCTTCTCCATTCCTGGCCAACCATCACTGCTGTCTCCTGTCTGTACCTCTGGCTTCGAGTTAGTGCAGCTGGGGTAGATTTATTTGCAAGCTTCCTCTGTGTGGGTCACAGACACAAGCAAGGACACATAACAGAAATCCACGACAGAACCAAGTTTCAACAAGACCTCAACAGGCTGGAACTCTCAGCTCAAAATAATAAGATGAAATTTAACTAGGACAAATGTAATTGTCTGCATTTACATTTAAAGAGATTCGATTATAAAAGCACAAGTCGGAGGAGAGACTTTATGAGCAGCTGTGCGATGCACAAGTTCACAGAATAAAGGCCTCAGGGATGTTTTTAACCACAGTCTCCACAAGAGCTAGTGAGATGGAGCTGCTAAAGTACTTAATATAATTTTTTGGCCGCATTAACGCAATTACAATGTCGAGATGAATAAGAGTCCACGGTACTCTGAAATAATCAGATGACGTGTAGAGTCCCTCAGCAATTCTGGGCTTTCAGTTTGTAAAGGGACGTTAAAATAAAATAGTAGGAAAGGTTATTTAGTAACGGGTGTGTAAAGGGGAGGAAGACGGGGGTAAGAGAGAGACTGAAAAATACATTTCACTGAGAATATCTGAAGGGGCTGGAGATGTCAGCAGTGCTTTTGAGGAAGGACTTGGAAATATTTAGAAATGAAAGAAGTATCACATTTTGAAGGTTAAACTGCACAATTAAAGCAAAATGGGTCAAAGCTATACATGTACAAAGTCTGTACATTTGGAAAGCAGACCTGAAGGTATCAGATGGAACGTAATGTGTGCTCCAACAGAGGCGTGGATGTCTACCAGGAAACGGGGACAAAAGCGAGAGTGACAGAAGCAGACGACTGTCCGTCTGGCACTGCCCAGGGAGAGGGGCCCGTCCATCTCAGAGGAGTGAGCACAGTCTATTCAAACTGGGTTTTGAAGCCATCCCACATTTAAACCACACAACTTCAGTCTCTGCTTGTTCTTACCCCATGTTCTAGCAACATGGTTAACCTTGGGGTAATCTGACCTCTATTCAGCTTGCCTACTGGGAGACGATGTAGTATATTTCTTATTTTAAAAATTAATAAGCTTTATTTAAAAAAATAGTTTCAGGTTCACAGCCAAATTGAGTGAAAAGTACGGAGTTCACACACACCCTCTGCCCCCCACACGTGGACAACCTCACCTGCTAACCACATCCCCCACCACAGTGGTGCATCTGTAACACTCAATGAATCAACATTCACACATAATTATCACCACAAAGTCCATAGTTTATATTAGGGTTCATTCTTGGCATTGTACATTCCATGGATTTTCACAACAGCACGATGACCTGTATTCACTCTTGTAGTATCGTTCAGTATAGGTTTGCTCCTAAAAATCTTCTATGCCTCACCTATTCATCTGTCCCTTATCCCTTGAAACCACTGATCTTCCTACTGCCCCATGGTTTTGCCTTTTCCAGACTGTCCTATAGTTAGAACCATTGAGCATGTAGCCTTTGGCTTCTTTCACGTAGTAACATGCATTCAGTTTCCTCCACATCTTTTCATGGCTTGATAGCTCATTTCTCCTCAGTGCTGAATAACATTCCACTGTCTGGATGAATCACAGTTTATTCACCCATTCATCGATTGAACGACACCTTGGTTGCTTCCAAGTTTTAGAAATCACAAATAAAGTTGCTATAAACATCTGTGTGCATGTTTCTGGGTGAACACAAGTTCTGAACTACTTTGGGTGAATACCAAGGAGTATGATTGCTGGATCATATGGTAAGAGTATGTTTATTTCTGTAACAAACTGCCAAACTGTGTTGCAAAGTGGCTGTATCATTTTGCATTCCCAGCAGTGAATGAGCGTTCCTGTTGCTCCACATCCTCACCAGCATTTGGTGTTGCCAGGGTCCCAGATTCTGGCCATTCTAACAAGTGTGTATAGTGGTATCTCGTTGTTTTAATTTTCAATTTCCCAATTTGCAATTCCCCAGTGCAATGTGGAACATCTTTTCATATGCTTATTTGCCATCTATGTATCTTCTTTAGTGAGGTGTCTGCTAAGGTCTTTTGCCCATTTTTAAATTGGGTTGTTTCTTTTCTTAGTATTGAGTTTTAAAAGTTCTTTGTGTATTTTGGATAAAAGTCCTTTATCAGATATGCCTTTGCAAATATTTTTCCCCAGTCTGTGATTTGTCTTCTCATTCTCTTATCATCGCCTTTCACAGTGCAGAAGTTTTCCATTTTAATGAGGTCTAGCTTATCAATTACTTCTTTCACGTATTGTGCCCTTTGGTTTTGTACCTAAAAGGCAGCACCATACCTAAGGTCTTCCAGCTTTTCTCCTAGGAATCTTTAAAAAAAAATAAACTTTGCTTTTTAGAACAGTTTGAGATTTACAGAAAAACTGAAAAGATAGTACAGAGGTCTTCTAAAGCCCAGCATCCAGTTTCCCCTACTTAAATTAATACGATACTTATGAAACATTTAATAATTGAGTATCGATACATTCTCATTTACTGAAGTCCATAACTGATTCAGAATTTCTTAGTTTTTCTAACGTCCTTTCTCTGTTCTGGTATCCTCGCCAGGACACCAACGCTAAATTCAGTCATGATGTCTCCTTAGGCTCCTCTTGGCTGTGACAGTTTCTCAGACTTTCCTTGCTTCAAGACCTTACAGTTTTAAGGAGTGCAGGTCAAGTATTTCATAGAACTTCACATCTGGGATTTGTATGATGTTTTTTGCATGGTTATCCTGGGGTTATTGGATTTGGGGAAGAAGATCACGGAAGAAAAATGACATTTTCGTCACATCATATCAAGTACTAGCACAAGTCCATCACACTAGTAACATGGCTTGTCAGTGCTGATGATGACCCTGATTCCCTGGCTGAACTGTATTTGCTAGGCTTCACTGTAAAGTTACCAATCTGTCCTCATTTCTATACTGTACTCTTTGGAAGGACGTCATTTTCTGAGCAGCCTCTACTGAAGGAGTGGAGAATTATCCTCTATGTCCTTGAGGTGGGAGTATTTACATAAATTCCTTTGAATTCTTCTGCCAAGAGATTTGTTTACTTTCTCCCTTGTAACTGATTTATCAAATTGTTTATTTATATACATACATGGACTCGTGGATATTTATTGCACATTTTGGATTATCATCCAATTCTGCTTTATTTTGTTGCTTTAATTGTTTCTGCTTTGTACACTGGAAGCTCTTTCTGTTGAACCTGGGCCCCTTTGATGTGCACCCAGCAATGTGATTTGGTTTTGTTTCCTTTGTTTGTGTCTTTTTTTTACTTCCTTACTTTCTGGCATGATGAGATTCTCCAGGCTCATCTTGTATATTTCTTGTCTCAGTCCTAGAATCAGTCATTTCTTCCAACCCTCGGTTCCTTTTACTAGAGAACCAAATGGAAAACCCAGATATGAGCGCGAGGTGTGCTTGCTGCTGCTGGCGTGCTGTTGCTTCCAGGCCATCTCAGCTGACAGAGGAAGGAAATCTATGTGTGTCCACTAACCCGCGGATCCAAGCATATCTATAGATGTGACACCTGCATTTAAAGCCCCTGCTCATGTGAGTTGCCTAGGTGCTGAGTCACACGCAGGTATCTGGTCACCTCTGAGAGGTATCCAGCTTTTGCATCTGCCTGAAGCCCACCGCCCTGCTACACTGCCATGCACTACCCCTCCCTCGCTTCAGACATCCATGGGGATTTTTCGTCTGGAGAATAAAATATTTGGAAAGATATAATAGTTGCAATCAAATATTTGAGTATGTGTCACATGAAAGAGAGATAATTTGGGGTTGCTCCACAGGGCAGAACCAGAACCAACCATTAAGTTTTACGGAAGACAATTTGAAGTTAACATTAAGAAAAAAATCTGTAAAAATCAGACCTTTATTTTAAAAAGGAACGAGCTGGTTCCAAAAAGTCATAAACTCTGTATAGATAGATGTGCTCAGAGATTGGGTCACCATCAGCTTGTCCAGTCCACCGGGATGTTGTGGTGGAGATTTTCACGGGGTCATATACTGGACTCACTGATAGCCATGTCTCCTAACACAAAAACGTCTTAACCTATAATAAGAGCTGCTTAAAAAAAAAAAAAAGATCTTAAATTCCAAGACCACAATCTAATCCCAAAAGATTAGAATTTATCATCAAGAAATGGATAAATAAGACTCCCGATTACTATCAGACGAAAAGAACATATTTTCGTGAGTCGCCTTTAGTTGTAAAATACAGAAGTAAAATATACGAAAGAACAGAAGAGTCTTGTTTTCATTGAATAAGTGTGACTGAAGGAGAGGTGGACAGTATCCACTCTAATTGTTAAGATTACAGCAAATATTTGAACCATTGCAATAACCTCTCACAGAGAGAAGATTTAAAGCGCAGTTTTACACCTGCTGCACTCTGTGTGCCAGTTCATCTGATGAGAAGCTTCTGGGATTGCATCCAAGGAAGTCAGGCAATTCTGAACACCTTTTTCAGAAGTGCTGCCAGATTTTTTTTTTTTTTCTCTTTACCTCTCCTTTTCCTCAAAAAAGTGTGCGCACGGGAGCACGGGTAGGTACATACACACATACGCTTTCACTCTCCTTAAATAAGTGATAAAGATCTAATCATCTCACCGACTCATCACTGGCAACCCAGATGTTCCTACTCAAGAAAAGCATAACACAAACCCCACAACGATTAGGAGATGAAAGAGCTCTCTAAGGTAAGCTTTTAATAAACACAGCCGTGGCATCCTGTGACAGGTCGCCGTATTTAAACATGCAGAATGAAACCATCAGGAATTTAAATGAAAAAGATGTATTTCAACTGAGTCAATGAGAATGGCTGACTCATCTCATTAAAAACAAATTTTTTTTTAATAGCAAGGCACATATTTACTGCCTTGTGTTCATCCCTTTCCAGGAAATTTTCCAGTAATAGCAATCCCAACTCAGTCCCATTCTCCATCCCTCCCATTTCTGGAGTCTGTGGTCCACAACGGAGCTTGCGCCTGAAAATGACCAACGAGTGCCACCCGTATGTTGTGACAGTTCTGTCCAAAGAGATGTTGGGAAGGCGTGAGGCAGTCTTGAGGAAAGGGACATTCAGGGAAAGCTCTTTAAAAGGGGAAACTCAACTTTTCACCTTTTGCCCTTTGCCTTTCCTCTCATCTCTGCCTGGAGAAAGGTGTTATATCGGAAGCTACAGAAAAGGATCCTGGATGACAGCCACCAATGAAAGAACATGGAGAGAGATGTCACAAGAAGCGTGGGCTTCCTATGACATCCGGACCTGCCATATCAACTGTGAAGTGGTTCTTTGAGGCTTCTTGTTACATGACGAGGGGAAAAAAACTAATTTGCTTAAGCCACTCTACATGTTTCTACTACATGTTGCCAAACCAATTTTACCTAGAAAAATAATGTTGAGCACCCTTAAGTAATTTAAAAATACCCACTTGAAAACAGCAAATAGACTAACCACTACCTAACTATTCTTACAGCAGGTCTCCTAAGGACCTCCACTCTGAAATACTGCTGTCTGAGTTTGAATACATACGTGCTCCTGAAAGTTAACGTACCGTTTTCATCAAGAATAGTTTAAAATTAAAGTGGCCATTGTTTGGGGGACACTGGATGCCAAAGCATTACAAAGTGTTACAGTCAAATGAGATGCTATTAGATGCGTCTCAATTAGTTTCAGTTACTGAGCTTCCCTAGACGAGGACACACGGCTGGACCCAAGGGAAAATGGCGGTACACATCCTCCAAGAACACTCATTAGGAAGAAGCCAGAGTGACTGTGAAAGACACAGACGGCACTTTTAGTGATAGTTTTAAAGGGATGAGATGATTAAAAACTGGCCTAACGTTCTGAGGAGCTTTGATGTACAGCACCTACATCAACATGTGCTTCTTTTTTAAAATTATAATCAGTTTACCGTGTTGTGTCCATGTCTGGTGTACAGACAGTCATGCATATACACACATATATTCCTTTTCATATTCTTTTTCGTTATAGGTGGTTACAAGATATTGAATAGAGTTCCCTGTGCTATACAGGAGGTCCTTGTTGTTTATCTATTTTATGTATAGTAGTGTGTATCTGCATATCTTGAACTCCCAGTTTATGAGAATGCCTTGGTGTAATGGTGCCAGGCCCTGGTGGTACGGGAACTAGCTGTTGATTATCATGTCTAATTTTAATCATCATATTTTAGGTTGATATATCAGCAAAGACAGACTATATGGTAAATTTAGGTGAAGTATTATAATAGGCTAAATTAAACTGATTGGTAAAGATGGAAAACACCAAGAACATGAATAATAACTCAAACCAAACCTTGTGGTTCAGCTTCCACAACGAACACTAGATGAATACAGCAAAGTAAGTGTCCCCAAAGCGTCTGCCATTACCCCAAGGTTGTGCTTCTGTTTGATGGGGATAGACTATTCGACTCAAGAAAGGCTGTCAAGAAGAAATAGTCAGGGGAAGGGAAGGTCTTCACAAATGTGTTACTTGTATGTTAAGATCAAGTGACTTCTCAATCAACAGGTATTTCCTGATGAGCTTGCACTTCAGCATCTGGTAAGAGAATAAAGGTAAACGAGGTGGGAAGATCAGCGTGGGGCTGTGGGGAGCTGGTCAGAAATGCCACAGCCTTGCCAGCATGCTGGCTCAGCCAGAAGCTGCTGTTCTCACCCTCGAGTGTGCGTCAGTCCCACGTGGGAGGGATGTGGAACAAAAACTATGATGCCTGAATCCCACCCAAGAACTCAGGTTTCAATGGTTTCAGGACCCAGCCCAGGTAAAATATTATTTAAGAAATACTTCAGGTGATTCTGAAGCCAGTTAGGGTTGAGATTCCCTGGGCGGGAGTGATAGGGGATGGGCCTTGAGCTGGACCCTGGGGATGGGCAGGACAATAGATCAGTGGAGAGAAGAAAGATGAGTATTCTAGAAGGAAAAACAAAAAGGGATGGAGAAAGGAATGGCCAAGGGCAAAAGACAGTGAAGCACAGTGGAGACAGGCTGTTAGAAAATTGTGGGAAATAAAAATTACCTACATGTGACACGTACAGACGTAAGACGGGGCCAGATTATAGACGTTTCTTTAAATGGTGGTAGGAAAGGGGAAACTACGGGTAAGGAAGTGACCAGGTGACAACAATACGGGGGCAAGACCAGTGTGGCAGGAGCCTGATGGATCAGTGCCAGCGCAGAGAAACAGACGCGGGAACAGCAGCTAGAAGGCAGATGCAGACGTCCCAGGTGGAATGAGGAGGTGCCAAACTGAGTGGCGACAAACCGGGCAGAGTGGGCGACCTTGAGGGGGGAGAAAAACCTCTGAGGGCGTGGAACCGGGATCACTGGAGGATGCTGAGGGATATCAAAGGAAAAGGGGGAGGAGCAAATGAGAAGAGGGAATGTCAAAGGAGCTCAGGACAACTAAGGGAGACGTAACCAATAATCCAGCTTGAGAGAACTTTGTGAAAAGGGTACAGAGAAGGTCCGTGGCAGGGCTCGTGTCCCAGTGGGGAGGGAGGGTGAATGATGGAACACAGCCCGCACAGTATTTTAAGATGCAGTGTGAGGCTAGGGTGGGGAGGGGAGAGTGGGCACTCTGGCAAAGCATCCAGGTCAGAGCGGAGCTGGTTTAGTAAAGGCATGAGATCCTACTTTCATCCAAGTGAAAAAGGACTGCTCTGCTGGCCAGTATATTCAAGTGAAATGGAATTGAGATAAGAAGTCAAGGTGTAAAAGAGTATTTTCCATGTGCAGACCGACGTGCGCTTTCGGGCGGAATGGGATCATTAACAAGGACCTTCTGTTCACGCTCTGCCCTCGGGGGAGAAGCCCATGAGCAGGGAAAGCGGGATAATGGTGTATCAGTAGCTAGAGCAGCCCCTGTCCCTGGAGATCCTTAAGCAGAAATAGACGCAGAATCGTCCTAGATGAGGGTAAAGAGAGCGCCACCTCCTGTCAGAGCAGGTGGTGAGTGCAGGGCTCCGAGTTACGAATGATCCGAATGATAGGAGGCGAATGATCAGAGGCGAAGGCTTTCCCAGGTGCAGGAAATGACTGGGAGCTTGGAGGCTCACACAGGGGCATTCCCTGTGGGGAGATGACCACTGAATCCTAGCTCTGGGAACCCTGGCTTGTTATCTTATTAGCAGACTGATCCGTGGGCGTGCATAGCTCACCCAACTCCCTTACTCCGAAAGGGACTCCTACCTTCACTTCCAAAACACTTCCTTCCTCTGTGCAGGGAGAACCAGCTGAGGCTCCCGCTGACAAGGCTTCTCTCCGGGCACAGTCAGCTGGGCTCACAGCACGACAGCAGCAAGGTCAGCACGGGAGCAAGGCACAGCCAGGGAGGGAAGTGGGTTTCGTGCGGAGGAAGAAAGGGCCCAGGAAGCGATGCATTATAGTTGGAGAGGTTAAGTTTGAAGTATTTCCAGGACATCCATGCAAGCACGGCAGAGCCCAGGAGAAGGGCCAGGCTGGACTTCCGCTTGGGAATCCGCTCTCACTGGTGGGGGGGGCGCCTGACCGGTGAGTGGGTGGGTGAGCTTCCTAAGGGGACAGCCCATTGTGAGCCTCCCAAAATTTGCTGAGTGATTGGGGAAAGAAAAACAGCGCTGAAAGCAGAGGCTTGGGGCACATCTTATGGGGGTGGGGGGAGTAGAAAGAAGAGTAAAGAAAAGAGACAGAAAGGAGAGGGTCGGTGGGTAGGAATACTGGCAAGTTCGACACCATGAAAGTCAAAGGCAAGAGATTCAGGGTAGTCCCATTTTCACCTATTGGACTGATAAGGATTTTAAACGGAGAGAACTGCTCAGGTTTTCTGGGAGAGCAGTTGCTGCTGGGGATGCAAGCTCGAGCACCTTCTGCAAAGCAATTTGGCAACAGACATCAAAACCTCCCCAAAGTATGCATACTCTTTCATCAGGAATATTTTTTCTCGGGTTTATCATTTGGAGATATGAGAGAAGGCTTAGCGCCAAGATAGTTCACATGCCTGCAGTTCTCTGAGATGAACCCCAGCGATGCCTGCCTCCTGGAATTCATTCCCTTGCAGAATACCCTCCCTGAGTGGGGGCTGGCCTGGGGACTTGCTTCTACAAACAGAATGTGGCAAAGGTGTCGGGATGTCACTCCTTTGATGAGGTTACATAAGACGGCGACTTCTGTCCTGCTGGCGGACACTCTCCCTGGCATAGTAAGTGCATGCGATCCTTTTAACGCGTCTGGAGTAAGGAAGGATTCCTCTTGCTGGCTTTGCTGAAGCAAACTGGCTTGTTGTGGAGGCCCATATGGCCAGGAACTGAGAGCCACCTCCAGCCAGCAGCCGGCTAGGAACCGAGGCCCTCAGTCCAGCAGCCCTCGAGGAAGTGAACTGTGCAACAGTCACATGAGCTCAGAAGTGGCTGCGCCCTTGTTTGAGCCTTCAGATGAGACCCAGTCCTGACCGACACCTTAACTGCAGATCTGTAAGACATCCTGAAGCAGAGGACTCAGCTAAGCTTTCTAGGAAACAGCCCATAAAAAAGATAGCCACCCAATATAAAAATACTCTTCAGAAGACAAATTAATTCCTTGGGGCAGCAAGATATCATGCTGAAAAAAAAACTAAAAAGTTATTTTAATTTCTCAACAGGTCTCACTGATTCCCAGGGAGAAAGCTATGCAACATGAAGTAACAGCTCCTAGACCAAGGAGCTCAAACAGCAGAACTACCGAGGTCCATGCAAACAGCTGCGCCGTTCATTACAAATTCTGCTTCCGTCTGGAAACACACAAAGCTGTGCCTGGGTGCAAACCTACAAGTGGATGTGCGCGATAGTAAATGTGTAAAATGACGAAACTGCAACTAAACTTGAGGCTTAGGGCTGGAGGAAAAACTCTCAGGATTATTTTCCCTGTCTGGCCTATGTGGTCCAATGAGTAGAGCTCCAAGGAACTTCTAAATGTAAGTTTATGAGAACAGAAGTGAGGAGCCACAGCATGAGTGTATGCTGCATGAAGCATCACATGGGGATAGAACAGTGCAGAGCGTGAACACAGAGCTGAGCAAGTCCGCATTCAAAACCAGGAAATGAGTGACATATCTTATTTCCAGGATGCAGAGAGGACCCAGCTGCCTTTCTCTCAACTCCCAACACACACAGAGAACCTCATGAATAGCCAAGAAGCGCCCGCATCCCAAAATGTAGACGATGCAAATGAATGACCCTTGGGCTTCTGAATGGAACTTTTTCTTTTAAAAAAAAATGCTGTTCATTCTGTTTAAATGGCAGAGTATAAAAATGGCACTGTAACTTGTAATTTCGGGATATAAAATGTGAAACATAAAACAAGGGGTTATAAATCAGCGGGAGACCAATTAAAATACTTAGACTGTCATTCAAAAATATTCCACCGAATGTAATAAAATGAGTGGGTGGTTGGTTCTATTTTAATAACCGAAGGCTGCAGGAAGATTTTATTTCTTCAAACTATCAGCCAAATATATCCAGGACTGACTGGAACATGGAAGTACACTTTTACATTATGTTGAGTGAAAAAATGAAATGAAGTGTCTCAAAACACTATTTGAACAGTGTTCTGATTCACAGCAAGGCTCCCTTGAGGATACACTTTGCTTTATATTCAGTATTTTGTGCAGTTAATTTTCTAATCAAATTATATTCTGCTGTTATTTCACCATTTTGTCATAAATATGAAATCAACCAATGGTTCTCAGTGAGGGTGTGCTGGTACTGGGGGCAGGAGAATGCCTTCTTGTACTGGACTGTTCTGCACAACCAAAATTGCCTCCCACACATTTCCAAATGCTTCATGAGTGAAATGGGGTTTTGTGACAGTGATGACACGATGACACTAATCACCCAATGCAAACAACTGATTTTGACTGTGGCAAAATCTGTGTCCTTTAAATGGCATAACCATTTGCTCCTTTGAAAAATAGATCCTTATTTAGAAACCAAATAAAACCTGGAAATACTGTTGAAATTCCAAATTGTAGGATTCTCCCCGATAATACACATAAAAAGTTGCAAGGAATAATTGTAATCATGCACCATGCTGAAGTATTAAATCACAAGATGTTTTAGAGTTGAATTGTATTTATCTTTTAACTTGTAGACCTGAACCCTAAGGTAAAGGCTGACTTCTCCTCAAACAAGACAACAATTGATGATGAATTCTGATGTTTCCTGACTGTCCATGCTGGAAAGAGATTTTATGAGCTCAACTGGCCCAGTGGCCTAAAACATCTGTAAAAACAGGTGACAAAATCCAGGTTTTTGTATGCCCGGGGTATGCAATCAACAGAATGGAAGAATCCAAGTCTCTTAACTTTTAGGGGACATTTTTTTTCCTCTAGTTTACAAATTTGGGGATTTTGAGACCCCATGATATTAACAAAAAATTGAAAACTAACCAAGAGGTCGCTAACATTGTAAGTTGCCCACAATTTGAATATTAAAAACAACCTATCATCTATCACCATGATTTCATAAAAGTAAAGCCATTCTTTTTAAAAAAAAAAATTGATGTGTGTATTTATTTATTTGGTGGGGGAGGTAATTAGGTGTACTTATTTATTTATTCTTAGAGGAAGTCCTGGGGATTGAGCCCAGGACCTCATGCATACTAAGCATGTGCTCCACCACTTGAGCTATACCCTCCCCAGCCAAAATAAAGCCATTGTAACACCAAAAATGTAGGAACTACACGAAAGACTGCCTTTAGGTGGAGAACTTCATCATGGAGCAGAGTGTGGAGGATCCAATATACCACTTGACTATTTTACCGATTCTTTATTTCCTATCACCACTGCAGGCATGCAGTCAGTGTCTACTAAGGTTTATGAGGTCTTTTTAAAATGCTACTGGGATGGAACTATCAGTAGTATGGTCACACTGCAGAAATTAAATATCTTACCACTGACGTAGACAAAGACTAATATATACAACTTCATCCTTCCTCAGTGGACCAGTTGCTTGCTTTGGAAGTTTCAAGCTTGGGGAATCTACGCAGTCATGGAAAGGAACTATCACTGCCTTAAAGCAGGCATCCCACGCTTTTCCAGCACTTTCGCCTTGTGATGCTGCAGCTCTGGCGAACGTGGAGAACAAAGTGGAGCAAGGAACTCCCCGCTCTCTGATAAGACACTGCACTGCGTTCCTGAGTCCACAATCTGGAACCAACACCGACACAGGGGACCCAGCCTTGGTCTAACATCTCCTCTTAGATAACACACGAAATGTTCCTTGGCAGTAATGTCAGTCAACTGAGAGAAATAAAGCCCCTGAGACTCAAGGAATGAACATTAAAACTAGATACCCCATCTTTCTCCCTGTAGGATTATTACTTTTTTTCCTTACTAAATTAAAAAAAATGTGTTTGTTTGATTTTAGAGTCCAAAGGTACAGGAATAAGAGAACAAAGATAAGGTATTTGATCCAATGAATTAAACATCCCTTTTCCAAAAGGTTGATTATAATTTTGACTAGAGTAACAGTGGTCTTTTTAATTTTTCCCTGAATGGTCAGATTTACATGAAACCATTGCCTGGCTTTGCTTTTCAGCTTTTCTCCCTCACTCTACGGTTCTCGCGTCTGCCCGCAGCCCTGCATCACACTCGTGGCACAGATCACCCCCTAAGCTGCCACCTGCTATCGCCTCCCACCTTTGATCCTTTGCCATCATCAGTGTAGTCTTCAAACAGCACTGCTGTGTTCTAACTGCAACAACAAGTGCGCTCCTCAGTGGAAAAATACCACATTCCAGCTCGGTGAAGCAGGTGGTGTGTGCTTCGTAGGATGGAAGAGAAAGTGATATCTCTTCCTCTCAAACAAGGAGGCGACCATCAGCACATCAGCAAATGAAGTCGTGCTCGATGAATTCTAAGTGCCGCCTCACAACTGAAAATGTGGTAAAGTCTGAAAAATCAGCTTTTAGAAAGTGTTCAGGTCCATTATTCCAACCCAAACTCTGAGCTTTAAAAAAAAAATAAAAACAAAAAATGATTTTCCCATCTTTCAAATAATGCAGATAGACCAGATGATTTTCAAGATGCTCATAATTTTTCTTGTTCTGGGAGATGTAAAATCTGACACTGGCATAAAACAATGGCCACCACACTCAGCATTACCCTGGCACGTACCGTGTAGATGCCTGACACGTTTCAGAGGCATCATGTGGACGAAATACCATATTTCATTTCTAGCCCAGGCAGACAGAAGAAAAGGCTTGCGTTTCTGCTTTATGTGGACAATTAGAATTTTTTTGTGTTCTGTTTTATTGAAGTACAGTCAGTTTCCAATGTTGTGTCAATTTCTGGTGTGCAGCAAAATGTTTCAGTCATACGTATCAATTAGAATTTATATAATTAAATTACTTAGAACCTGGGAAACAAAGAGAAAGCAACAATCATATTCGGACTTTGAAGTTTCAGCTGTAGGTTCAGAAAAACTCAGTGCTTTTTCATTTCTGTTCTTGGAAGAAGGTTTTCCCCCCTATTAAGGCTGTTTCCTCTGAAGCCAAATAGGACACGTGGAGTTTCAATGATGTGAAAACCAAACACCCTAACCAAGAGTGGAGCCACCCCTATGCCATTGACAGATCCTTGCAAATGCAGAGAACTCTGCCCAGTTCTGACTGGGGCTAATAAGGAGGAAGATTGATACGAAACAGAGAGATGTGCTTCATGGCAAACTCCTCTGCCAATGGGTAACTTCTCGACGTGACAACTGCTGTTCAGGGCCATGCTGTCCTCGGGCTGATGCCATAGCTACACAAAGAAATCGTTTCTCACTTTTGCACACGGTTTTACCACTCATCGAAGGAATGGCTGAAGCAGAAGCTCCATTTTTGCCACAGATGCTGGAGCAAATTTGCAAACTGGTGTGGTTTCACATGTGATATCAGAAGAAGCCAACATCAGACTCAGTCAGCTCTGCTGGGCACGAATCCGAAGGAAATGCAAGGAGCCTAATTCCAACATAATGACGACTCCCTCTCTTTACAGAGGTGGTTAACAGAAGGGGGGATTCAGTTTGTAGAGAAAATTCTGAGCCTGGACACATCAAACACAGCAATGAAGATCTGTGGACACCTGTTCCTTTCTGGATGTGCTGCTCTGGCCTCTTGCTGGTGCAGAGGGTAGGCGGGAACCTTGTCCCTGGGTGACACGGTCAGGTGGGTCCAGTGGTGGTGGCCCTTCAGCACTGCTCAGCAGAGTTTGCCATGATGTGATGAATGAAGTACGGAGCCCTCATGGCCGAGAGCAATGGATGAGAGCTCATGTACTCAGGTTCCTACGTCCTCAGTGGAGAACAGTGTGTGGGTTTTCTTTTCAATTGAAACATATTAGTTGATAGACAATATTATGTTAGTTTTAAGTGTACTACTTACTGATTTGACATTTGCATACATTATAAAATGATCACCATGCTGAGGCTAGTAACTATCCCCATCCAAAGTTACCGCAACATTATTGACCATATTCTTTATGCTGAATACCACAGCCCTGTGACTTATTTATTACAGAACTGGAGGTTTGTGTTTCTTAATCCCCTATGCCTATTTCCCCTACTCTCCCAGGCCTTTTACTCTCTGTATCTATGAGTCTGTTTATGTTTTTATCCCTTTGTTTGTTTAGAGACACATGTAAGTATTATCATGTAGTATCTGTCTTTGTCTGATTTATTTCACTTAGCATGATACCCTCTAGATCCATCCATGTTGTCACAAAAGTCAAAACTTCATTTTTTTAATGAATTCCATTGTGTGTGTGTGTGTGTGTGTGTGTGTGTGTATATATATATATATATATATATATATATATATATATATATGCTGCATTTTCTTTATTCATTCACCCATTGATGGACACTGAGGTTGCTTCCGTATCTTGGCTACTGTAGATAATGCTGCAGTGAACACTGGGGTGCATGTATCTTTTCCATGAAGAAGTGACTGTTTGCCAAATCCAGTCAAAACAGATGCTGAGTGGGGCAGGGCCATCCAAATCCTTTCATCATTTAGGGATGAAGCCGTACAGGTAAAGCTCACCTCAAGAAAAGCCAGTCTATGAAAATCAAGATGTAAAGGGGTGGTATTTACTTTAAAACAAAATGTTTTAAAGGGGAAAGCACTTCTAGTAATGTGCTCACACTATGATTATGTTTTGACTATTCAGGTTGGTCTGTAGACCATTCGTAAGTACAATTACTGTGCATTCGACTTTTGCGTTTGTTATTACAGCTTTATTGCTAAAGGTAACTTGGATTGATCATGTCTAAAACCAAACCACTTATTTCCCTCCACTCAGTCGATCTTCTTTCGTATTACTTTTTTTTTTTTTTCTTTTGAATAGCACCACCAACCACTTTCTCCATCCAGATGCCCAAGCCAGAATTTCTGGAACCATCCTGAGTCCCCTTTCATCCTTACCAGGCTTCCCGCCTCCTTTATCCCCCAAGTTTGGCAGGGTCTGCACCTCACGCTCTCTTGAACGCAGCCCTCTTCCTGGATGCTTCTGTCCTGGCCAAAGGTTTCACAATGATCCCTCTCAGATTTCTCCACCAGTCTCTTACTCTTTCTGCCTTCAGTGTTGAAACCTGTATGCATGTCCTCCCTACCTCCTCATCTCCAGGGCACACCAGGTGACTTTCCTGAAATGTCAATCTACGCTATCACTTGAATGGCTCTCCATAACCTAACAGATAAAAATCAAATTCTGAAAGTATTCTGAGTTAAGCCTAACTCCCCAGCGCTTGGCTTGGCCTGCCAGAACTGCTAATGGCGGTCACCACAGGCAATGTCAGAGTATCTGGTAGCAGCTAAAAAGGCTCTCTCAGACTCTGGAAATGAAGCTGCTGTCCTATTTTTCAAAAAACCAGAATTGTGGCTATGTCGATACAACCTTTTACCTAGACAGAATTTAAAGATCTCCATAATGATTGTAATTGTACAAACACATCAGTTATTCACAACTGAGAATCATTTTCCCTTTAGGAGACTGACTGGAGTTGTGCTGCAGATTTTTTCCAGCTCAGTATTCCCTGAGCCGTACATGCTGCGGTGTCCCTCTCCTTACATGGGGTACTTCTTCCTCCCCCACTAACCCTTAAGAAACGCTGTCATAGGCAGCTACTTTTCCACGCCGTCATTGTGACTGAGGCACCTTCTTCATGTGTGTCAAGGCAGAAGAAAAGAGAAAGCACTGGCTTAGGGATAAATGGCAAGTTGGACTGAGATGTGTAATTAACCGACGCTTTACTCTGAACCCGCAACCTCCAATGGTCGTCATTAGCCACTGTGCCCACGGAGCCCCTGAAGGGTGCCCAGTCCAAACCGAGATGTGCCATAGGAGTAAAATACACACGGGATTCTGAAAACTTAGTATATAAAAAAGAATGTAAAATATCTCATTAGTAACATTTCATATTGATTAACTAATATAACAAGTATTTGAAATAGTGGTATTTGGGATATGTTGGGATATGCTGAGTTAAATACTATATAGTATTAAAATTTTTTCACCTGTTCCTTTATCCTGTTTGTAATGCAGCTATTAACATTTTTTGAATGACATATGTCACTCATATTAAGTGTCTACTGGACAATGCTGCTCAAACCTGATTCTTTTTAAACAAATAAATGACCACCATCTTGTTTCATTATTTGCCTTTCTGTGATAAAAGCAGAATACAGAATCCATTTTGGCAGTGGGAGGTAGTGGGAATCCAATTATTTCTACCACCCGATTGTTTAATTTTGAACAGAAGTAGGGAGAAAAAAAGATGTTGCATAAAATCTAAACATAAGCCAATTCTTCAGAGGCAACCAGGGGCACCACGAAAGCAGAATAACGGCGCTCCTAAGCGTTATGGGGTATTCCCACACACCCAACCTGTGCAACAGAGTCAGTGGTCCACTTGGCACAATGCTGCTACCGGTCCACCTGAAGTTTCGGTTGTTAAATGCTCTCCATTTTGCTGCCAGAAGTGATTCATACAGAAAAGCACTTATCAATTATTCAAGGACTCTTTGGAAGTGGTGAATCTCACACTTAAAAAAAAAAAGTTAAAGTATAGAGTAATAAACTATAGTTGGTTTACAATACTGTGTTGGTTTCAGGTGTACAGCATAGTGATTCAGGGTTTTTTTTTTTTTTTGCAGATTATATTTCATGATAGCTTATTATGAGATATTGGGTATAGTTTCCTGTGCAATACAGTAAATCCTTACTGTGTATCTATTTTATGTACAGTAGTTTGTATCTGTTAATCCCCAGCTCCTAATTTGTCTCTTCCCGCTTCCCTCTTCCCTTTGGTAACCATATGTTTGCTGTCTATGCCTGTGAGTCTATTTCTGTTTTGCATATACGTTCAATAGTATAATTTTTTAGATTCCACATATAAATGATATCATATAGTATTTGTCTTTCTCTGTTTGACTTTTGAATAAGCCTAATATTCTCTAGGTTACACTTTCAGTATTTTATTCAGTAGTACGCAAATGATGCAGAGAGCATATCCTTTGTTAATAGCAAAGTGACATAAATTATTAATCATTTGAAAAATTCATATTAATACCCAAAATTCAAAATTCACAATGCAATTATAAACAGGTGGCACATTCTAATTTGGCACTAATATGTGCTTATAACATAGGGATATAAAACAAAATTATTGGACTTTGGTGAATTTTAAATGCCATATCTAAAGTCAACACAAATAAGAAATGTGTAAAGTTTCCTTTCAAACAGACACACATACACAACCTGAGCCAAATTTATGTCACAAAACACACGCTTTTCTAAGTTATGGCTAAGAAAATAAAGTTAGCGTCAATCAGTGTTATCAGTGTTAGTACAGGAAAGAGAACTGCTGGTTCTCTAATTTATCTTATTAACTTCTTTCATAGTTTTATAGAATATTATGACAGTGGAGTTGCAGCGTATGTGCATTTAAATTACAGAAATTCAACTATAAGCGTCTGGCAGGAAGAGAGAGCTTAAAACAACAACAACAACAACAGACAGAAATCCTACTACTCTGTTCAATGAAATTTTGAGTAGGAAGGGAGAGAATAATTGTCTGTTTTTCAACTGGTTTCAGATCCCAGGGCTTTCATGGTGGGTACTGGTCTCACAGGTGATTGAAGACTTTGTAAATGGTAACTTCATTGTTACTTAACCTTGACTTAATTGTTGACTTCAGGATCTAAATCCCCAGCAAGGTGTGACTGGACTGGGTACCGATGGCACAAAGTGCTCATTAAGTCACAATGTCAATTACATCGGTTCCTAGCAATTTCCTGTCTCTGTCCCTCTATCCACATGATTACACTTGTGCTTTGGAAAGATCATTTTGGCTGCTGTGTAACAAACAGACAGACTGCAGCAAGAAAACGGGAACAACAGTTACTTGCTGCCCCGAATTACTAAAATGATGGGAAGGGATGGAAGCAGATAAAGGTTTCCTGGAAAAGATGGTCTTTCTAAGCTACTTTGTGGAGATTGCTTCAGTTTGGTACATTTATATTCCCCTCCCAATACGTTTTTTTTTTCCCCCGAAAAGAAAATGTTCAATAAGTAAGCTTAAAGAGATCTTTTAACCTTTTTCCCCTTTCAGTAGTTTCATATTGGTTACAGTGTTTGTGACCTGAAAAAGTTTTTAATACATGTAAATATTAAACACTTGCTCCAGAAACTGCTATGTTTTTGGAGATTCAGAAATAATGATACCAAGCTTGCCTTATCTCTCATGTAACTGCAAGTTTGACATAAAAGACTTTGCTCTAAATGATATATAGAACATTAAAGACAAAGGAGAAAATGTCGAGAAGGCCATTGAAAATGGTAGCCAAATTAATTCACAATTTTCTGTTGTACCCAGAAGATACTGCTGGTAGCTCGGATCCTTTCCTAACTTTAAACTCCAACGTTAACAAGTTTCTTAAGTTTTTTATAAAAAATTAAACAATTCTCAGAAAGGCGATTTCATTTTACCACACAAGTGATATATGTGACATCACTATATTTTAAAACCCTGCAAAACAAACAGTGTATGGCTCAGTTTTCTCTCTTTTTTTTTTCCCCAAAAGCAAACTAACAATCTGGAGTATTCTAATAAACTGCTGTTAGGTCTAGGAACCTTTTTGGCCAAATTTTTCTTTCTCTGTCGCTGCTGGTTTGCTAATAGATTTCTTTAGTTGTAGAGTTATAATTAGGAGACAGTTACCACTTTGCATAATCAAACTGTAATTGCTATTTGGGTGAAATCCAACCAGTTTAAGCATCAGTACTTCCAAAAAAACAATGCCTGGCAAAAAGAGAATAACAAATGCCATGCTCTAATGATCCAGGTTATCTAATAATGTTTGTCTAATGGTTGAGGTTTTTTTCTTTTCTTTTCTTTTTTTTTTTTTTTTTTTTTTTGAGGCTGGATAGGAAGCGATACTGGAATTGTCAATGTATTTTAAGGCATCATAGTTGTAACTGACAATAAATGAATGTGCTCTGACAAACACTAATGGTGGTAATAAGAAACAAAAATTCACTTGGGGTCAGAAACCTACAGGTTTTAAGTCTGTCCCTTGTTCAATTTGTGCTCTAGTGGCTGAATTTGTTTCCAGCGCCCAGAGAATTTCCAGGCATACACATGTCTTGCTCTAGAAGCCAAAAAGCTCAGTTGTAGGCCCTGGCTCTGTAGGGTCAACGAACATAGCTAGGTTGCCAGCTGCCCACCCTCCTGTCCACTTTCTGACCTGGTTCTTCAGCCTTCCTAGGAACTTTGTCAGTTTTTCAGAAAATTCCACCCTTTGTTAAATCAGCCAGTCATTTTCTGTTGCTTACGCCCAAGAAACCTCACATCTACTTCAAAAATGTATCTCAAGTCTGTCCACTTTTCGTCTCAGCTGTCACCACTCTAGCCCAGACTCCCATGACATCCTTTCTGCACCAAGACCGTAGCTTCCCGACTGGTCTCCCTGAATCCATCCTTGTCCTCTTCCAACCCAGTCTACACGTAACAGTTCACGTGCCCATTCCTAAACCCAAAAGAAGTCACGATCATTCTTCTCCAAAAAATTATTCTCACTGACCTAAATATATAATTAAAAACTCTTTAACGCAGTCAGTACAGCTCGACAGGATGTGGCGCCTGCTTCCCTCCCCAACCTCGTGCCCTGCGGCTCTCCCCCATTCTCTGGGCTCAGCCACCCAGCCTTCTTCTCACCCCGGGGCTTCCCTGCATGCGCTGCCCTACGTGGAACGCTTCCTTTCCTCCGTGGTCCACCTGCCTAGCTCTTCTTCACTCTTGAGGTGTCAGTTAAAATGTGCTTCCTCAGAAAGACCTTTCTTTATGCCCCAATCTAAAATAAGTCTTCCTATTTATGACCCTCATGATACCCTGTACATTCCATCTATTAAAATTATTAGAATTTATAATTATGTATTTATTTGGGGGTTGTTTAGAATCTCTTTCTCTCTCTCTTTCTCTCTCTCTCCCCTCAATTCTACGAGGGTGAGAAATATGTGTAATTTATTCTACCTTGTATTCCAGTATCTGGCACATAAAATCCACTTAATTAATAGATTTATTGAATAAATTAAAAACTGAAATGGTCTTTTGGTGATTGAATACTAGTAGAAATTTCATCAGGTCATTCTCATTCATATCATCTTCCTGGTCTTGTTGGAATTGAATAACAAGGCACTGTTTGTTCTCATTAAAAGTCCTATCTGTGTATGTAGTTCTTGTTAATAGATGTCATCCACAAACTATTGGCAAGGCATATAACTGGCTTGTTGTTGGTTGTTAGTCAATTAATGGAATTAGACTCAAAAAGACATAACTCATCTTCTACTGAGTCTGTAATGAGAACTCAGTATTCATGAATGTTCTCATAATGTTAAGCAAGAAACTTTTTTTCTAAATACTTAGAATGATAACCCTTAGAAACAGGAAGAAGGAAAAGAAAACAGGTTACCATTCATCCCATTTTTCTCGATTCTATCCAAAGTGGATCCATAGTTGCTGATGGTGGTTCAATAACCCTGTGGAACCTACAAGCAATTACTAAAGCTTATTTTTAAAGCTGTGGGGTTCCAGCTATTGTTTTTGACTGTTCCAAAGATTTCCTCCCTTTCTTCATGAGAACAGGCAAAGGCATATGATCCAGGCTGGTCACAGTGCTCTATAACCCGGCCATACTGGTTGGTCCCCGAATGGCTCTGACAAAAGCTGGGATCATCAGAGTCCTTACTGGAAAATTTTTGGTGAAGAGAGAATGGAAGATAACCGCTTGCTTTGTGGCTCCCACTGAACCTCTTGCTTCTGCTTAGGTGCTAAAAGGTTAAAAAAAAAAAAAAAATCTGGTACCTCCTCTGTTCATCTTCTCTACCAGGTAGAGAAAGCCATTCATAATGCTAAGAGAGTAGGGGGTGGGCAAGGAGAAAGACTTAATGAAATCAATATGTAGATACGTACAAATTTTTATTTAAATTTTTCAAAGGATAACTGACTATACTATCAAAGCTTTAAAGAAGAGTTAATACTGATTATTTCCAAACTCTTCAAAAAAAAAAAAAAAAAACAAACAGAAGAGAAGGGAACACTTCCCGACTTAGACTCTAAAGCCAGAGAAAGATATTATAAGAAAAGAAAACTACAGGTCTGAATTGCCTATGAATATAGATGCAAAATCTCAACAAAATTCTAGCAAACCAGAGCAAAGAACAAATATCTGTGTGCGTGCATGTGTATGTATGCATGTGTGTGCATGTTTGTGTAGGTATGTGGGTTTTTTTTAATTAAGGTATAGTTGATTTACAATAGTATATAAGTTTCAGGTGTACAACACAGTGATTCACAAAATTTAAAGGTTATTCTCCATTTATAGTTATTATAAATATTGTTGATGCTCCCTGTGCTGTACAATATATCCTTGTGGCTTATTTATTTTAAAAAAGTACTAGCAAACCAAATCATGCAATAGATAAAAAAGATGATACTCCACAGTGCTATTTATCCTAAGAATGCAAGATTGGTTTAATTCTGACAATCAATTAATATAATATAAAATGAAGGATAGAGTAAAGGGCAAAAAGCACTCGATCATCTCAACAGACACAAAAAGCATTTGACATGAATTCAACACCATTTCACTAGAAAAACACTCAACAAACTGAGAATGGAAGGAAATTTTCTTAACCTGACATAGGGCAGTAACCAAAGTCCCACAGTTATTGTCATACCTAATACCAAAGACTGACTGCTTCTCTCACAAATCAGGAGCAAGACAAGATGTCCACGGATATTCAACACGGTACTAGAGGTTTTAGTCAGGGTAACTGGGTAAGAAAGAAATGAAAGGCATCTAGATTGAAAAGGAAGAAGTAAAACTATCTCTATTCACAGATGACACGATCTTGTATGTAGAAAATCCTAAGGAATCCACAAAACCTATTAGAACTAATAAGTAAATCCATCAAGGCTAGTAGGATCCAAAATCAGTATACAAAAATCAGTTTTATTTCTATTCAGCAGCAATGAAAAAAATCTGAAAATAAATTAAGAAAATTTCATTTACGGTAGCAACAAAAATAATAAAATATGAATAAATTTTTTTATAGTACAAAACTTGCACTCTGAAGGTGATGCCTTTTTAGACACAATAGTAAAGACAAGAAAAAATTAGAAAAGCAAATAATCCTAAGTAGTGAAACAGAAGTAATGAATATATGAAAATTTTCGATTAAAAAACTAAGGAAAGTAAAGAGGTCTATAATTTTACAAAGTCTGACAAATTTGGTAGCAGAATAGAAAAATACGTAATTTTCCAGAGAAGATGCTTTTGATTTCACACAGAAGGAAATGAAATTCTAATTACGAAAAGTGAATAGGTAAAAAAGGAACATTTATTCCTTTTTCAGAGATACTGTTTTCCTAGGTAGCTGTCAGAAACCGCTCGAACAAATGCAGAACTTTTCAAACAATTGCTTATGAAGTTGCATTAGAAATGGGTTTTGGTAACAAAATACATTTCACACATTAAAAACAAGCAAGCTCTCGTGCTACAGCATTTCCTTTCTTTTCTTCATTCAACAAATATTTACTGAGCCCCTAGTATGTAAACAAACATTGTTCCAGTGCTAGGGACACAGCATGAATGAGATGAACTAAAATCACAGCCAACGTGGAACTGACTTTCTAGAGGAGAAAAATGACAGGCAAGAAAACATATCAAGGACTAGCATGCAAATTCTACTATGAGTCCACTGTCATTTGGCCATAATATTCTCCTTTGGTTCAGTGCTGCCAGATAGGGTTTAAGTAAAATTATGATGTGGTAGAAGCCTTTTGATATTTCAAACAAACCCACTGGGCCCAGTTCTAAGCTGTAACTGTCTTAAAAGGATTACCATGATATAAACCAGGGATCATCAAACTTCTTCTGTGATGAGTCACATATAAATATTTTAGGCTTTGCAGGGCACCTATGATCTATGTCCCATATTCTTCATTTTTTTTTTAACCCTTTAAAAATGTAAAACTACTCTCATCCGGCAGGCCAAACAAAAACAGGCCAGAGGCTGAATCTCTCCAACCGGTTCAACCAAAAGATCTGAGTACCCTTGCTTTTAAGTGGCTATGCTCAGTCCTACATTTCATGTTTCTTTTATATTTTTTTATATTTATTCTTTTGCTCTTTGTTATTCATTTGCCAAAATCGAATAAAACATTCTTTTCTAGGGCTACAGCAGTTCCAACTGCTGTAGCCTCGAAGTCAGCTCTGAAGAACACGGCCACCTGCTCTATTTCACACAAGCAACAGAAGAAAGTTCTTGGCAGAAAACCCTTCTTAAGTCTATATGCTTGAGAGAGACACAGCGGAGATAGCACGCGCTCTCCCCTGACTTCCTGGGCAGACACATACAAGGTCTAACATCCCCTTACCTTGCTGGAGGAACATCGATGTTGGAAGAAACAACTTTACGTTTTTGCTCAAGGAGACAGATGGAGCGAGTGTTTTCTTTCTCATGGTCAAGCACTCGGTTGGCTTTTTTGGTGTCTGCTGTTTTCACATCTTCCTCCATGGCCAAGGGGAACAGGTGCTGATGAGACATCTTTTTACTAGAGTCACGTTTTAAGTCCTCTGGTTGAAATGTGAAGGTCATTTCCCGCTTAACACTCCCCACCTGTGAAGTGAAAGACAAAAATTCTCACTCACCCAAAATATCAGCTTTGCCCAACTAAGTGCAGACGGCTGTGAGGAGAGATCACAGACTCTGCTGTCCTTGTTCATCTTGAAGATTTCATAGTTTAAAAGGGAAAAATGTATCATAGAAATAAAATAACTGACATTATAAAGTAATATACATCCGATGCCCACCTGTTATATAATGCAAACAGACATCACACACCCAAGAGAAGCCTTTCAGATGAGCAAAAGCTTTGAAGGCTTGAAAGCATAAGACTTCCAAAAAAAATCTAAAAATTTAAAACATTATTGTCTCTCTTCTACAACTGAGAAAACTCAATAAAGCAAATAAATTCTTAAATATTTCATGCTGATTATGCTTAATAGAAGAGAACTAATGCTCATGTTCAATCAAGCCTTATGTCTTTGACTATGAATACTGATCTTCACCACACTCTTTAGTTCACCAAGAATTTTTTATCCTTAATCTAGCTATAGCAGTTAAGATCTTAGTGAAATCCTTTCATTAGTTTGACAATTAAAAAGTCATATTAATTTTTCTTAACATTTTTGATGAAATGCAATGATGATTAAAGTTTAAGATGAATATAAAATTAAACCTCAGGGAATTAAATCTGGTTATTTCAGAATTATAATGACTGAAAAAGGAGACTAAAGTTTAAAAAAAAGGTTTTTGTAAGGCGATGGGTATTGTAAGTGACATTTGGAGCGAACGTGTTAAAGTCCTAGGTGTACCAAGAAGAACCAGTCAATCTGGTAACCTGGAGCCTCATTTATCAGTGGAGCACATTTGAAAATATGCACGTCTGTAAGACATTTCACAGGTCCACACGACAGCCTCTCCCTTTTGTGGAGTTAGTGTGTGGAGTCAGCAAGTCTTCATTTCACCCACTTGTATAGAAGATACACTTGTTTGTTTCATTTTAATTTTAGGTAGGAGGAAAAGCACAAAGAATTCCATCAAATAGAATTATAGTAGTTAGGGTCACAAACATAGTGTAGTTTCAGAATAAAACATGTGTGTTCAGTAATAGAGATGGGCAAAGCATGATATCAATGATTAGAAATTCTCAGATTAAAAGAAAAGTCTGTGGTGTGTGTGTGTTGGAGTCACAGAATCTGCTCACAAAGTATCTTCCCCAAGCCCAGGGATGACTCGCGCTTTGGGGTCACCTTGGCTGGAATGTATCTTTCACGTGAACACAGAACTCTATACCGAGCTCCTGGGTCTCCACGACCTGCACTTGTTAGGGCGGAGAGAAGATCTTCCATGGAGTTCCTGCCAGACCTTGGCCCGGCTCCACCGGAAAATGGTCAGCCACTCTGGTCTGCTCGTAACTCATTCAAAAGTTACCATATTTCTTAGAATGCATGAATTAATGAAGTACAATTAGAGAGAGTCCAAGAAAACTGAGTGCTCTGAAGAGCTAACTGTTCCAATGACATCAATCTCAATAGAAATGAGTAAGAAAATGTCTCACATTTCTAAAATGCAACACGTTTTTAATAAAAAATATAGTTTGGAAAATTGACTGATGTAATTATAAATATTTTAAATATCCATCCCTAATCACTTTCAATGTAACATTTTCTGTCTGGAGGTGGAAGTGAAAAGAAGGGATTTTCTCACTTCCGTTACAGCTCGGTCCCAGCCTGTGTTACAACAGGCATATGCTAAACACCAGGCATTAAAGATAAAAACAAAGATCTGGTCTGATGATTATAAATAGTTTCTCCCTAAGTGTCAAGTATTACATTAATTAAATATTTAAGTAGTCGTTAGTATTAAGTTGTAGCAATAACTCACATCCACACCTCCCTTGGGGCCAACTTTACTGCTTAAATGAATTCAATCCAAAGAGAGGTGGGGTTGGGGGAGAATATTATAGGAAATTTAGCTTTTAGATTCAAAAATTTCAGACAGAAACCCAGCATCTAAAGCAAATTCATACAAAGTAGAATAAATTTCCTATAGAAATGTTATAATTGTAAGTCATGCTCTTAGCCAAGACTTCATAATAAAATAAATTACAATAATATTCAACAAAGTAAACTATAAATCACCCCTAATATATTCTAAACGTAAAATTAATCTCTCAATAGTAATCAAGAAATTTTAGCAATGTAATGAATTACAAAGACTATTTTTTTAAAGCGGAATTAAAATAAGTTGGAAACAACCAAAGAGGATGAAATAAACGTGAGGATGAGTAGATTTGAGAGACTCTGAGTCATCTGTTGGGATGTTTGTAAGACTGGTGGAAGGAATGGGTGACTGGTGTAGATATTCATTATATCCCTATGCTTTAAAGTTTACACACACATATAGAACATGTTCTTTTTAATGTTCTTTTACTCATATCAGATATTATATTTAAAAGATTTTTAAAAGGAGAGTTCACAGGGGAGAAGAGAGTGGAGAGAGTAGCTGAAGTCAAATCTCGAGACGTGGGCTCAGAAATGACCCAGACAAACAGGGCGGTGGCTGGAGAGGATTTTGGACGAGGGAGAATGTTCTAAGGTGGGAGGTAACAGAGCTTGTCTGAAGGTGGAGGCAGGACGGAAAGAAAGGGATGAAGAAGGGCTTGTGGCAGCAGTACATGGAGGCAGCGCCAACATCCAGCTATTATACCCCTAGCAGATTAGCAGAAGAAAGCAGCAAAAAGAAGATATAAACCCCAATTAAATTTGAACTCCTATTAGATTAGCAGATGAAAGCAGCTGAAGGAAGACAGGATCCCATTTATATGAGATTTCCAGAGAAGGCAAATCTATGAAGACAGAAAGCAGATCAGTGATCGCCTGGGGCTGGGATTGAGAACAGAAACTGACGGCAAATGGGAACCTGAGAACTTTTGGCAGTGATGGAAATGTTCTAGAACTAGACTGAAGTGATTTGTACAATGCTATGAATTTATCAAAAAGTCACTGAACTGTGATACAATGGGATGAATATTATCTATCGTATGTAAAACTATACCTCAATAGTACTGTTGATTAAGGAAGAACGAACCAGGTCAGGAGTAACTAGTGTGGAAGGTGTATTCCCAAGAACCCTCAGGCCAGAAATTAGGAAACTGTGCCACAAAGGGGCAGCCACGCAGTGGTGCGACTATCCAGGCTGCTACAGTAGTTGTGCTGTTACATCCTGTGCACAAGTACGATGGGGATGACGTCCAGTCCCTACTCAAGCCAGGTTCCCAAGCCTCTGCACCCATGCAAGAGGGATATCTTTCTAACTTATCCACCTGGAGAAGAGCTTTTTGCACTTCATCTGCCCAAAGAGGGCACTCACTTATTTTTTCCCAATTTCCATAAGGCCTTGGTGACAAAAGGAAACCCTTCTGGTGATCTGCAGGACCTGCCCCAAGTTAGCTTCCTTCCTTGAAGCTGGTATCAATTAATTATGTGACTCATACGAGCAGATATTTTTGTTAGCAGAAAAGTTGAGGAAATCCGAGAAATCACTCTGGGCTGCAGCTCATAAAAAGGCAAAGGGTTCCACAATAGAAGACAGCCGGTAAGAAACAAACAAACAAAAAGTCTAGAAGCCCTGGGTGACAAATAATGAAGACAAACAGCAAGACTGCTTGACTAGGAATTTCAAGGAGAAAACACAAGGCAGGGGTTTAGGAATAATCATAGCCTGGATTTTTAAAAAGTGTCTCCTGCACAAGGAAGGGTTGATCTGACTGTGCCCACAGTGATGAGACTGGAAGCTGGAAGGCAATAGTATCTGATTCTGGTTGTCAAATCTCAAGATGGACATTGACAAATTGGAACAAACACCACAGAGTGATCAGGAGGACAAAGGATCTTACTGGGAGGAACTGGGAATATTTTGTCTAGAAACACAGAAGTTCATATAGCTTCTCTTAAATCTGTGTACGGCCCGCTTGAAGAAGAGGAATCTGAGTTTGTCTGTGTTCCTCTAGAGCCAGGATCAGTGGTGCCCCCTTCCACTTCCGGCTAACTCCATTCTGACCGTACGGTTCACTCTCCTCCTCTTCTCTCGCCTCTACCACATTGTGAACGAAACATTTTGTGTCTATCAGAAATATTTACTACTTTTTACTTGCCTGTGATGTCACTGATTTCATGGGCTCCTAACCTGTTAAGCAGGTGGAATCTCAGAGACTACCTAGTCTCACTTAAAAATTTCATTTTTCAATGTATCTGTAGAGACTGAATGATGTACTTTTCATTTTTTAAAATGTTCATTTATCACAAAATATATGCTTGTTGGTGAATTTCAATAAAAATGTGTATAAAATAAAATAGGGAAAGCTTCCTATTCCTCCCCACTCTCCTCTCAACCCTGCGCAGTTAGGTCCAACCTCTACGAAGAACAGCTTTTAACTATTTTATTTTATTAAAAAATTTATTTATATAATATTTACATAGTATTATATAATATATATATTATAAATTAATATATATTATAAATATATTAAATAATATCTGTATATTAATATAATATTTAATGTGTTATTTAAATTTAATTTAAATTAAATTTAAGATGTTTGAATACTATAACATTTCACAAGATCTAATTTTTTAACCCATCCCGTCCTCATAGACATTGAGGTACTTCTCAATTTTTCATCATTAAACTTAAGGCCACAATGAATACCTTTGTTTTATGTATGTATATAACTTTATACAGCTGTGTGAGCATTTCTGTATGAAAAATTCCTGGGGACTAGAACTGCTGAATAACCAATCAGAATTTTCTTTGTGGGGGAACAAACTATGGAACCCCCATATAATGACGTACCATAAAGTCACTAAAAAGAAGAGCATCAGAGGAAACCCACAATCCATTAAGAGGAACACATTTGATTGTAATGTATTACAAGAAACAGGCAAGCTGCAGACTAATATGGTAGGCATGACTTCACCACTTTAAAAAAACAAAGTAGTTTGCTAAAAAGCGACACACTTTAAGAACAGAAGACTGGATGGGCTAAGAGAGCTCTTGCACTGCTTTTCTTATATAGTTAGATCTACAACACACACATACAATTTTTCATTGGAGAGATTATGGGAGATTTTTACTTTTCTAAAGTTTTCAAATTTTGAAAATTAAAATA
This sequence comes from Camelus ferus, assembly GCF_009834535.1. Classification (NCBI taxonomy): domain Eukaryota; kingdom Metazoa; phylum Chordata; class Mammalia; order Artiodactyla; family Camelidae; genus Camelus; species Camelus ferus. Next base: position 7,000,383 of record NC_045724.1, on the reverse strand, counting down.
AACAATTTTTTTTAGAGATTCACAAAAATTACGAAGAATAATGCTCTGTGCTGGTCAACATAGAAGGGGACTTTCAACCACTATGGATGGGAAGACACACGTTGCAGGAGGCCAGCCTAGGGAAAGGCAGAGAATTTCACTGTGCACCCCTTTGTTTCAGCAATTCTACACCTAAGGAGAAAAAAAATCTAAAAAAAGCACACAAGGATATTTATCTCAGAACTTCCTACAATATTGAAAATGCTAATTCCCTAAACATCCAGCAGTAAATTCAGGGTTAACTAAGAATACATAAAATGTATGGTTAAAAACAAAAACATCTCTCTTTATTTATTGAAATGGAAAAACATTTAATACATTAATTGAAAAAAGGAAATCCAAATGAGTTTATGAAATACAATTTTGGGGAGGAGCGATGTGTGTGAGTGAGTATGTATGTATGTATGTATAAAGAGAAAACTAATGCTGAAAGGACATTCCAAAATGTTAAGAATGGTTTTCCTCAGGAGCAGATGTATGGTCCAATTTTGCTTTTTACCCTGTTTATAATTTTTATAATATTCTTGTATAGTTTGGTATTTTAGAACCTATAAAATTATTCATCTCAAAAAATACACTACATTTTTACATAATTAAATTTCTCAAGAATATGGCATTTATATATAAATTTGTTTAACTAATACTTTTTTCTTCTACTAGTTTTCAGTTATTAGTACCTATGCATATATTAAAGGGGAAAATGAATTACTTAAAATTATCCATCCAATTGCACTATTACTTTCATTAATTATCAGTACCTCTCAATCATACTGTACTACAATAACTACCATTGAATTCCTTCTTCCTACTCAACACAGAAGCCCTTCTTACAGCACATCACAGACACATGCTTTTTCCAGTGTGATTTTCTTGCAAGGGAACAGAGCTTCAGTGTTCAATCATATGAGAATACCACCAATTACCCAGTTAACTGACAAATAAAACTCAAAATTTTTATTCCAGTGAACAGCTTTTGTTTTCTTAGAAGAAGATAAACAGCATATCTATAAATATGATATATTTGGGAAGATTGCAATTTTTTAAACAAGAAGTTAACAGTATCTATTTAAATCGCGGATTTCTCTAAATGGTGTCCTTTGTAAACTGGATGCCACTTTCTAAGACAGGGACTGAAGCTCATCAGCTTTTCTCAGTATAAAAACATCTGGTTTCCATAAGCATTTTCTAACAGCACATCAGAAAAGAGAATGGCTTCTAACATCAGCCCACTTACTTGATCAATCCTTCTTTCTTTCCACACTCAAGTGTGTTCCAGGCCACCTTAATCCCGATACCCTCCTCACGAATATACAGTAATAAGAGATGCCAAAATGCACGTGTAAACACTCACTCTTAGAAACTGTCCTCACTTACTCATCTCAACCCAATTAAGACTTGGGGAGTTGGCTCTGGAGATTAACTGGATTTCCAGGAAAAATCTGCAGAAAGCCAACCCATTTGTCTTTCTGTGTAGTTAAGAAAGTAGCATAGACAATGGAATACTACTCAGCCATAAAAAATAATAAAACAATGCCATTTGCAGCAACATGGATAGACCTGGAGAATGTCACTCTAAGTGAAGTAAGCCAGAAAGAGAAAGAAAAATACCATATGATATCACTCATATGTGGAATCTAAAAAAAATGACAAACGAACTTATTTACAAAACAGAAACAGACTCACAGACAAAACAAATAAACAAATTTATGGTTACCAGGGGGGGAAGGGGGTGGGAAGGGATAAATTGGGAATTTGAGATTTTCAGATACTAACTACTATATATAAAATAGATAAACAAGTTTGTACTGTATAGCACAGGGAACTATATTCAATATCTTGTAGTAACTTATGGTGGAAATATGAAAATGAATATATATATGTTCCTGTATGACTAAAGTATTGTGCTGCACACCAGAAATTGACACAACATTGTAAATCGACTATAATTCAATTTTAAAAAACCCCAAATTAGGAAATATTTACTTCTATAAAGTCCAGTATTGCATTCAAGCTCAGCTAAAGTCACCTGTATATCTGTTCCAACCAAATGTAAGGAGAGAGAGGAAATCAGTATCAATATGGGTCGACCTCACTGGAGTTAACTTTTACTGTAGAGAATTTTGAAATTGACACATTAACTAGGTATTCCATTTATTTTATTATATAAGTCAAAGTTTAATTCAACCAGCCACACCCAGTCCACATGAAAACCATGTGGCCTTTTGACTTTAAGTTTTACGCAGATTTTCTACTGCTCAAAGGGTCAGTGTCCCTAACTCCCTTGTTGTCTAAGGGTCAACTATATATTAAAAAATCTAGTGAACAAAGGCAAACTGAGAGAAGAATTTCCAGAGAGTCACACACAAAAAGAATGGAAGTTATGTGTTGACCACAATGTCAATATAAGCCCAAATTATGGCATGACTGTTCAAAAGCCCAAAGAAATATTAGGTTTATTTACCCCAAAATACCATGTATCAGGCACTATATCCTGGGTACAGCAATAAGGAAGAGTATCATCAGGAAAGAATTTAATAACAACACTAACTTTAGTAGTTCTTTTTTTTTATTACGAACATGAGTTAGCAATTCTAATCATTTAGAATTATCTCATTCTAAATAATTTCTCTTCCTACCTGGGAGAATCATTCCTACCAATCTTCCTCCCACCTCCAACCCTGGGTACACTTCCAGAAAACAGATTTGTCTGACTGTCAAATTCATGCGTCTTCCACCAGAGCAATGTCTTTCAAACTTTTTTGACCACAGGCCTCAGTATGAAATATATTTTACATATGACCCACAGTATAAACACACACACACAACACATACATGGTAGCTAGGTAGATATCCAAGCAATGTACACAGACTATGATCACATAATTGATGTAAAGATTTCATAAAATAATACTATCATTACTGGGGGGCAGTGCACTCTAATATTTTTCACTCTATTCTTTTTCATTGAATAAAAAGAAAGAAAAGGGAAAGGAAGGGGGGAAAAGATGGATCTTTTCCTACTAAATTTATTTCATAACTCATTATGGGACCCATCGTTTGAAAAATAGTGCACTGAAGTGCAGTATGCTATTCTTCCTTCTGGATACAGGTGGACAGAATGCAGGTGGCGGGGAGATGTTAGCCTGGGTTTAAGCATTAACCATAGGAATTCTCAAGGTAGAAAACTTCAGGGCTGAATTTGCACACTCCACCTCTGAATTGTTTTGTTTCGTTTTTTCGGTCTATATTATGCTCCAAATAGCTTTTATTCATCTAACCTCAAAACCTAGAAATAAACGTTGGTGTTTTTGTTTAAAAAAAACAAAACAAAAAAACAAAAACAAAAACCATGTGGCCTTTACCTTCAGAATACACCGGAATCCAATCAGTTCTCACTCCCTCCACAGTTTCCATCTTGGTCAAGCCACCATCATCTCTTGCCTGGATTTGCACAATAGTCTCCTCCCTGGATCCCTGTCTATGTCCCTGCCCCACCTCCTCCACTCCCAAGTTCCTTCTCAATAACAGCAGCCAGCCTTGTCCCTTAAAAACCAGAGCCAAGTCGGGGGGAGTGTATAGCTCAGTGGTAGAGTGCCTGCCTAACATACGCAAGACCCTGGGTTCAATTCTCAGCAACACCATTAAAAATAAATAAGAAGTAAACCTAATTACCTCCTTAAACCCAGGGGGGAAAAAAAACAGAGTCAGATCATTCATGTCCCTCCTCAGCCCAGAACCCTCCAGTGTCTCCCCATTCCACATAGGATAAAACCCAAAGTTCGTGCAGTGGCCTCCAAGGTCCCATTTAATTTGGCCTCCTTCTAACGTCTTTTTCTTCCTCTCCCTACTTCCTCCTCCCACTCTTACCTCTCCCCTGACCCTTGCTGGCCCTGAACAGGCCAGGCACACCCCTGCCTCAGGGCCTCTACACTGGCTGTCTCATCTTCCAGGAATGTTCTCCCTTCATTTATCCACACTGCTTGCTTCTTCACCCTTTTAGTCTCTGCTCAAACGTCTCTTTCTCAGTGAAGCCAACTATGGCCATTTAATTTAAAATTGCAGTGCTCCCCTCCCACTCCCTATCTTCCATATTGTGTTCTCTGTTGTTGTTCTACAGCGCTTATAATCAACTGCATAATTTATTATTTATTGTATTTACTGTCTGGGCTGCACCACCAGAATCTTGGTCTATGAGAGGAAACATTTTTTGTTTTGCATACTGATGTTTCCCCGTACCTAGAAGAGCATCTGAAACAGAGTGGGCCCTCAGTAAGTATTAAGGAAGTAAATAAATGAATTTTCAGGTGATTATATGTGTTATATGGTAGCACCTACTAATAATAGTCTAAAGAGGATGGATGCCAAGTTCCAGGAGCTGCAAAGGGTGGGGGTCACAGAAGCCCTCAGTTCAAAAGAAAATTTCCTAAGCTACCAAGAAGGAAATAGTGAACTGTGCTATAATATGGGGAATAGATGAAAAATAAATACAGGATGGCCACCACATTAATCCCTTCCTTATCAAGTTCTCATTTTTTAAAATTGATTTTTATTGAAGTAGAGCTGATTTACAATGTTTTAGTTTCAGGTGAACAGTAAAGTGATTTAGTTTTATTTATATACTTTTTCAGACTCTTCCATGATAGGTATTAAAAGATACTGACTATAGTTCCCTGTGCTATACAGCATGTCCTTGTTGTTTACCTACTGTATATACAGTAGTGTGTATATGTTAATCTCAAACAGCTAACTTATGCCTCCTCTCCACCCCTGTCCCCTTTGGTAACCATAGTTTGTCTTCTATGTCTGTGAGTCTATTTCTGGTTTGTAAATAAGCTCATTTGTATCATTTTTTTTAAGATTCCACATATAAGTGATATCATACGATATTTGGCTTTCTCTGTCTGATCAAGTACTCAATTTTATTTCATGGAGGACTTTATTTTTAGGAATGCAATCCTTATTTTATAAAAAAAAAATCTGTAGAGAAAATAGGGTTTGTTTTACTTTTAAATTCAGGGACTCTGAACCTCCCTTCTACAAATATCACCAGGTTAATCCAGGACAAATCTGCAGAGAGACAAGAAGGTGGAATTTCAGAAGCAAATCACAGTTCAAGTTCTATAATTTTCAAAACTCCTGGGGAGTGAAGATTCCTCTAAGAGCAGGGCATGAAGCAACCTGGTCCCCAGGGACGCTCGGGAACACTTCCACCCATCTGTCTGGGGCTCACAGCAAATCCAGCCCACTCACTCTCCCAATGAATTCTAACACTTACAGTCAAGAATAACGACGATGATAATCAATGTCATCTTTAGCACATTTGGGAGGAATGGGATTTGAGCCTCACCTGAAGTCTTCCCTTAGAAGTTTCTTCCTGAAGAACAGGCAGCTGTTTTGCTGAGGGGCAGCTGCCCTGTAGAAGACTTGTCCATATCAGTGGCTGTAACTGCCACATAGAGACCACAGACTGCCACTGCCTAGGGGAGCTGGGGCCCCTGGGCACAGAACAGGCCTTCGCTGTCTCTGACCTTTCCTCATTGCAGCTTCTCCCCAAGGGATCTCCCAGTCCCCTCTTACCAGAACCTTACTCGTCCATCCCACCAAACAGAGGGGCTACTCCGGAGATAACATACTTCACAGAGCCTTTCTATGCCCCCTACTGGATCCCATCCCCATCTCCCTGAAGCCTCCTTTTTTCCTCTACTGAACAGACAGCCTCGGAGCAGCCTTGTCCCCACCTGGCCTGGACCCTAGCCACAAACACACATAGCAAAATAGAGGAGATTTGTGGCAATTCAAGCAGTGTGCTAGAGTTCATGTTCCTTGTGGGTTTTATGGTTATTTGCCATTGACCTGACCAAACCACACATTTCACAAAAGTGGTTAGACCAAAACTTTTTGGTAAGTTGGAGAACGTAGTTCTGATAGGTGTAAATAAAAGATAAATCAGTTCTCGAAAAGGAAAATGCACAATTTCTCTGGACACAAACAGGACCAAGAAAATCCTTTCTTTCTGGAGTCTGATCTGAGAGACCAGAAACTGATGACAAACTGGTGGCTTGAAGTGACGGGACAGGTGACCAGGCCTGGCCATGGGCACGTGAGAAAGTAGAGGAAAGCAGGGCAGAGAGAGGAGGAGTGGGGTGGAGCAGATTCTGGAGAGAAACAGGAACAGAGGCAGGAGGGTCCTCGCACCTCCCCCCTCATAATCAGAATTCCCACCCCACCCACCTCCCCCCACCTTTCTTTTTTGCAAAACCTGAGCTGGTTCAACTTCTTGCAACAAGAAAAGTTAGACTAACTAAAGCAATGCCTTGAATTCCTTTGGCAATAAGGACTATAAATACAGCTTTTCCAATTCATCAGTGGTTGCCACAGGCTAACACAACTTCTTTAATTTTCAGAGCAGATTAAGAAGCAGATTTTCAGTTTAAAAAAAAAAAGCATCTCAGTTGTTAAGGGTTCTTCCTTAAATATACATTTTATTTAAATACAGTTTGCCATTCCTCTGAGCAGTAAACAGCAGGTGAAATTAAAAATTGAAGTTGAAAACTAATGAATTCACATTTTAGCTTGAGCTGTGCTCTGAATTCACAGACAGCCAATTACTTCTACTAGCTGCACAGATGACTGAATAAAATCTGCTAATAAATGCAGCTAGAGTGCATTCAAGAAATCAAACAGTACATATTTAGAATAAATTTGTATAGCTCCTTATCATAAGTTGAATTCTTTAGAATAAAGGTCCGACAGATACATAAGAGAGTAGATGGGAATATGAGAGAAATACCTTCCACTTCGACACAGTCTTTCCTAAGAAGGTAGATGGCTTGACAGCAGGACTGCGCCCGCCCTTGATAATGAGTATAGGAGGACCTTAAGATAAAAGGTGTGCTCCTGGGGTGACAGCCTGGTCACCATCCTCCTACCTGCCTCGCAGCCTGCGGACTTCAGGCTTGCTTAGCCAGCTATAATAAATACACAAATGTGTGTGTGTGTGTGTGTGCCTGCAAGTGTATGTATGCACAAATGAATAAATACAACACACACACACACACACACACACACACACACACACACACAAATCTCCTAGAGCTTCTGCTCCTGCTAGAACCCTTTCTGGTACAATATAAAGCCCGGTATAAAGTCACTATGCTTCTCCATCCCTCTCCCCTAGTGGTCCAGATGCTAGCTGGAGGCAGAGAACAAGCTTTACTCAGTTTTACATCCCAGACACCTGATATATGCATACTTGGCACATGCTGGGTACTTGGTAAATGTTTATTTAATTAACTTAATTAAGGGATGGTAATATGGCAATGGGGCCAGCTTGTAAGAACTGAAAGGAAGATTTGTAAAATCAGGAGACATTTTGATTGGCATTCCATATTCACAATACTCTAAAGTATACAGAAGACAATAACAATAACAGCAGCAGTAGTAGCAGTAATAATAATGGATACATTTATTAAGCCCTTGCTAAGTACCAGACACTGCATTACAGTTTCCTCATACACAATATTTCACTCCAATCTCAAAAAATCCTAAGAGGAAGACCTTTTTATTTTTCTAACATTGGGGTGCATGTGTCTTTTTTAAAAATACATTTTTATTGAAGTGCAGTCAGTTTACAATGTCGTGTCAATTTCTGGTGTACAGCACAATGCTTCAGTCACATAGGAACATACATACATCCGTTCTCATACTCTTCTTCACCATAGGTCACTACAAGATACTGAATATGGTTCCCTGTGCTATACAGTATAAACTTGTTGTTTCTAAGAGGAAGATCTTATTAACCAAACTTCATAGGTAAGGAAACTAAGGCACAAAGAAGTTACGTAATTGACTCCTGCAAGGTCTTACAGATCTTTTCCGTCATTACTTTCTCCTCTCTACTGGATACTTCCCATTAGTAAACATGTTCCAGTATCTCTATCTTTAAAAAAAAAAATCTTCTTTTGATCTCTGATCCTGCTCAACCACTATACCTCTGCTCTATCCTATCACAGTCGAGTTATTGATAAAGACATTTACATGAGCTGTCTTCACTCCCCACCTCCTATTTACTCTCCAACATACTGTCATTGATTTCTACCTCCACCAAAACAAAAAGAAAAATCATGTTTTTGCTAGAGTCACAGTGAACTCTGTATCACTAAATTTAATAAATGCATACTTTTAAATTTCTATTCTCAATTTAATTTCCATTCTCTTAATACAAAACACAATTAACATCCTTGAAGCATCCTCTTCTCTTGGCTTTATGATAACAAGACCAATTTCAATTCCTATTTGCAGAGCAAGACGACAGAATTCTCTAGCTACTTTAAGCAGACAGAGAGTTATTGGTGGTTCCTAAATCTCTAAGAAGCCTGGAGAATCAGGCTGGGATGTTCAACAGGACAACTACACAGAGCCACAGGAGGAAGGTCCAAGCACATCACAAGTCTGCACTAGCAGAAGTACCATAGCACTGCCTCCCACCACTCAAAGCCCACGACGGGTACTAAAAGCTAGAACTTCCACGACAGATGCCCCAGCAGCACCAGGAAATTCTGACACTGTGTTTTGCCAGAAGGTTGATTTTGCACATGGCTACCCTTCACTGCCTTACTTGTGCCTCGTCAGGTGCCTCATATGGGTGCACAGCCTTGATGGACCTAAGTCACACAGAATTTAAGCTACAAGGTATCCTGGGAAATTCCAGCCACAGCAGCATAGGAAAATAATATAGAAGGGAATGCAGAGATGCTGAATGAGCCAGTCTACAGCATCACCACACATTTCTGGATTTCTATATTTTTTTCTTTGCAGCCTCCTCTGTCTGCTACCCACAAAACATATTCTTAATCTATGTACTTTTCTCTATTTCTATTGCCACCATCATTGTTGTCTTGGACTATTAAAATAACTTGTGGTCAAATCTACCCACTTCTACTCTTAACTCCCAAGAATGTTACTGAGAGATTCAAATAGGAAAGAAGAAGATCTCATAGCTTTAACACAGCATATACAAATTAAGGCTAATAAACTGCTGTTCTTAGTTATAATTAATAAACTCTTTAAAACATCATTTAAGTAGTTAACTATCTATGTGATAGTTACTATGCCACTTGAAGGTGCCAGAAAGATCCCTCCCTGGTTGAGGTATATATTCCAATGACTAAGAATGATGCCAGAAATTATATCAATAAGGTTAAATCATATTTATATCATTGACCCAGCATCCTTGGTTAAACTATAAATATCCTACGAAAGGGAGTCTATGTTTTCTGTGCAAGCATATAAAACTGGAATCAAATCCCAGCCCTGCCATTTGTTAGGTGATTGGTGTGGGGAAAGTTTATTAACCTCTCTGCACTTCAAGGTCTGGTTCTCATCTACAAAATGGCGATGATAGCCTGGTGGAAATGATCAAATGGAAACATCTAGTAAAGTGATTGATAAATAGGCAATGAACTGTAGCCCTTTCTCTCTGGCAATACCTTACTGGGAATTAGTTTGTCAGAGTAGTTAATATCCACTTGATGGTAAATGAAAAACAAAGTGCTGTAGAATCAGACACAGGCTTCGTGTATCAAAGGGAGCCCACAGACATACAGAAAAAGAGGCTCTCGTGGGGAAAATGGGGCTGTGCTCAGGGAGAATGGTATTGGTCACCAGGGGCAGCCAGAGGCAGGTAAAGCTTCTCGGAGCCTTGGGTGGGAAGTGGGTCACAAGAAAAACAGAAATAGCAATACAACTATTGCTATTATATTATAGAGATAATGAAACCCATCTCTCTCTTAAAAGCTTTTGCCTGGAGTGAGCCCAGTGGGGTGCCATCAATGCCTCTGACCACTGTCCAAATCATCCCGCTTCCTGAGTTCTAACCTCGCTCAGAAAAACACAGGAAACAGGAACCACAGTGGAAGATGGGCAGGAAGCAGGAAGAGGAAGTGTTCAGTGATAGCGCATCACTTCTTGTTTTGCTCTGTATCCCAAAGCTTGTCCAACAACAGTAGCAATCTTTGTTACATCGATGGGATCCTACATGAGTCTCCTTAACAGAGATAGAGGGCGAGCCTGCAAGCTGGAACACACGCCAAATAGATGTTTACCTCCTCACCTGCTGACCCCTTTCATCTTCAATTCAAGAAATGAGCCAAAAGGCAATTCTCCTTTGGCTGTTGCCAGAATGTACCTATGATCATTTCCCACTGCAAATCACATAGAAGAAATAATTTCCATTAATTTTTTAAAAATATATTTAGTCTATGGATTAATTCAACTTACAGTTTTTTAAAAACAGAAATTCAATTGGTATAAACTTTACTAAGTAAAGTACGAACTTCTGTATTAGTTTGTATGTTCGAGAATGGTGGCATTTAATTTACTACTTTCAAAGAGAGAATCTGTAAGAGGTGGAATTCTGCAAGTAGTTTCACAGGCTCTGCAGACTGAAATCCTCCTTATAAACACAACTATGTGACCCTGACCTCCCTGGTATAAGAAATGAAACTTGGCTAGCAGCCAAGAGTACTTACCACGGAACCTACACAGAGCAAATGATTACTATGTGCTTATGAATGTCAAAGATCACACATTCGATTTTTTAGAAGTTGAAGTCTTTTGTTCATATGTTAGCTATAAAGGACATTCTATAAAAAGAAGGTAAAATATGAATAAGCCACAATTTATTCACTACCTTCAAAAGGCAAATAAATTGTTTACAGCCAGAAGCATGTACATTCTTCCAGGAAAACAGCAGACAAGTGACAGACACTATATAAACACCTTCTGTATCTCTGCATGACACACAATTGTCAAGTATATGTTAATACATTAATTTCCAACTAAAACATCTCTTAATTTTCTTATTTAAAGATCATTTTCAGGGGACTCTTTATAAAAGAGGTTGTAGAAAAGATTTCAAAGGAGATAAAAATTCTAAAACTTGAATACTTATTCCAGCCCACACATACACCAATCTCCCTTTTCCCAGTGATGATAAGAAATAAAGGCATTTTAGTAGATCTTTGAAAAGTGTTTGCTTGAAAAGCAGGCATTCATTTAACGAATATTTTACTAGGTATTGTAGGCATAAGGGAGAATAGTGGTAAATACATATACATATGCATATCTGTGTGTATATGTATGTGCACGTGTGTGTATACTAAAAATATGTAAGTCCCTACACTCATGGAGTTTGCAGATCAGTGGAAAGGAGGCACATAAGTAAATGAATCACACAAATGTAAGTAATACTATAACTGCAACAAATGCTCTGAGAGGGAAGTATATGGAGAAGCTATGAGCACATGAAAGGGGAAAAACAATCAGAGGTCTGGGAAGCGCAACTCTGAGAGTCTTTGTCAGTTTGCACAGCTACAACAAAACTACCGTAGACAGCTGGCTTCCACAACACACATTTGTTCCTCACAGTTCTGGAGGCTGAGAAGTCCAAGATCAAGTTGCTGGCAGGCTTGGTATCTGGTGAGGGTTTGCTTCGTGGTTCACAGACAGCGGTGTCCTCACATGGCAGAGTTAGGGCTCTGGGCTTTATAAGGATATCAATTCCACCATGGGGCTCTACTCCCAAGACCTCATCCAAATCTAATTACCTCCCAAAGGTCTCACCCCCAAATACCAATCATACTGGGGATTAGGCTTCGACATATGAATTAGGGCCGGGGGAAGGACACAAATCAGTCCACAGCAGGAAGTGATGGCTGGACTGAGATCTGAGGTGAGGAGGAGCTGGTTAGATGAAGGGTGGTTGTGGCAGGAAAGCCTGGCAAGTTTAAGAGCTTGAAAGAAAGCCAGCAAGGCTGCAGAACAGAGTGAGGGATGGCACAGGGCATGAGACCAGGACAAAGAGATAGAGGGGGCTGGACCACATGCTATGGGCTGAACTGTATCCCCCTCCACACCCAAATTTGTATGTTAAAATCCTCACTCCTAGTACCTCAGAATGTTACTGTATTTGGAGACAGAGCCTCTAAGAGGTGATTAGATAAAATGAGGTCATATAGGTGGGCCCTAATCCAATATGGCTAGCGTCCTCATAAGAAAAGCAGATTAGGAACATATTACACAAACACCAGGGGACAACCATGTGAGGACACAGAAAGGAGGTGGCCATCTTCAAGCCAAGGAGAGAGAGCCCAGGAGAAATCAAACCTGCCAGCATCTTGGTCATGGTTTCGGAGCCTCCAAAAGTGTGAGAATATAAATTTCTGCTGTCTAGCCAACAGAGTCTGGTATTTTGTTATGGCAGCCTTAGCAAACGAAGGCCACACAAGGAGTGGTAAAAACTACGGTCCTGATCCTAAGATCAGAGAATCCACGGGTGGGGTTTAAACTGGGGGGAGCAAGGGTTACAGAGCAGATGTGCCATTTGCTCTGGCTGCAGCGTCAAGGTGAACCACGGAGAGGCTGAGTGGATGCAGGGCACGGAAGGCTGAATAACATCCTCCAAAGGCATCCACATCCTCATCCCCGGGACCTGGCAGTGTTACCTTATGTGGCAAAAGTAACTCTGCAGGTGTGATTAAGTTAAGGAGCTTCAGATACAGAGATTATCCTGACTTATCCAGGTGAGCCCTAAACGTAATCACAAGTGTACTTACGAGAGGGAGGCAGAGGGAGATTTCACAGTGGAAGAGAAGGGTATGTAACAATGGAAGCAGCGAACGGAGAAATGTGCTCTGAAAATGGAGGAAGAGCCTGCAACACAAGAAATATCCGTGGCCACGAGAAGTCAGAAAAGGCAAGGAAATGGACTCACCCCTAGAGCCTCCAGAAGGAACCACGCCTGCCAACACCTTGACTTTAGCCCAGCAAGAACCATCCTGGACCTCTGATCTCCAAAGCAGTAAAGGTATATATCTGTGCTGGTTTAAGCTACTAAATTTATAGTCATTTGTTACAGTGACAACAGGACCCTGAGACACGGGGAGACTAGCCAGGAGACTGTAAGCCTTGTGGAGAGATGGTAGGATGGTGGCGGCACGTGGTGAGGAGGGGACCTGAGAAACAGGAAGTGAAAGCAACAGGAGAAGAGGCTGGATTTGACTGGGGGAGAAGCGAAGGAGAGGGAGCCAATGAGAAGCATTTGTGTTCTCTACTTCCCTAGCACCACCAGCAGAGTTCGGCCAGAGCAACGGATTTACCGTCCCACTTTGGGAGTCTGGGATCTGACCAGGCATTTAGAGATCTGAAGGCAGGAAACAAAAAGCTGCTGTCCTCATTTTACTTCACCTTGAAGCTTCTACATTTAAAAAATCTATCTCCAAACTAAATAAGCTGTTAAAATTTTATGTGGAGATGATCAAAACTCTTGGTTTTAAAAAATAGTTGCAAATGTGAAATATTTCTTGACTTGGACTTCAAGAAAGCCTGGAGTCCCTGGGATGCTTACGGTGAAGATTTACAAATGGAAGGCAGAGGGGACCTATTCTCTTCTTCTCCGTTCTATTTGCTTATTATATATGTATGCTCTCCTCAATACATGTTTGGCCTCTTACGACCACCAAAACCTAACTCACACAGAAGAACATACACTTAGTAACATACGGCCCTGCAGCATCTACGTCACACCCTTCCTCACTTCTGTGCTGGTTCTGCTCCCACGGGGCTCCACACAAACACAGTCATCAGCAGGGCCTTCTTGATGCCAAACCCAATGCAGGTCATTTCCTGCACTTGCACTTCAGCTTCCTCACACCGGAAGCTGACCCTGCCGATAAGAAGAGTCTTGGCTACATTTCGGAAGTTCAAGCATTTGATTAAAAGTGGTGTTGATGTGACTTGTGCTATTTACCTTTCTCACACTAATGTTGTTCTGGCTTCCATCAGAACGAAGAAGAGCGAGTCTACTCCAATACTCTGCCTTCCTCTTCCAAGGGTAGAAGTACTCCACTCGTCTACATAGCAAACTTCTGCAAACATTGCCAAGAATTTGAAAGATCTTTCAGTGTGGAGAAAGGAACTCTCTATCTTAAAAACTGTGGGCTTTACTGTTAGTAAAATGGTAAGAAACTTCCTTCAGGATCATGAATTCAGACTTGCTTATAAAGCAAGATTTTGAAACAGCAGAGGCACACCCAAATACCACAAAGAGAAGAAGAACACACAAAAATCTGCAAAATTACAGCAATCTGGGGCAGTTTCACTCAGGTGCTAATGGCCCTGAATGACATGAAGTTCTCCACATGAAACCCCAGTGGTTCATCTTCAGTGGGGAAGGAAGTACAGTGCTTTAATTTTAGAAGATTTTAATAAAAATTGCTAAAGTAAAATGGCTAAGCCCCTAACCTCTGTGACACCAAAAGCTATGTTGCACCATTCACTTCTAGTAATACAATAAATAAAATGAAGACTGTCTTGTTGTTTTCTATACCGTTGGGTTTTGTGCTGAATGTTGAAGAGTTTGAAGCAGCTACCTTGGATTGTTATCCGGAAACACTGTTCGTGAATCATGCATGACTAAATCAACCTTTCGGTTTTGCAGAGATTTGCATCCCTGCCTAGGCAATCCAGGGCCACCATGATCTCACTGATGTACTCAATTCATTGACAGTGACTTACACACTCTTCACTGGTGTAGCAGTGGGCTCTTAAGTGAAACTGACATGTAGTTTCCAGCAGCATCTATTCATTTCCCAAGCAGAAACTTTAAATATAATAGATATTTTATCTTGGAGGGTACAAACTAAAAGGCATACCAGACTTACTGAGTAACCCAGCTTTTAAAGCAGACACTTAATAACACACACATACAGACACACACATACAGACAGACAGACAGACAGACAGACACACACACACACACACACACACACACAGACACACAGACATTCAGGTCCTAACTCTTCTACTTGGAAGATACTGTTACCAGTACATTTTTAAATGAATCAAGAGGTCTTTGGGGTTTGCTGGGGAACTAAATAGGTTATCTAAACCAAGTAGTAAGTCTTCCATGAAAAATGCTATAACTATAGCATCATCAGAGCTCTCAAAGGAGGCATTTCTAGCCAGTTTACTGAAGTTTTTTGGGTTTTCTTTTGGTTGGACTTAACCTGGTTTCCACTCACTCCATCTTCATTGGACATAAAAGACAATTGGTCAATATCCTTTTAGATTTTCAGAGGTAACAAGATGCCAAGTCTACTTCACCAAGATCACAGAATACAAGATTTAACAATGCAAAAAAAAAAAATCACATTTCTATATACTTAAAACAAACACACAGAAACTGAAATTTAAAACACAGTTACACTTACAATTACTCCAAATAAAATAAAATACTTAGGTATACGTTTAGCAAAAACATATATAGAATAACCTGTTTCCAGAAAATTCAAAAGCACCACTGAAAGAAACGAAGGAAGAAATACATGGAAAGACACATCATGGCAATGGACTGAAAGACTCAACATAATAAAGGCGTCAAAATCTCAGCAAGGTTTTTATACACACAGATATGCTCATTCTAAAATGTATATGGAAAGGCATAGGACCTAGAAACTAAGACAATTTTGATAGAAAAGAATCAAGTGAAAGGAGTCACCGCACCCCGTATAAAGGCTTC
This sequence comes from Camelus ferus, assembly GCF_009834535.1. NCBI lineage: Eukaryota > Metazoa > Chordata > Mammalia > Artiodactyla > Camelidae > Camelus > Camelus ferus. The sequence continues at coordinate 6,984,767 of NC_045724.1, read as the reverse complement.
TTCTGTAGCTACTGTACTCAGGACAGTGTGACGTTGGCAGAGGGAGAGATGCAGGGCTCAAGGGAACACAACAGAGAGCCCAAAAAAGACCCACACAAACATGTCCAACTGATTTCTGTCAAAGGTGGAAATACGGTTTGATGGAGGAGAGACAGTTTTTTTAAACAAATGGTGCTGAAGTGTTGGACATCCACAGGCAAAAACACGAACCAGTCAACCTACACCTCACAGAAAGTAACTCACAACACACCGCTGGTGTGAGTGTAAAATGATACCGTCACTGTAGGAGAAACGATGGCATCTTCTTGTAAGACGAGGTGAAGTATGCCCTTCCCATAACTGAACCAGCAACTGTACTTGTGGACATTTTTCTGAGAGAAAAGAAAACGTACAGAAATGTACATTCATGTACAAAAATGTGTACATGAATGTTCACAGTAGCTTTATTCATAATAGCCCCAAACAGGAAACAAACCCAATGTCCTTCAATTAGTTACACCAGCGGTGGTAACACCAAACCATGGAATACTACCCGGTAATTAAAAGGAACAAACTGCTGATGCATGCAACAACTTGGTGTTGGTTTGAAACCATGGGAGCTCCCCAGGTGAAATCTGGAACTGGTCCTCATACATGGAGAGCAAAAAGAGACGGAAGAAAGAGGCAGCCACTCCGGATTGGTGGGTGGTGGTTTTAGTAAGCAAGGGAAGTTACACACTAGGCTTGTCTTGGGTGACTGCAAAATGAGTGGATCTCCACATACACCCAACAGAATCTTAAAAAAAGAGTTTATACAGGGTTCAGCCACTATTTAGTGTAGATGGTCTTAGCAACCCCTTACTTTCTTAAGGCTACATCCATGAAGCAGCTCCTAGTGTGGGAACAGTGGGCAGAACGAACATTCCCAAGAGAAGGCAAGCAGGGAGGAGCCTCCAATTGCCCAGTTCCAACCCACACGTCAACTGGTGGTCACATTCTCCACAACCTCCTCCAACACTTGGAAGAATCTCAAGGGAATCATGTTGCATGAAAAAAGCCAATCTCAAAGAGTTAAGACTGTATGATTCCATTTGTATAACATTCTTGAATGACCAAAATACAGATACGGAAAACAGATGAGTGGTTTCTAGAGATGAGGGATGCCAAGGTGGGAAGGAGGGAGCTGTGGCTGTACAAAGGCAACCCGAAGGGTCCCTGCGGTGGGACTGTTCTGCATCTTCACTGTGGTGTTGGTCACATGAATCTGCACATCAGATAATGCTGTGCACATACACGGGTGCATGTAGAACGGTAAAATCTGCGTGAAGTCAATGAATTGCATTAGTGCCAATTTCCTGGTTGTGATATTGTGCTAGAATTATGCAAGACGTTCCCACTGGAGGCAACTGGGTGAAGAATATACAGGATCTTTCTGTACTATTTCTTACAACTCTGGGTGAATTTACAATTATCTTTTAAAAGTTTTTTCCAAGAATTAAGAAAAAGGTAAAAATAAAAAAAAGAATATATAGTCTATTTCCATTTACAGGTGAAGAAAGGAGCAAGCAGTAAGATTACACTGCTAGGTAAGAGCTGGGTCAAAAATAAGACTCAGGCCTGTGCATTTTCCACTATACCATAATTCTTAACACAAATAATAAACTAAGCAATTTTATTATTGTCCCATCCCATTCTGGGTGATCAAAATAATTAAGGTTATATAATTAAATTTAATTATATATATAATTAATAATTAATATAGTAATTAACTTCAGTGAAAAATGTAGTTGAAGATACATGGAATAATATTAAGAAAATAAGGGAATATTAAATGTAAGTATTATGTGGTTCTAACTTAAATATAATAAAAACCCAGAGAAAAAAGGTACAGACTTCTGTTTGTCACACAATTCTGCAAATCTGAACAAATCCAAGGCAAATAACCTCATTTATACAGAATAATCCATAAGAAAGAGACTTCTTATCCAGATGCCCAGATCCACCTCCAGATACATTCCACGCTTAGGATACTATGTTATGGGCACAAGGTGGACCACCACAGGGATGACTGGCTAATGGCTACCAGATACCTGCGCTACCCTGCTCCCCACCTGCTCCGCAGCAAGCCCACCACACAAAACATCCCAGGAGAGACCAAGCCCTTTTCTTCACAGAAATAAGCCACACATGGCAAATACATCTAGCCTATCTGAGGTGGAATTCATTATTTCCCTCAGACACAAGATTTAAATTTATTACTATTGTAATCTGCAGCTCAGCAATGACAAAGGCATTACTGTCATACTCAGTTCCATCTTGCTAGCATACACTTCGCAACAAAACCCTGTGAAGGGCTGGAAAGCGGGGTTCTGCACGTGGGGCTGACTCAGTCTGCACTGCGGTGAGTTCCAGTAACGAGGAACATCATTTGGATTCTGGCAATGAAAGTGGATTTTTAGGCACTGTTTACCTTTCTCTGAAGATGATGGATTTTTAAGGTCTGAGGATAAAGATTAAAACTTTTACAATAGTTTTGTAACATCTTGGGAACTTGTTATAAAGCTTTAACGTTCAATGAAATATGTTTCTTTTTTAGAAATCAATTTTTCTTGCTCTCCCAGTCAAATATGTGCTATTATTGCACTATAACACTGGGATTCCATTCAGTTCGTTTGGCTATATTTCATATCAGTTTTTCCTGAAATTTTTTTTGTATTCATATTCAATGGTCACTTCTTAGGACTTTACTCAAATTTTTTTTTAACTTGGCTGATTTTGTACCTTTATTTATATTTGCTTTTTAATCATGTACTGGATAGAAATTCATTCTTAATTGTGACTATTATTTATATATATATATATATATATATATATATATATATATATATTCCTTTTCAGATTCTTTTCCATTATAGGTTATTATAAGATATCGAATATAGCTCCCTGTGTTACACAGTAGATCCTTGTTGTTTATCTATTTTATATATATTAGTGTGTATCTGTTAATCCCAAACTCCTAATTTATCCCTCCCTCTCCCCTTTTCCCTTGGTAACTGTAAGTTTGTTTTCCATGTCTGTGAGTCTGTTTCTGTTTCGTAAATAAATTCACTTGTATCATTTTTTTTAAGATTCCACATATAAGTGATATCATGATATTTGTCTTTCTCTGTCTGACTTACATCACTAAGCTTAAGTCTAGGTCCATCCATGTTGCTGCAAATGGCATTATTTCATTCCTTTTACGGCTGAGTAATACTCCATTAAATATATATATCCCATCTTCTTTATCCAATCCTCTGTCGATGGACACATGTAAGGTTGCTTCCATGTCTTAGCCATTGTAAATAGTGCTGAGCTATGAACACTGGGGTGCACGTATTTTTTAGAATTAGAGTTTTCATCTTTTCTAAATATATGCCCAGGTGTGGTATTGCTGGATCATACGGTAACTCTTATTTTTAGTTTCTGAAGGAATCTCCATACTGTTCTCCATAGTGACTGCACCAACTTACATTCCCACCACCAGGGTAGGAAGATTCCTTTTTCTCCACACCCTCTCCAGCATTTATTATTTGTAGACTTATTGATGATGGCCATTCCGACCTGTGTGAGGTGATACTTCATTGTAGTTTTGATTTGCATTTCTGTAATAATTAGCGATGTTGAGCATCTTTTCATGTATCTGTTGGCCATCTGGATGTCTTCTTTGGAGAAATGTCTATTTAGGTCTTCTGCCCATTTTTTTGATTGGGTTTTTTTTTTTTTGATATTGAACCGCGTGAGCTGTTTATGTATTTCAGAAATTAAGCCCTCATCTGTCGTACTGTTTGCAAATATTTTCTCCTATTCTGTAAGTTTTTTTTTCATTTTGTTTATGGTTTCCTTTGTTGTGCAAAAACTAGTAAGTTTAATTAGTCCCACTTTTATTTTTGCTTTTATTTCTTTTGCCTTTGGAGACTCACCTAAGAAAACATCGCTAAGATTTTATGTCAGAGAATGTTTTGCCTATGTTCTCTTCTAGGAGATTCATGGAGTCCTGTCTTTTTAAAAAGTTTTTAAGCCATTCTGAGTTTCAGTTTTGAACATGGTGTGAGGGAGTGTTCTAACCACACCGCAGACCCTTCAGGCTATCTCCGGACACCCAGACTGAGTCCTGTCCCCGGGTCTGTCTGCTGAAGCCCGAGTTTCAGCACCAGCGGCTGCACACACCAGCAGGTGCGTGTCTCAAGCTGGGAAGTGAGGCAAGGTGGTGGCGAGGACCGTCTGTGCTGGGCTTTCTCTGTCCTGCTGCCGCCAGACAGTAAGGTCTCCCCTGAGCCTCGGAGGCTCCCCATCTGTCCAGGCGGATCTCCCAGCCTGTGAAGGGGGTTCCCAGGGAGAGGGAATCTTTCTTGTTTCATAGCTGCCCGCCAGGGGCGCAGAACCCGTCCTGATTCCTTTTTTTTGTTTGTTTCCCTTTTGTCCTACCCAGTTACATGGTGATCTTTCTTGCAGCTTTGGTTGTATGAGATCTTCTGCCGGCGTTCAGGAGGTCTTCTGTGAGAACCATTCCACATGTTGATGTATTTGTGGATGGAGGGGAGCTCCACGTCCTTTACTCTGCCATCTTGATCTCTGCCCCGCCTCATGGCTTGCTTTTAAATTACAGCCCCATTATTTGCTTTATATATATCACATGCATGATATGGAGTTAAATTCACCAGAAAGTTGTCTTTTTTTGCTTTCGACTTGTATTCTCTAATGTAGAAACTTCCCTGTCTGCACACTGTTTTTCTCAGAATGGATAGGCTATTACAATCTCTTCATAGCTTGTTATTTCTGTATTTATAGGAACACAACTTAAAAGTCATGTATAACACATGCCTGGGATAAAAAGTACTTAATGGCCTCCTTCCCTCCAAAATTACAAAAAAACAAAAACCTCCTTATAAAATGACAATGCTTCCTACGTGACGGCATGTCACCGGCAAAGTCAGCAAAGCTGACGCAGTCTGGCACTAAGGCTTGTCGCCGTCACCCCGTCCTGCCACGAGGCTCCCTCCGGTCCCCTGGTCTCTGCACTTGCTACGTGCTTCTCGCTGTTGTATCCTCTTGCTTTGCTTTTTGCCTAGAGTGTCATTCTCCTCATTCGCCACTTTACAATCTGCTTCTCAGCCCTGAGCCTTGGTTCCAACATCATTTACTCCAAAGCCCACGAGGACTCCACTAAGTAGTTAACTTTCCCCTTGCTGGGTTCCCGGAACACTTCTGAGCTCGTTCCTACAGAACTCAAAAGGCTGGACCGTGAATACTGGCAAACATGTTTGTTTCCCCTATTTGACAGGAACACCTCAGGTGGGGACCATGGGAAAGCGCCTGACGTAAAGCAGGTGACAGACGGAGCAGGCTTGCTTCCTGATCGGCCCCGGCCATTGGCCTGCTAGGTTGGGCTACTGTTCCGTTTTTGGAAAACAGGAGCAAGTTTACTCTCATGATCTATAAAAAAGGCAGGAGCCAAGTACACAGGCTAGGACATTTTTTTTTTGTTTTTCCAGCTGACCCGGGCAGGGATCTCTCAGGACTCCCATTTAGAAGTAAGAGCTGAGGGGGGAGGGTATAGCTCAGTGGTAGAGTGTGTGCCTAGTATGCACGAGGTCCTTGGTTCAATCCCCAGTACCTCCAAAAAACCAACTAAATAAACCTAATTACTTCCCCCTCCAAAACAAACAAACAAAAAGATAGAGCTGAGAGAGGAAAAATCCATGCTTGCTCAGGATTCTGTATGTAACTAGCCACGTAAGGGTGGGGCTTACTTTCCTTAGGGGGTGAATGAACCAGAGGGCAATCCCACTTGCAGAGCAACAGCTGGGCAAGGAATCCAGTGCCCTCAGGCAACTGGGAACCCCCTGAAAAACACACTCTATGTTATACATCCAATGTACTAGGACACTAAGGTTAGAACATCATCTCCTGGAAGATCCGCACCCGGAAAGGAAGGGCAGGGAAACAACGCGGGGCTTTGCTGACAAGAACCCTTCGACAGTTGTTGGGGGTGAATGAAATTATCTGGAGATGTACTTCCGTATTGTTGTACTCAGGCTAAAAATAATCATCCCCAAAATGTTAGTACACATATGCCACATAAATCAATTTTTAATAAAGGAAGTTTCTACTGCTTTGACTGATAAATGTAAAAACACTTTATTGTAAATTTCTCTGAAATGTGTTAGTTGCTTTCTTGCTTCTCTAATGAGCACAACAAACTTTTCTTGATAGTACAATGTCACGAAATGGTTATTAAACTGTAACAGAGAGAGATGTGCCCTCAGGGACTCCTTGCCACCATATTAAATGGACCCAGAGTTTTAAAACTTCTCATTTGATATGCTCACTGGCACAGTGTTTTAAATATCGATTCCATATACTCGGTCAACATCAGTTTCATGCTTGCTGCTCTTAGGACATTGTTAATGTGAACAGATGTAATCTCTTCTGCTAATTCCCAACTTTTAATTTGCTGTGGGCCAAGAGATTACACAACCACATTTGTTGGGACTGAGTGTTAAGAGGGAATACGGCAACAGGTTCGGGTTTCCCATTGGACTAAGTACTCCTAGAAAATAAAAAATAATCATTGCTACTTTTGTGTCCCCAGATGCCTCGCATGGGGTTTTGTATGCCACAGCACTAAGTAAATGTTTTCTGATTTGAATTATACAAGTGTGAATTGTATTTTTACATCTATTTCAGCTCCTCAAGTGTTGTTAGCTTACATTTTTGTTTTAAGATCGGTCACCAAGAATAGAGTTTGCCAGATAAGTGATCCCCCTATGAATGGTATCACTCTTGGGGTCTGGAAGGACATGCAATGCAACGTGAAAAATGAACGGAATTCTAGATGATTATTAGCTCCGTCTTCCTTATGGGGACTTCTGAGTTACCAGGACAAGTACTGCTTCTATGATATGAAAAAGCTACATAAAACCAAGGTTATTTTAGCAGTTTTGTGGAAAACAGACTTTAACGAGGAGGGAATGGAAGCAAAAAGTAAGCAATGAGGATACTATAGTAGGCTATACTATAGGACATAAGAATGAGGAGAGTAATTATTAGGGAAGAAAAAAGTGGTAGAAAAAAATACAAATAAATAAATATGACTTGGTAGTAAATGAGATACAGAGAAGGAAGGTGATAGAGGAAAGTCAACATTATGTTTATACAATGGCATGCTTGTTCTTTCATTTTCTATGTATTTAAACATGTATGGAGCACCTGCTCCTACTCCAGTATTTTTATTGGGTACTGGTCCTACTTGCTAATGGAGAAAATCAGAATCAATGGGTGTTTTGGAGAGGAAGGGGAGACAATGATGAAGGCTTGGAAGTCACTGGGAAACAAGATGAGTATTGCGAGTTTGACATGGGCAAACAGAAGACTAAATAAAGAATGAGTCATAACGGAAAATATCAACATGAAAATCGACCAACACATGGCAGGTGAGATAAAAAACGGGGGAAATCGCAACGAAAGGATTCAAAGTCATTTATTAAGCCATCTTGAAATAGCCGTTTAACCTCTGGCCATGGTTGCCTCATGATTAAATGGAAATGACCGTATGTGAAATGACTGTAGAGAGTGCAAGCACTGTAAGAACCCGAGACACAGTCAATGTTCTGCTGTCACCAAACCCAAGTGGACAAAAAGGGGCAAAAACATTCATTTCCCAATACACATTTATTTTAAACAGTAAAGTCTTCTCTCCCAAGTGATATGCTCCAAGTCCTATATTTTTCTCTATTTCTACTTCCCAGTACCTTCCTGTCAACACTGCCAACACTGGCGTTTCTTTTTAAAAAAGAAACGCCAAACTACTGAGCAAAGGAAGGATAAGAGGGGCTGCCTGAACAGAGCTCTCCTTTGCAACTCACTGGGTGCTGCACAGCAAGAGAGCCATTAGAGAAACTTTACCTAACTTCGATGTTGGTATCATAGTCTGAAAAACTAACCTTAAAACAAGGCTTTGAAACAGCAACACTGAAATGGAATTTCTTTACATAGATACAATTCGATTCCACTTCTCTTCTTAGTAAACTAAAAGCATGAATATCACTTGCTAATTGATCCTGGCCAACAAAGCTTAAAGTTTAAAATTCTACTCTCTTTGCTTAGAACAACAAGAGGAAAAAAAAAAAGGTGGAGGGCAGTGGGGAGAATAGGAGTCAGCAAATATGAGATTAGACTGGCTTTGCAACTTAGCAAATTATTAACCAGTGCCAGGTTTCCACATTTATAAAATTAAAATTGTAATATTAGCTTTATGCTTTCACCATCCTTGCAGTGGTCATTTCATATTGTTATTATTTATTTGTCTATTTCTCCCACTAAATGGAATGTTCCTTGAGGACTACATCGTTCTTGTTCAACAGTATAATCTCTGCACTCAGCAAAGTGGCTGGTACAGGGTAGCCATGAAATGAACGCAATGTTTGGATATTCCCAGATAAAAGTAATGGCAGAGAAAATTTATTGTTACTAATCTACTTAATTGTGTCTTTTGATGGTCATACATACTTAAATCTGATAAAGTCTAATTCATCAATTATTTTTTCTTTTATAGTTAGTGTCTTCTTGTCTAAAAAGTCTTTGCCTGTCCTAACATTGCAAAGATTCTTCTCCTCTGTTTTCTTTAAGAAGATTTATAACTGTTAGCTTTTATATTTATACCTATGATCCGTTTTGAATTAATTTTTGTGTATGGTGTATGGTAGGGGTAGAGGTTTTTTTTTCTTTTCATTCTATATGGATAATCTTTGTAGGACCATTCGCTGAAAAGACTTTTCCATTTAATTTCTTTGGTGCCTTTGTTGAACCATCTGTGTGTAGGTCTACTTTTTGTTTCTTTGTTTCTGTTGCAGGAATCTACCTTTCTGTCTGTAGCGCCAGCAGCACGCTGCCTGGATAACTCCCACCTATATAGTAAGTCCTGAAATCAAGCAGAGAAAGTCTTCCAATTTTGTTCTTATTTTTGTATTATAGTTATTTTGCATTTCCATAGACATTTTCTATTAGCTTGTGAATTACAGAGAGTCCCATTCAGATTTTCATTGGGATGGTGTTAAATCTGTACAACAATTGTGGAGAACTGACATCCTAACCATACTGAGTTTTCAAATAAACATGGTTTATCAGTTAATTTATTTAGGTCTTCTTTACTTACTCCCATCAATGTCTAATAGATTTCACACTTTTTTTTAAAATACATTTTCATTAATTTTATCCCAGAGTATTTAGTTTTTGACGCCACTGTAAACATTTTTTTTAATTTGTTTTTTTTTTAATGTAGTACATGCAACTGATTTTTGTAAACTGACCTTGTACACTGCAACCTTGCTAAGTGCACTGATCACTTCTAGCAGTTTTGCTATTCCTTAGGAGTATCTCTGTAGATGATCATATTATCTGCACATAGAGGCAGTTTCACTTTCTTTTTGTCTAATCTTTATGCCTTCACTTACTTTTCTTGCCTTATCACACTGGCAAAACATCAACCACAATGTTGAATAAAGGGGTTAGAACACACATCCTTGTCTTGCTCCTGATACTGGTGGGAGAAATGATCTTTCGCTACTAAGTGCGATGTTAGTTATAGGTTTCTCACATATGCACTCTGTCAGTTTGAGAATTCCCATCCTACTTCTAATCTGTGGAGAGGTTTCGTTTTTTTAAAATCATGAATAGGTGTTAAACTTTGTTTTCTCTGCATCTATTGAGATAATCATGTGGCTTTTCCCTTTCAACGTAACTAATATAGTTAATCATACCAATTTATTTTCAAGTATTTAACCAAAATTACATTCCTGGAAGGAAAAAAAGAGAAATTTTGGTTATAATGTATTATCCATTTTTACACAGATCTGATTTGCTAATATCTTCTTTAGTATTTTTCGTGTCTATGTACACATGAAAGTCTGTAACATTCTTTATGTGTAATGTCATTATATGGTTTTAGTACCAGGGCTATGTTGGCCCCATAAAATTTATTGGGGAGATTTCCTCTTTCTTGATAAAGATTTTTGTAGGATTAGTGTTACATCTTTCTTCCTTAAGGATTTGATAGATTTCACTGGGGACGCATCCAGGCCTGGAGGTTTCCATGTGCAAAAGTTCTCAATTATAAATTCCATTCCTTTAACAGATAGTAGGTTATTCAAACATCCTGTTACTTCTAGCAGTCAGTTTTGTTAATTATATGTTTTTCAAGGGATTTGCCCATTTCAGCCAAGCTGTCAAGTGCACTGGCATAAAGTTCTCTATTAACATAAAGTAATATGTCCTAAGTATCCTTTTTTAAAATTATCCTAATTATCTGTAGATCTGTAGTGACATCCTCTTTCATTCTGGATATTGGTGATCTGTGCTTTCTTTCTCTTTTTAAAATCAGTATAGCTAGGAGTTAATCAATTTGATCTTCTAAAAAAAAATCAGCTTTTGGTTCCACAGATTTTCTCTATTGTTTACTATTTTTTATTTCATTGATTTCCCATCATATCTTTTTTATTTCCTTCCTCTTTTTTTTCTAGCTTCTTTGGATGGAAGATTAAATCACCGATTCAAAGGTATACATTTCCCCCTAAGCAATGATTTAACTTCCACAAACTCTAATAGGATGCATTTTAATTTTCAATTAAATCTCTTTTCTAATTGCCATTGTGATTTCTTCTTTCTTCCAAGTGATTATTTAGAAGAATACTGATTGATTTTCAGATATTTGGGGATTTTCTAGTTACCTTCTTAAACTGATTTTTAAATTTAATTCCATTGTGGTCAAATAATATACTCTGTTTGATTTCAATCCTTTGAAATTCACTGAGACTTAGCTCCCCCCTCCCCAGTATATAGTGTATCTCCATAAATATTTATTATACAATTAAAAGGAGTATTTATTTTTCAATTATTCAGTGTAGTGTTCTAGAAATGTTAACTAGGTTAAGTTGGTTGACAATATTGTTCACGTATTCCATATTCTTACATTTTTTGCTACCAACCATCAATAATTGAGAGAGTAATTGCAATATTCAGCTATAATTGTAGATTTGTCTATTTCTCCCTTTGGTTCTGTAGGCTTTTGCTTCATACATTTTGAAGCTGCATTATATATGTATAAATAGTTAGGATTTTATGTTTTCTTAACAAATTGACTCCTTTAACACTATGAGATGCTATTCTTTATCTCTGATCACAGAGTTTAGGTTCAAGGGCTAGAAAGTGGTCTGGATAGGGAAGCCGTTTTCCTTTCGAAAAGGGATAAATTTCCTTTGCTAAAGTAAAATGATAAAACATACGACCAGGTTTATAAGCTCAAGAAGCCACTACTTTGCGTGGTAGGGACTCTCTCAAGGCAGGGCAGAGTTCTCCCCTGTCTTGTCTCCTCCGTGACCCACTGTTAGTGCAGGGTGCTAGGAACTACCCTAAGCTATGGATAATGATAGTAGAAAAAAGGGTGCTGGGGTAACAGCTGCAGGTCTGCTACCCGAGGCTCGCGCCCCAGCCATTCTGATCTATTACAGCTTCACTTGCTCATAACTCTAACTTGGGTCACGCTTCCCCTCCGGAGGCCAACAGTACTAGCTGCGTATGAATGATGTTTGTTAAGTAAATTTTTTCCTTCATTTTTCTTAATATAGCTCTTTTGATTTTGTGTTTTTGAATACATTATTCGCAGGGGCCCTCATCTCTGCACTGTGTCCTCAGGGGTAAGTCAGCAGCTCCAGGTCTGCAGAGCAGGAATAATTTTACCCTAAAGAACAACTTTGACTTACCTCTCAACTGGACGAATGGAAATGAGCCCTGAACAGGAATGTGACACAAAGAGGTTAAAAAAGGTTTCAGTTGGCAAAAAGGCCTGAGTGAAAACAGAGAGTCAGGCTTGTGTGTGTGTGTGTGTGTGTGTGCGCGCGCGCGCGTGTGTAAGCATACACACTCTTGCATGTATAAAAATCTCAAGACAGTGTTAGGTAAGCAAGATTTTAAGAATGAAACCTCTGTACTCCTCTCCTGCTGCCGGGGATGTATACTTGGAACAAAATTAGAATCCTTAACCTTTCAAAGCTCTGTACTTCTGTGCGGCTTCCAGATGGTCCTCTAAACAAGAGCTTCTTTGTGGTTCCAGGGCCAGTGTCCCCTGCTGCAGGGGTAATAATAGTGTCCGGGTAACTAATGGAGAAATGGGGATTCTACTGACAATGTGTGAGAGCAACACAAACCTACCTCGCTGAGCACCGTGCGCTGAAATACAGCACATGTAACAGAACACAGTGGGTGAGGTGTATGATCCTGGGCCCCGTCCTCCCAGATCATCCTCCCTCCGGTTTTCAGCTTTATCCAAGCTTTGGAGGACTTCACAAGTTGCTGGCTGGGTGTCTGCTATGTGATCTAGTTTGTGTAAATATAACGTGTGGGTCTTTCTCATGTTGTTTTGGGGTGTTTACTGTTTATACATTTCTTTTTGTATTGAAAGAAAAATAACCAAAGCATTTTTTTTTTTTTTGGACAAAAGAGTCTGCACCAGGCAAGAGGATCTTAAGCTCAGTGCCACTCTGCACAAAGCGGGAGTTCCTTACCCACACCCTCATCCCGCTCCTTCCCTTACTTCCTATGTTGGACAAGATCTTCTGTCCTGAAAACTTGACTCCTTCCCACCTTTAGCCAAAACAAGCAACAAGACACATACACAGATTTAATTCTTGGGATGACTCTAAATCCTAGAAGACTTGTGTAAAACCTGAATGAACTAGGAGCTCTCTAGACCTCATTTCCAACCCGTATCCCTACGGTTGAGGTTGCGATCATGTCAAACACTGACGCTGCCATCTTTGTGTGGACCAAATATGTGTATGAGCCTCAAATCCTAAGAGAAAAATAAGGGCTGGACAGCAGGGGGAGGGGCTTCCAAGGATCAACTCAGGAGTGGGAGACTGAGAAAGGAAAGAACGTCTATCCAGTTCACTCAGGGACTCTTCTGCTGATATCAGAGTGGACACAAGATTATCTAACAGGATGTAGACTGGATGTTAATTCAACTCCATGTTGACTGCCAGAGAGCAAAGTTGTAACTGGAATTTACAAGAAGGGAGCGAATACAGGTGGAAAATGAGACCTGTCTGTGTCCTTCCTCTGATTCCTTTCCCCTTTTTCCTGAACTGCAGGAGACCGGACTCCCTGGGGCCGTGGTGACCTCATCTTTGGGCCACATTCGTTAGACAGTTGATTTGGCTGTCCTGGATTCTTCCTCCCTCCTCTGGCTGTTTTCTAACACATGTTAACCCTCCTCTTCCTCCTGCCTCCTTTTCTTCCTGAAAAAGCACAATGAATGTATGGAGACTTACTGGTCCTGAAAAATAAAGTGTAACAACACTAATACAGCCGCATGCAAAGGAGTATGGAGGGGTGACTGCTCATGGGGACAGGGTTTCTTTTAGAGGGTGACAAAAATGCTCCAAAATTAGATTATGGTGATGGCTATACAACTCTGTGAACATACTAACAAACACTGACTTGTGTGCTATAAAAGGGAGTGTTACATGGTACATTACGTGAATTATACCATAATAAAGCTGCTGAGACACAGAAACAGAGTCGGAGCATTACATTTGAAGTGTCCCAGGGCTCAGTCCTAGGCACGTGCCCTTCTCTACCTACACTGCTCCCTGGGTGCTCCCACCCAGTCCCCCTACCTAAGTACTGTCCATGTGCCCAGGACCTCTGATTTCTGTCTCCAGTTCCGTCTTCTCCACTGACCTCCAGACAACTTGACATCTCCATACAGGGGTCCAACAGGCACCTCAAACTTGACATAGTTAAGACAGAACTCTTGATCCCCCCTCTCCAACCCAAATCTTTTCTTCCTCCATGCATTCTTGTTTCAGCAACGCGCAACCATCCGCAAAGCTTACTGTCTGTCTCTCTAACTAGAGTGTGAGCGGGAGCGCTTCCCAAGTCTTTTCTCTCCTGTGTCCTTGGAGCTGACAAAGAGTGGGAGCTGAGTGAATAGTTGTTGAATGAAACCACCACAGGATTGAATGAAATAGTGCCCCCCTCCGCCCCCCAGCAAACTTTTTAAACAATCAAACCCTTAACTTGTCACAGAATTTGGAGGTATCTCAATTTTAACACATAAAGATAGGTATAGTTTACTGACAATGAAAAGTACATTGTTTCTATTACGGTTTTCAAAGTAAAAATAATTTTCTCAAATCACCTCTGCTAGAAAGAAAAATTCAAGTGACAAAAATCAATACAGGGAGTTGAGAGAAAGACCTATTTGAATAGAAATCTCCTTTAGACGAAGAATAAACAGCTGGAAAAAAATTGCAGTCACCAACAGATGGCTAAGAGCACATTTTCAGAACCCCTTAAACACCTACCAGACACTCACGTACCGGAAATGCAAACAGCAGGCCCTGCTCCCTTTCCATAAACCCTACCTTGGGTCATTCCAAACCTTCCAGCGGCTCCTCCCTTATTGTCAACCACCTCTTTCCCACGCTAAGATGCTACCGTGCTCAGCACTCATGTAGGGTCAGGGGTCCATTTTCCTCCCTTTTCTGAGATAATTTTTACTACAAGTAATATTTGAAGACTTTTTCCTTTAGATATTCTTCCCGTGTTCATTTTTGTAAGTTCTAAGATCTTTATTCTAATATTGCTACTACTTTTCTAACATTTCATTAAACTAGTTTTGAGTTGTACATGAACCTGCTAATTGAAAACACTGTCAAAAGCTTACATTTAAAAGATATTACTTATGACACAACATTGTAAAATGATTATAAATCAATAAAAAATGTTAAAAAAAACATGAAAAATATTAAACTCGGGATCCTAACCCAAATTAATAGATATTAGTGAGGTTTGTTCTTCAGCAAGCACTTTTCGCCGACTTGTAAAACATCATGTTGAAACTACATGAAAGTGTTTATGACAAACCATGAAAATTGTATTTCACATTGTTTTAATTTAAAATTTACTCCAAAACAAAGCCATTCTCTTCTTAAATTTCCACTGTTGCTTAGGTAACAATTTCAATTATTTTTTAAATCTGTTGGTCCCTAATGTTTTCTGAAATGTTTGATAAATATATCATTTGGTGAAAAATTACCTTATATAAATATATATGTATATATAAATTTTTTTTTCAGAAACTGCCCCATTCTCTGGGGCTTCTTTTCCACTTTCCAAGATTGCCAAGTTAGCTATGAGAGCCCTTTATAAATTATAATGCATTAAATGTTGAATAATACTGAAATAAATATTGAACAACATCCAATAAAGGAACTGAGCGTTCACAAATGCTTACCCCTTTTATTTGCAGTTTTCATACTGCTGTTGACAGAACACATGTCAATCCTAGTGAACTTATATGTTCTTTACATTTAAACTATTCTGATATTTTCAATCTTTCTTCTCTTTGAAGATGAAAAACATATCATTAAATACACCTGCCTGGACCTCAGCGCCTCATGATTTTCTGCTCCCTGGCAGCTTTGAATTCTGTCGTGACAGCACCGCTCATCTTTCCTGTCTCCCCCAGTGGACTCGTCATGGGGCCTGGTTTACCAAGAGAAGTAGTGTTTTCTACCGGCTTTTAAACTTCACACACAAGAGTGGTATTCACAGATGTACAAGTGAAATTCACCACATAAAATACTCCTTTTTTTTTTTTTTGTTTAGAACTTTGATACTGAAGACATTAGCGGCTTTATGAGGAAAAATATTTCAAAGCTTGCATGACCCACTAACAATATTTTAACCCTTCTCCCTGTGCGTGTGACAATTTCTTTCTTTAATAATGCGGTTTTACTTATCTCAAGTATAAGTCACTTATCCATGGATTTCCCATTTAGAAAAATAATTATATCCCAGTATTTCCCAAAAGGTATCCCAAGGGAAAGAGGTGGAAAAAAACGCTCTGTAGTCCAATAAATATGTACATGCCACAGTCCATAGGCACCTCCGCAGAAGCTCAAAATGGCCCTTGGCGTCCCTGCTCAGTACCTTCTTCATAGGCATACGGGTGTTGTACTCCTCTTTCACTTTCCTCTACGTTTAAAACACTTTATAACAAAAAAATTCTGTCTTTTTAACTGGTATTTCTCCAAGCTGTTCAACCACAGAGTCCTTTTCTCCCCATCTACCCAAAGAACAAAGAATGACTTCTTTCTGGGGGGAGGAGGGGTTTGCATGCTCAGCCATTTATTTGTTTGTTTGTTTGTTTGACATATAGTTGATTTACAGTGTTGTGTTGATTTCTGGTGCATAGCATAGTGATTCGCTTATACATACATAGATATATATTCTTTTTCATTATAGGTTATGTTACAAGTTACTGAGTATAGTTCCCTGTGTTATACAGTATGGACCTTGTTGTTTATCTACAATTGACTTCCTCACCAAACAAAAGTGCCACAGGTCCTAGACACCAGTGCAGGGAGGATAGAAAGGGCAAATCCATGCCTCAGAGGTTCCCAGCCGCATGCAAGTTACAGGTGAAAGGTGACATCACTGTATTTCCACTGCAGCTTTTAACGACACACATTCAACGTGTGTGGTAAGCCTCGTCCCGCCCCTCTGGCTTCTAGCCAGGTTTTTTCCCAATATAAGGCCCGAACGGTCTGATGAACCTAAGAGCTAGAATGTTTCTGTCCTCTTTGCACAAGTAGATGAATGATTCCAGCTGACTTCCCTGAGCTGGAAAGGAAGAGTCAAGCTCACCGCGGATACGACGGACAACCACAGAGTTCAGATGAATGGAGTCACTTCAGGAAGCAGTTCTCTGAAGCACCTTCAAAGCATGGGACAAGGAGGAGGTCGTAATAGTCAAAATAACCGTGAGATTTTGGATCCTTGAACCATAAAGGAAATAAACAAACTGCCATCCATGTCTAATTTCAGGATCTCTCTGGGCCATATTTAATAACAACAGGCAATGACAGAACAATATTATCCCAATTTTATTTTAATAACTCTGAAGCACCGAGACATTAAGTAACTAGATAAGGTCATGCAACTAGCAAGGGGAGAAGCCAGAATCTGAACCGAGAGCCTGTGTTACATCGCCTCTTGATTTACACAGGGGTAACGGCGCGGAGAAGGGCAGGGGGCAGGATCATCTGCTTTGATTCAGTCTTGTTCCCTCCCATCTTACTAACGAGCCCACAACAAAGGTGTATTTTCTTTCTTTCTTTCCTTCTTTCTTTCTTTTCTTTTTTCTTTTTTTGTTTTGTTTTGTTTTTTGATGGAGGTACTGAGGATTGAACCCAGGACCTTGTGCATGCTAAGCATGCGCTCTACCACTTTAGCTATACCCTTACCCCCAGAGGTCCTATTAATGGACCCAAATTATCCTGCCTGTAGGCTTTATCAAATCATATCTCAAGGAACACAAACTTTTAAAAAATTGGATTTAATTTAAAATGTCAGAGCACTTTTGACATTCATTTATTTAGACTACCCATTCCCAATACATCTGCATCAGGGTGATTTTATTTTCACTCAACCTTCCATCAAATCAAGAACATAAGGAAAGCAAGCGTGTCACTGGTAACTGTCATCTGTAACAAGGAGACCACGCACTCTGGGTCAGTCATCTCGGGGCAATGCACAGGCAGGACCTTCTTAATTCTTTGCCTCTTAAGCCTCCTTGGTCTCCTGCAAGATGAACGAACCCTTCTGTTATGTTACTGCAAGGTTCTTACCCTAAAATTATAGACTCCCCCTCAAAACTCTAGAGTCGAGTCTATTTCCCCTACATATAAATTGTTAACACTGGATTTTCCAAATAGTATCATCAACGAAGTGTGAGAATTTAATCACTCTAATTCCACTACACAAATCTCACAGTTATATTCTGTTCCATTTCATCCAGT
Organism: Camelus ferus; assembly: GCF_009834535.1. Classification (NCBI taxonomy): domain Eukaryota; kingdom Metazoa; phylum Chordata; class Mammalia; order Artiodactyla; family Camelidae; genus Camelus; species Camelus ferus. Next base: position 6,966,885 of record NC_045724.1, on the reverse strand, counting down.
AAATGAGAGCAACAAAGGTTATTTGCCAGATTTGGTGATCTAAACTCATTCTTTGACCAGTCTTCAGGAATTACCTCCTGGACAAATAATCTTCTTCAAATAGATTGGCTACAATCGTTTCACGGAATGACGTCAAAATTACATCTCACACTGTGGTAGCCAAGTAAGGTCTCTTGGCGGATCTAATCTTTTAAAAAATTTTTTCAATTATTCTTTTTTTAGGATTTTTAATTAATTTTTAAAAAATTTTTTGAGTGGGGAGGTGATTATGGTTTTATTTATTTATTTTTAATGGAGATACTGGGGACTGAACTCAGGACCTTGTGCATGCCAAGCATGTACTCTACCCCTGACCCACCCTCTCCCGCTTGGCAGATCTAATCTTGATCTTAGGGATAAAGAGGAAAAGGGGCTTAGAACCTCTTTATAGACAACTTGGCAGGAATCTGCCAGGCTATGGGCTCCCCAGAAGTGAAAGTTGGCCTTATTCACTGTTATTTCCTGCCTGATTATCAGGAGCATGGGAAGCAGTGGCCCAAGAGAAACATCTCTTGAGGGAACGAACAGAAATGCGGGCAGCAAACCTAAAGAAAATCATCCTTATTTCAACAACAGAGGTTCAGCTAGGCTGGAAGGTTGGCGATGAGGGCCTCTAAGCAATCCCGAATATTCCAGGAAGTCCAGCGGAAACCGTGTATTTACCTTAATATGAGCCGGCACAGGGCAACTCAGAGGTCAAGGTGCCTCCACCTCAGCAGACCTCACATCGAGTCCTGGTACAAGACTGGTTGTTCCGTGCAGATCAGAAGTTCTGACAGTGCACTTGGCAGTGGGGAGGGAAAGCTCCCGCTCCTTGCCCCGCCAACCCCCACCTGGGGTGGGAGGACACGGTCCAAGCGCTCGCAGAGGTCAAGGACATCCTGGCTGAAGCCCTCTGCTCCTTCTCACCAAGAGGCATGGGTCAGCGGATTCCAGGTTAAGACCTGACTTCTTGCTTTTCCTCCTCTCTGTCTTAATGCTTGTGCTGCAGAGCACTCCATGGTCAACTAGTAGTAAAATCTGGGGAAGGAGGCGAGGCCCTGGTTAAGGGCTGAGTATAAATGACATGTTCTAGGCCAGTTTACTAGAAGCCCCGCACCGGAGAGTAAGGGAACCAGTTCACAATGAAATGGGGCCGATTCGCCATTTATTATCATCCTCTGAGTATACATGTCCCTCGGAAACTGCAGAGGGAGGGGGGCCGGCCCGGGCAGGATTCACAGAGGGACCGCCTATCCCCCAAAGCCACAGGTGAGACCACCTCCGCCTGAGGTACTTTAGGAAGGAAGAACATTCCAGAAATAGAAGCTGATAAGCAGTGAGTAGTAGATCACTTCAGGAAATTGTGATTTCTCTAACCACAACTCCAAAGGCGCGAACTGCAGATCATTCCAGGCACAAAAGACTAACCCAGGAAGGAGGGTGACGATTTGGGGTTGGCAGACCAGAGCGCTAATCCCGGCCCCTCCTAACTTGCTCAGCAGCTCGAGCCGGACAAGGCACTTCACCTTGCATGGTCCCAGTGTCCTGAGCCGTCAAAGGAGGATATTGAGTTACTAGATAATCTCTGTTTCCCTTCCAAGTCTGGCAGTTGACAATTCAGCGAATGACAACTTGGTCTGGTATCATAAGCACATGCCTCTCCCTCCAGCCAACATAGACCATTTGCAAGACACATACTTGTTAGCAAATTGGAATTCGGCGCTTGCTGCACGGTCCCTGCCAAAGGCTTCTTAAAAGTCATCTGATAGTCAAGAGATAGTCTAATAGACGTGTTAACCATCCCCAAAGAGCTGGCACACACGGAGTAGATCCCACTCGATTAATATTGATTGAGCCCCGAAAGTGGGTGTTTTGACACATACTATCTCACTTAGAAGCCTTTCTTCCTGGTTTTCCAGCAGGTGGACTCTTGATAGAACTCCTAGCAGTCTTTCGTGTCCAGCTTTTACCTCAACTGATTATGACAGTACATTATCAATTCTGTCAGATTCTCCTGCTCTTGTCCCTAAACGAATACACGCATCGTGGAGCACAGTCCTGGGCCTTGTTATCTCAGCCCCCTACTGTTCTGCCTTCACTGAGTAACAGTTTATTTTAGAATCCTTCCTCCGTTTGACAGTGTCCTTGTATTTTTTTTTTTTTAACTCTGGTTGAAGATATTGTTTACCTAGTGTTCCTCATTCAAGGGTCCAAGAGGTGATGGGCTTTTTTTGTTTTTTTTTTTTTTTAGGGGATGGTGGAATCTTACCACTGCCAATAAATGTGTAAGCTTCTTTGATCAGAAACTGAAAACTGTGTGAAACAAAGTTTTTCTTCTTGTCTCTTTCAGAGCCTAAATTAGTGTCCCTTATAGTAATCAAGATCTCAGATACTTAGCAGCATGTATTCCTCTCTTTCCTCAGCTGTGGCAAATCCTCCCAGGTATAAATGGGCACAAACATCACAAATAAATACAGGGAGATGAACAGTACAGCGTATGGGCGTGAACTGTGGCGCCACTGGTGACCACGTGGCCTCAGGTGCACTACGTCACTTCCAAGTCAGTATACTCAGCTGGCGAATGGGGTCATGTTGATTCCCAAGTCAGAACTTCTCATGAGATCCTTCCTCCTTCATATAAAGCAGTTAGTACCGTTCCTGGCTTTAAGGATTTAGCAAATATTCATTCAGGTTAACGTGATCTTGGAACCCAAGTTGTCCTGCATTTCCTTCCCGTTCTTTTATTGATTTTATTGGATTCCTCTTTGTTTTCTCCACTCCACTAACCCACGACTTTTTCGCCAGCCCCTGGCCCCTTCCTGTCCTTACTTTTCTTAGATCTCATCATTACAGTCACAGCAGGGCCAACTTGATCAGCACAATGCTCTCTCTCTCGTTCCACAGCTCACCTGCCTAAACTGCATCTCTGCTGAATCTAGCTCTCTGCTTTGTCTACAAGAGACGGCAGAGTGTGAGGCATAAGGGTACTAGCTCTGGAGTTAGATGGCCCAGGGTTCAAACACCTGCTCTGCCACCTAACGCCAGTGTATCTTCAAGTGCTTATCACTTCTGTAAAATGAGGATGATGATAGTAAGAATGCCTGACCAGGGATGTAATGAAGTTTAAATGAAACGACACATTTCGATTTGTACTAGCCACAGTAATTAAATAACTTAATAAGCACTAGCTAGGATCCCTTTTGTTATTATTACTCTGTGCTTGAGCCAGTGGAACGAGGCTGGGGTAATCACACACCCAGGCAGACTGCTTACACTGTCAGTGTGGAACCGCGGCATCAGGTGGGTCCTCGCGACAGTCAGGCAGCTCCGTCGGATGGTTCATTTGCTCTCCTGCTCTCCCACAACACTGTCTCCTGACTTCAGCTCTGACTTCAGATCTCCTGCACTCTCAGCTGATGGCCTTCCCTCCAGCTCCATGGGGAAAACAGAAGCCTTCAGACAAGTACTGCTTCATCTGACCACCATCCAATATACAACTACCCACATCTGGACTCACTGTCTCTGCCTTCTCTCTAATTCAGTGGAAGAAGGAGCCTTGCTCTGTCAAAGGCCAATCCTTATATTTGGGTCCCAGGTCCCCTCTCCTATGACTTTTTCCAAGGACTTCCTCCTGCAGTTTGCTCTCTTTTCTCTGCATCTTCGGTTCCTCCCTAAGGTGACCCTCAAAGATCCTCACCTCCTGGTATTCATGCTCTTGCATATCTTCTTGCTTTCAGTGTGAGTAGAACCCATCATTCACCTCTAACCAATAGAATGTGGCAAAGATGATAGGGTCCTGCCCCCATGATTAGAGTGCCTTATATGAGTCTCCATCTTGCTAGCAGACAAGGCTAAGATTCTCCTTGCTGACTTGATGCAGAAAGAGGCCATGTTGAGGGAACGACGTAACAACACCCTGAAGGAGTGGAGGTGGGGGTGGGGGTGGGGCTGTAGGCGCTGAGGGCAGCCCATGAGTAACAGGCAGCAAAGAAGCTGGATCCTCGGACTAGAGATGCAAGAGAGTGAGTTCTGCTAACAACCTGAGTGAGGCTAGAAGTGAATCCTGCCCCAGTCAAGCCTCCAGATGAGAATGCAGCCCACCTAACACCTTGATTGCAGCCTTGTGAGACTCAGCAGCAGACCGAGCTAAGCCTGGCCCAGACTCCTAACCCACAGATACTGGGAGAACGGTTGTAAGCCAAAAAGTGTGTGGTATTTTGTTACACAGCAATAGAAAACAAATACACCTCACCCCCTACACACCAGATCATTCCTATCATGCTGTGGTCACTACATTAGAGTCTACAGAATCCTGTCTAAAAAAAATAATCTAGACCATATGCCCTCCAGATTCTCCCCCTTCTCTCTATTCTTCTTTCCAACAAAAGAGTTTAAAAGAATTTTTCATGTCTCACTACATCCTCACCTCCACTCACTGCTTGGGTCTCATCACTGACTTCACATTCTTTTGTTAAGGATACCAATCCATTCCCTGTTATCTAATCCAAACGTACACATCTCTATCCTTATCTTCCTCAATATCCCAGGGGTATTCAACACAGTTCACTACTTCCCACTTTTGGAACTATTTCTTCTCTTGCAAAGTCCAGGAAGGACTTTTCATTTTCTAGTTTTCCTTCAACCTGTTTGGCTGCTGCTTCTCAATCGTCTTTGCTGGCTTCTCCTCCTACACCCAAACTTAAACAGTGCTGGACCCCGGAGTCTGGCCCAAGGCTGTCCTCTGGTGTGCACTCACTTCCTCATCCCAGCTTTAAATGACATCAACATGTCTTCCCAATTTTTCTCTCTAGCCCTGATCTCCCCTCAGCTCCACATCCTATAGCCATGTGCCTACGTGCAGTTTCCATGCAGATATCTGAGCATCAATCTCAGACTTAACACGAACCCTCCCCCAATTCATCGGCAAGTTACCACAGGTGGGTCTTCACAATCGATCCTGAACTTGCCCACTCCTGTCTACCTCCACTCCTAGTCCACACTGCCCTTACCTCTCACATGGACTGCAGTGACTGCCATCTAACCGGCCCCCTTGATCACCCTGCTGTCCTGTACGCTTCAGTCTAACCTCTCCAAAAACACAATACACCTTGTATGCCTGTAAAACTTTCCAAAGACTTCGTACTCTAAAAGGCCCACAGGCTCTACGCTGCTGGCCTCTACCTGCCTCCCTAACATACTCGTACCTGTCAAGTTCCAGCCACACCCACCCTTTTCCCCTTCCCACCTCAAGACTTTTGCAATTCTTACTCCCTCTGCCGGAAAAGATCTTCCTAAAGCTGCATGTCTTGGATCTCAGATCCAATGCCCCCTCCTCAGGGAGGTCTTCCCTCTAGCTGCTTTCTCCTCTTCCTCTTAGACTCTGAGTTACCAGTCTCATTTCCCTCATGGCATGCGTCCCAAGCGCCACGTTTATTTGTTTGCTTGCTTGATTGTTGCTCTGGCTCTTCTTACTAGATGTGGGCATCTGGAAAGTGCTCACTGCTGTGTTCTGGAATAGTACCTGGCACACAGTAGGTGCTCAATAAATATCTGAATAAATGAATGCATCAACATGTATGATAACATTCTCGTACACATTAAAATAAAATGATCTGATTTTATCCATTAGAAAACCTCTTCAGATGCTATGTCAAGACATTCGGCTTTAAAGCAGTAAAAGATTATAAAAATTATACTTCAAATCACTCAATATATAAATTCCTGAAGAGTTATGGGCAAGTCAAAACATTATAAAATGAAGCTCATTTTGAAAGAATTGAACAGAAATTTGTTTAGAGGTGTGAAAAATCTTTTTTAAATAATGTGAATTATCACACACCAGTTATTTTGTTTTTATAGATTTAATTTTTTTCATGCATTGGATTTGCTTTGATCACGGAGCATAAATTATAATTAATTTTTCTATCACAAATTGTGCAACCGCTGTTCAAACCACAAGACACCTTTTCAGTATTTCTAGACAAAAATGCTAAGGAGTCACTACTCTTGTTACTTAATGTCACTGATGCCAAGTGACTTAATTCCAAACCCAGCTACATCCTGTAACCATACAATGCAGGCCTTTTAGTAGACCATGGTAATGAGGGTGGTCATGGTCTGGATTCCAACAAGCAACTGTCAAAAACTATCATCCCAAGTGACCATTTGCTGAAAACTTCTCACTCCCAGAACTGGTACTTCCAGGGTGGTCTAGGAAATAAGTTTGTGCCCATGTCTATTCTGGGCTATTCTATGTTGATGTTTAACATTTCTTTGGAACTGCAATTTCATGCTTTGAGGAGTTAACTTGCTTCTGCAAGCCCCTAAAGATTTTTTTATAAAATAGTCTCTATTAAGTTCATCTGTTTACTTATTTTCCTTCCAGTTATACCAATATCTTCTGAAAACTCCAGTAAATAGCTATTCAGTTGATTATAAGCAACACTCTTGAGAAAAATCACTCACTCCATCGCTTACCACTTGCTGCCCTCAAAACTTCTTAGCAACATACACTGTGCATGAACCTCAACGTGGTTTGCTTTGTCCAATCACATGCCTGAAAGCCCAGCCAGTCAGTTGTGTAATAATAAACCCCTTATCTCCTGAAGATACACAAACGAAAAGATCTCTTGGCGCTGCAGTGCACAGGGGACTTCGCCAGAATTCTCAGCAGAAACACAACCATTTAAAATGCCAAATCCCCCCCTCCCCACCTTTTTCTTCTCATCTGCAATTTTGAGGAGGCAAATAAACCCAAAATGTTAAACAATGTCGAGTTTAAGCAGGGGAGGGGAGGCGGGCACTGCCAAAAGCTGCCAGCAAAATGCATGTAGAAACCCAGGGCTTGGGTTTTGCTGTCCTGGGCTTACCGGTTCCCTCACAGGCGCCTGGAATGGAAACTCATCGACAATTGTTCTTGGATGCAGAAGGGACTGAGGGATTGACAAGAGAAGCCGTTTTCTAGTTTCTATGAGCTTGACTAGTCCTCAGAAAAGGAGAAGGGGACAGTCTTGCTTCCTCCGAGTAGAATCCTATTTCACTGCCTCCTATGTCGCCCGTCCCCACCGGGCGCAGACCGGCGCCTACCTCGTCCCATCTCCAAGTTCCCCGCCTCAGCGGGGAAAAGCGTCCCTTACCAGCACCCACGCTAGACAGCACACCCGCCCCGGCCTCGGAGTAAAGGGGGAGCGGCCGCCCGGGAAAGGTGCTGGGGCCCGGGCGGTGAGCTCATCGGTCCCTTCGCTCTGCCCCGCGCGCGGCGGCCCGCGCCGCCGGACACACCCCTCCCGGCCCGGCCTCTGCGATCGCCGGCCCCGGCCTGAGCCCGCGCCGCGCCGGGGCCCCGGGCCCGTCCCCTCCCCAAGCCCGCGGGACCCGCGCGCGCCCCCGCACCCGGCACGCACCTTCAACGCGCCCCGGGCCGGGCCCTTGGGGAGCGCGCGGCCGGGGCCCAGGGCCACGAAGCGCTCCTCGCCGTCCTCGTCGTCGTCGTCGCCGTCCACCACCTCGACGACCACCTCCTCGTCCTCGTCTTCCTCGTCGTCATCCTCCTCCTCCGCGCCCCCTCGGGGCTTCGCCTGCACTCGCCCGAGCCCCCTCCGCCGCCTGCTCCCGCCCTCCTCTTCCTCGTCTTCCTCCCCGAGAAGCAGCAGCACCGGAGACGAGGCGGCGGCGGCGGCGGCGGCCCCGGCGGCCCGAGGGGGGCCGGTCCCGGCTGCTGCGCGGCGGCGGCAGCGGTGGCCTCCAGCTCTCTGGGGCCGGGCCCGGGCCAGGGCCCGGGCCCGGGGCGGGGGGCGGGAGCCCGGGCAGCGCGCCTTCCCGGGCCGGCGCGGGCGCGGGGCCGGGCGGCTGCAGCGCGGCGCTCCCCCGGCGGCTGCCCAGGCTGGAGCGCTTGGCTAGACGCCGCGCCTGCATGCCTGACCGCGGGCTGCCGGCCGCCGCGCCGAGCCGGAGAGTTTGTCACCTCCCCCTCCTCCTCTTCCTCCTCTTCCTCCCCGGGCGGCCGCTGTGGTCGCAGGCGCCCGGGGCGCGGGGCTGCGGGGGGCTGCGGGAGCCGCCTCCCCGCGCCGGCGACTGCCACTGGCTGCAGAGGCGCGGGCGCCGCCTTCGCTGGACCGGCCCGCGGGGACGCCGGCGGCCGGCGGCTACGGCGGGGCGGCGCGGCGGCCGCGGGCGGGGGTGGGTGTGAGCGAGCGGCGCGCTGCCGCCTCCGCCGCCGCCGCTGCTGCCGCCGCCGCCGCCGCCGCCCCGGAGCCGCGGGCCGCGCTGCGCTCCATGCGGCCGGCGGCCGGGCCCGCGCGCTCCGGGCCTACAGCTGCCGTCCCCCGGCGCGAGCTGTTTGTGTTGTGTATTTTCCACCGCCGCCCCCCTCTTCGCCAGCCATTCCTCGCAGCCCTCCGGTCCCCCCGTGCCGACAAAACCCGGACTGGATTTACTTCGCCTATCCACAGCCTCCGAAAATCCGGTGCTGCCGAGCCGTCGGCCCAGCCGCGGGGGCCCTCGCTAACCCGGGGCTGCCCATTCCCTTTGGAGGGAGGAGGGTCGACTTCGCTGGAAGTAGGGCTGGAAGTCCAAGTCGGACTTGGAAGGGAGAGATTTGCCGCAAGTCTTTGCCTGGCAAGGCGGCTACTCTTGAGCTTCCGTGAAATCGGGGGAGGTGGACCAACCCGAGATTTGGGGGCAATTCCTCGCATCAATCATCAGACTCGTTTGGATTTTGGAGGTTCTGTTTAATGACATTGCCGGCCCATCTCTGTCTCCCTGAACACACCGTCCTAGGCACAGCCTTGAGCTCTTTTGGCGTTGTGCTAAGTATTGCAGCTTTTATTTCTGCAGTATTTTATTTATTTTTACGTGGAGTGCCTGATTATAACGACCAATTTCCAGGAAGCCTTCGGCGCGCACCAATGTGTCCACTACTGGCACTGCCGAGGCCTTTGGAGAAACAAACCGGGCGCGAGGGAGACAGTTATTTTATTGTATTTATTTATTTATTTTTGAGACATTTTAAAAATTAACCTGAAGTGAGATCAAGTGTGGAAACCAAGCACACAACTAGTTTGCCACATAACTAATGACATTGTCACTTTCTAAAGATTGTTAGGTGTGACAAAGAAGTGTCATTTGCTACGGTTTGGGATTAGGCTCTATGGTAAGCCCTGTGCCTTACGTTCAAATCGTCAGCCAAGTTCCACCTCTGTAGGTGAGGGCTGGAGAGGATCTCACTTATCAAATACTCTGGCAGGGCCTTCATGAAGCCCGTGTAGATGTCCTCGCTCTCAGCTCCCTTTCATGGTAATTACTGTAGGAGATCTAACATCACGTGCCCTGTTAGACACTTGAAGGCAGCTCATTAAATGCTCGCTTATGGTGTCTTCCAACTGTTGAACATTTCCACTGGGATGATGACAAAGATTCTAAAATGAACTTTTTGTTCTCCCTGAATCAGATTAGCTTCCTGATGTACCTATTTCAGGTAATGACACTCTCATTAGAATCATTCAGGTCCAGAATAGTGGTATCGTTTTACCTCCGGCTGCTACCTTATTCCTAGAGGCAGTTGCCCACAAGTCCAATCCATTGTACTTTTTGAAATGCCTCTCAAATCCACCTCTTCTTTTCCATTCCCAAAGCTCCTACAGAATTTCGTGACTACAAAAGTGAAAGTTTCTAACAAGCTCTCTGCACCCAGTTTCTCAACAACACACCCTCCCTGACCCCCTTCAGACACCAGCACCAGATTCATCTTCCCTGAACTTCGTTCAGATCGAGGCATTTTTCTGGTTGAACTTTTCATTTGTAAATATTTCATTCGAGAATTCAGAGACAGAAAACACAATGGTTTGAGCATTTTAAGAGATGGATGTATTTGATCAAAGCATGGAATGACAGGGGTCTGCCAAGGAGTAAAGTAATCAGTGAGTGTTTGCAAAGAATGGGAAGAATGGGAAAGGGTCACTGAAATGGTTCATCTCAATGGCAAGAAATTTACCTTGGTCGATTTGGGAGATGATTTTAGAGAAAGTCAGCGGGGTCCTTCTCTGACCAGGAAGAATAAAGATCAGAGAGAATGGGGTGGCTAACAGGTACAGGGAGGGTGGTGGAGGGGCACAAAGGTGTAAGACAATTGGGCTAGTGGTTAAACACATGGTCTCAGGAGCCAGAGTACCTGGGTCTGAATCCGGGCTCTGGAACTTACCAGCTATGTGCCTTTACTCACCGTCTCTCTGTGCCTCAGTTTCCTCATCTGTAAAATGGGGATAACAGTAGTACCTATCTAATGGTAAAGTTGTTTTGTAGAATAATGAGTTAACAAGTGTAATCATCTTAGAAGAGTGCCTGGCACCAAGAAGGTCTATATAAGGCCTTGTTATAGTAAATGTATTGATGGCAGTGTATAAACAAGGTGGCTGGGGATACTGTCAAAGAATAACAAGGTACTCCCTCTTAGCAAGCTCAGAACTGTCAATAACTAGCAAGGACCTGTTTGTAAAGCCCGGCTACATCTTATTAAGGGGCTATGGGCAGACCAAAGATAAGTATTTTATGTCTGAAATTGACATACGTGATGAAAAGCAAGTATTTTCCTGAAAACTGAGAGAAAAGACAGAGTACAGTGAGTTAGTGATTAGTATTTGTGATTTAGTGGAAGAAAGACTAATTTACACCACTGTACTTTCTTTCAAAATTGCTTCATGTGCTTTGAAATCAGCTTGTTCTTTCTCTCAGGCCACCTCAGTGGAGCCCACACACACCCATTTTCTGGCCCCACTAGGCCCGAGAGGCTGAGCTCTGAACGGGAGAAAAAGACTGACCGTTGTATTGGGACCATTAAGTTAAGGCTAATGGCACAAAAGAGGTTTGGCCGAAGGTAGCTTTGAGGGGTGAGAAGGATCTTGATTGGCAGGGAGAGCAGCGTTATCCAGGCAAGTACAGACCAACCTCATGAAATCAGAGCACGTGTAGCTACAGCAAGAAGTAAAATCAAGTTACCTAATTCATCAGGAATCAAGAAATATGTCATGACATGGGCTCATGGCACACGGCTCTTGGCACTCGTAGGCTCCGGAGTCAAGAAATAGCTCATGATGCCAAACACATGGGGAGGAGTCAGTGCTCCTTCCTTCTTCCACGTTCCCTAAACATAACAAGTTTTTACTTCTGATGCTGGAAATGCTTGCTATGGAGGATGAGGTGTGCTGCTAAGTCACCGGATACGGAAGGCACGTCTTCCAGACAGTCCGGTTTAACACCTCATCGTTTAAAACATGCCACCATTCATTCAATATGTATTTATTGACCCCTGCTCAATGCCAGTCCTGGTTCTTGGCACTGGTGTGCAGCAGCCAGCAAAATAAGCCCCTCGGGGGAGGTGAGTGGACAACCACCAAAGAAAATAAGTGAACTGTATGATTTCATAGTTGCCACAAGCTCTATAGAGAAAAATAGAGCAGAAGAGGAGGTAGGGAGTGCCGGAGGTTTAACCTAAAGAAGTAAATATTTATTTATTTATTTTTTGGTGGGGGAGGGAGGGAGGTAATTAGGTTTATTTATTTATCTTTTTTTTAAATGGAGGTCTTGGGGCTTGAACCCAGGACCTTGTGCATGCTAAGCACGCGCTCTACCACTGAGCTATACAAGAAATAAATATTTATGTTTAACATTTCTTTAGTGTATTTAATTTCTTATTTATTATGATTTGTAATTATTTATTATATTTATTTATAATGATCTATAATTATATTTACTGAAATATATTTTTAAATATATCATATTTTGTAATATATTTAACATGAATAAATATATTAAAGCAAGCCTAAGAACAGTATGGATTGTAATGCGATTTGAATGAAACTGGCAGCAGTGGGCCATTTCAAGCATTGCAGTGGACTCGGTCTTCTTCCCTTGGATAGGATGTGTTCTCCTCTGCATTCCATGCACTTGGCTGAACAGTTTGAGAAGCGCTGATGAGGGAAGACCAAGGATTGGCTGCGGAGAAAGTGCCACCTTTCAATCACAGAGCAACTGGATGCCTTTTGCCTGGTTTATTTTGATCTTAAATCATTTTTAAGCCTTTGAATTCTGAGCCCCAACAATACCCAAAGCTTTTTTTTTTTTTTTTTTTTTTTTGCATGTACTGAGAAGTTGTACGAAGAACATCAGGCTCAATTTAACATATTGTTCAATTTTTTTTAAATTTAAGATTCAGAAAAATAATAATTACACATCCCAAATCATGAGGTGTAACCATAACCAGGGCAGAAATATAACGAATTTTTACCCTCTCGCAAGAGCTCGTTTATGTCCTTAAGAACCTTAATTAGATGGATTCCTTGAGAATGGTAGCTCCTTTTAAAAACTATTTTAAAACTAAAAGTGAAAATTTGCCCTTTAAACAGGTTATAAAAGGAAGATTAAGTTAGTTTTTCCACACTTCTGGGAAACTTAAAAATGATTTCAGATGATGACTGTCATCCCACCGTATGAAAAATAGATTAAGGTTAAGAGAATCACTCATCTATTACACCCTTCAGGCTGAAAGCCTGTGTAAGTCAAGCATAAACCTCCACCCAGATAAATGTTTCTCCCATGAGCAATTAACTCAAACCCTGTTTAACAACACAATGTACTGTCTACATGGTTCTTTAAAATACCTCCCAAAGATTTCTTTCCAGTTTATTATTATTATTAATTTAGTGAGTATAAAACTGATAGTATTACTTTCTTTTTTATTATGTAACATGTATTTGCTATTTTGGGGTGGTATGTGTGTGTGTATGGAGAGAAAGAGATTTTCTTTGCTTCCTGATCATTTTAGTCATCTCATATTGACACTTGAAAGGCAACAGAAAGAACACTGAACTGGGATCTCAGAGGCTTGAGTTCAAATCCTGATCTGGGGATTACTTACCATATGACACCTGTTAAGTCTTCTAATCTCTGCAGGGTTCACAGCTCTGAGGTGAATGCATTGTACTCTTTAAGGTCTTTCAACTCTTGGGTTCCATGATGACTGACCTGAGTATGTTTTAAGTTTAAGATTAAGCCAAATGCCCATGATTAAAGTCCACAAATGGGGTCTAATATGTACAGCTACAAATGTATAGGCTCTCTTATAGACATCGTCTCTAAGCCAACGTGACGTGCCTGTGTCTTAGAACTGCCTTCCCTGTTCCTAGCAATATCACCTTTAATTTCATGGGCCCTCCCTGCTTTGCTGGGAATGCAAAAATTATGAAATTTTGCAAACACTTGCTGGCATCTTATTTTACTAGTTATCTTCTTAGTAATAATAAGATGCTGTAACAGCTACAAACCAAGTAGCTGCTATCTTATATTATTTGTATTAACATCTCTTTCCACAAAGTGAGGATTACCCCCACCCAAGATGTATACTTACTTCCTACTAATGATATTTTCGTATCTCTGAAGCTTTGTTCTCATCTTTCGTTTCCTATTGCTTTTTTAAATCTGAGACCTTTCTGGTACAAGTAACTGAAATCCTACCCACCCTAAAGAAAAAAAAAAAACGGGGAAAGGGATTTATCAATTTGGGTAACTCATCTACGAGTTTGGGGAAAGTTAGATTTGGGGCCCATAAGATGTGTGGTCCTCTGTCTCTGTGTGTGTATGTGTGGGGGCCGGTGGGGGGCGGAAATGTTGCTTCATTATGTGGTCAGCTAGAACCAGAGACGGGGGGCAGCTCTGGCCACACACCTCTCAACCCTGTGACTCGGAGCAGAGGAGTTCTTTGCCACGTGCAGCAGTTAAAGAAACCCCAGCTACAGGAGCCTGGATGCCCTCTGAATTATGAGTCCACATCTGTGGCCAAGAGTGGAGTGCTGTGGCTGGCGGCCTTCACCAAAGCACGTGGCTTAAGGATGGTTACTGTCCTGAGCAGAAAAAGAACATAAAAGGCCATCATGTCTTATAAATATAACCAATATGATCTAAAATCTGAAGCACAAAATCAATTCAAAGGAAAAAAAAATCACATCAGATCTAATCTCCCTACCCAAGGACAACCACCAATATTGTTTTGATATATTTATTTCAATTTGTTTTCTATGCATTTTTTTTTGTTTCATATTGTTTTTCCACCTGGTTTTATAATTTAAGCTTTCACTCACAAATGGTCATATAACTTGTAGATGGATCATGAGCTAGTAGGAGAAGAAATAAGTCATGCAAATATTGCAAGAAAACATGCATGAATATTTTTATAAGCCCCAGGGAATGACAACTGTTATAAACAGGATATCAGGTTGGAGCCATAGCAAAAAGCTGATCAATTTGACCACAGGAAAAAAGCCTTTAAACTTTATGGCAAAGACACCTTTAAAGAGTTTTTAAAGGTAGAAGGTGGTTGGTTTTCAACATAAAACCAAGGATTAAGATACAGACAAAAACAAATAATTCAGTATTATTAAAACAATTAGATATAATATTTACCTATCAGACTGGTAAAAATGTTAAAGTGTTGATAATATTCAGGGTGACTGAGAGTAGGGAGAAATGGGCGCTCTGTATATACTACTGCAATATCTTTCATAATTCTAAAATTCACTTTTGCCACTGGAAGTCAGTGAGTCCACCTCTAGCTGTGGACTCTAGAGAAACATCAGTTCATGAACACAAAGGAACACAGAGAGGGTCTTGGTCGCAGCACTGGTTTTAATAGTAGAATATTGAAAGCAGCGTAAATATTCATCGAAAGGAGAATGGTTTAAAAAGAAGCCTTTGACAACATGGGAACCACCATGCAACAGCTAAAAGGAAGGAGGGAGGTCGCTGTGTACTAAAAGGGAAAAGGTTCAAAGTTTTCAATGGAAAAGGCAAGTTGTAAAATTATATTTAAACATGCTCTCATTTGTGTTTAAAGTAAAACCCCACAAAATAGACTGTACACTCTAAATAGTGTGATTTCAGATGGAAAGGTGGATAGACAGATGAGAAAGTGTCTGAAAGATACTTCCTAACCTCGAGGCAGGTGAGTGAATTGAGGGAAGATAAAGGAGGTCTCCTACTTTCTGTACCTTTTGCTTTTAAAAAACTGTATTCAGATATTACATAGGTCACCTTAAAATAACAAGTAAAAACCGTTCATAGCATAATTTTTACTACAGACTCTTCTGTCCAACCATTGTGCCAAAATTTCACCGTGTCTTGCTATTTTAAACAGGGCGCTGCCAACCTTTGTACAGAAAACACTATGTATCTTTTGGATTCCTTCCTTAGGATCAGAGCCAGAAGTGGAATCAGTGGTCCAAGGGTGTGCGGCTTTCTGAAGGAGTTGCTGCAGTTTACAATCTGACAACCATGGGAAAGTGGCTGATTTCCTGTGCTCTCTGTGGCTTTGATCATATCATATCTCATTCTTTCCATCTTTCCCTTCCTTTGCTACTTTGATAAATGTTCCATCAAATCTCATTTTGTTTTAATTTATTTCTTTGATCATTAACGAAGAAAAGTATTTCCCCATGTGTTCAAGTTTTATTTTCCCTTCTGCGAATTCTTTTCTTATCCTTTGCCCATATGCCTACAAGAGGCTGAGTTTTGCTCTGCACTTATATGAGCTCTCGACATTAAAAGTCCTCTTGTATAGTTTTTGCAAATACTTCCCTAGTTTTGTTGTTTCTTTTTAAATTTCTTCATGTTTTAGATTTATCTGTGGGTCTTTCTTTGCCTTTCTTTGCTGATTTTATTTACGAATTCTTATCACTGTTTTTTCCCCTGAGGTTTTTAATAATAATCTCTACTAAACTTCATCCTTTATCATTTTCCTTCAATTCTTTTTTCTTAAAAAGAAAATTTTTTTTTGCCTCCAGGCTTCCTTTCAATTTTCTTCATATGTTATCCAACAGATTAATTTCCTTATACTACAGAATGTGCCATTGCTGGGATGAATTCTTAAAATTAAGTTTTCAGATTCAATTCTCATTTACTTAGCATTGATTATTTGCCTTCCTGTCTGTATTTCAGTAAATAACCCTTGGTTCATCCTTTCCTTCTAACAGAAATATTTTTAAGCTTAAATAATTATCATAAAAATGATCATATTTCTAATAAGTAATGTTTTTCAAAATACCAAACTTAATCCCTTTAAAGTATTGGACATGAATACAAATGTGAACATACAAATAGCTCATCTGTGGGCACATTCTGTAATAATGGACTTGGTCTATTTCTGCATTGTCCAATACAGTAGCCGCTAGCCCATGTAGCTATGGAGGACTTGAAAGATGGCTAGTACAGATGAAGAACCAAAGTTTAAATTGTATTTAATGCTTTTTAAAGTTTATTAATTTTTTTGGTGGGGGAGAGGTAATTAGGTTTATTTAGTATTTGTTTATTCTTAGAGGAGGTACTGGGGTCTGAACCCATGACATCGTACATGCTAAGCATGCGTTCTACCACTTGAGCTATGCCCCCTTAAATTGTATTTAATTTTAACTAAGTTTAAATAGCCTCTTAGCTAGTGGCTATAGGATTGGACAGTGCAGGCTCAGACCTTCCAAGGGTCCTTTTCTACCTCCCAGATCCATTTTTAGGTGAACGTAGCTGAGCTACCTCAGGAAACAGAGATTACACTCGTGATGCTTTGCTGTAAATCCGAAATCCAAACTGTCATAACTGTGTTTTCTCATCTGCCTTCCTAATTTTAAGAACCTAATGTTTTTTGAATTATTAGCTTATATTTATCAGTTCTCATTTATTACCTTCATCAGGCTTCCAATTAGGCTATTTCCAGGTTCGTGGGTGGTGAGACATGATAAGTACCTCATCTATCCCCTCTGCCTCCAGTACTATTTTTATCTATGCCATTTCAGTTCCTCTGTTTGTTATTTTATTCTCCAGCTATTCTAGGGAAAAAAGTACCTGAATTAACCCAGCAACCTATTACAAGAGTCTTAAAAGCCATAAAATATAATGAGACATTAGCACATGCTGATATAAATGCCCCTGGGATTTCTTAAAAGCTAGTTGTAAATTTTCTTTTGTTGTTGTTGTTATTATGCCTGTTAATATTTTTAAAAAGAGAGACAGAATTTGGCAGAGTGTCTAAAAATTCCTTTATACTAGGGGATAGAATTTTCCCTTAACCAGTGTAGATACAGACCGTCCATCTGGCCCACATGCCTGGAAGGAAGGAGGGCAGAGGGTGGGCAGTAGAAGCCCTGATCATCTTCCATTTCTGTCATTAGGGATGCAGAGATTTCTTGCAAGCTTTTTCTCTCATTTCTTTAAAAGTGATGGTGGAGCTGCTTGTTCCACCACCTCTTGTATATAAACCCACTATCCGCACACCCCTGGTAGCGTCATCACAGCCACAGCTCCACTTGATGGACGTCTTGCTTCCCTTTGCCACATTGCAGGTAAGGCTGACTTTCAAGACCCTTGGTCTAAACTGAAATTTCAAACATGACCCAGTCCAAATACTGCTCTTTTCCAGAAGTTAAGGGAAGGGAAGAGGAGAAAAATGAAGAGAAAACAGAAAAGGAAGGAGAAGAAAGAGGACAAGAAGGGCGAGCAGCAACAAATAGAAGGATGGTCTTGGGTCTTCGGTAATTTACTAGGTTATAAATAATACTCCACACATAAGAAGTTTTCTTCTATTTAGCCTAAGTGTGTCCTTCAGAAAATTAGGGCTATTTTCCTTTATTCAATTCTCAGTGAAAATGAAAAATAGCTAGTTGTGATCTTGGATATAAAAATCATGATCTTCACTATTTTTTAAATCTTTCCTGATAGGTTTTCAATACAGACTATCGGCCACGATACCATAGTCATTTCACCCATGTTGTTTTATGCGTTCCCCCCACCGCCCCAGCTTCTTCTCTATTATTCTACTATTAGTGATACTGTTTTCCTGTTAGTTTTAAATACTTCCCCCCATGCTCACTCCATGTTCAGCTCCTTGTTCTCAATGACCTCTGCATCCCTATCAGTATCTTACAAGCCATCACTCATTCCCTATCTTCTAGAACCTAAAATCTAATGTCACCCTGAGTATATGAGCTGCCACCTTTCAGAATGGCATTCAGCTTGTTACTTAGGACTATACATACTCCTGGCTGGAACTGGCTGCCTAATTTGCAGAGCCCAAAGAAAGATGAACACACAGCGCTACTTGCTCAAAATGACCATAAATTTCAAGACAGACAGCAGAGCATTAAACCAAACATGGGCTCTTCTAAGCATGGTGTCCTGGGTGACAGATGACACCCCCATGAAGCAAGCCCCATTTCCAGCTTTGTCATTGACACTGGAAAGGGTGGGAACAACACACTATTGGTTTCTTCCACTTCCTTTTCCCCAGATTCTTCTCTTTCCTTAGAGAAGGAGAATTCCATGTTAGGAACTGAGAGTTATTTTGTGCTTGGGCTCATGGCAGACTCAGAACCTATCTGTTCTAGAAGGACTGAGGATCTTGTTGGGGTCATGGAAGAATTTTTTGAGCAGGTGAGGAATGTGGCTCAGTGGGCATGTTAGGAGGATTATTCTGAAAGCAGCCGGGAAGATAGACTTGAAGGGAATGTTGTAGGGTCAAGGAGTTCTGCCTCAGTCCAGTGAGAAATGAAGAGAGTCTGAACTAAAGCTACAACAGAGGGTAAAGTGAGGAGAGAGTAGACTTGAGGAATATACAAAGCAGAAATCAACAAAACCGTGTGACCAATAAGATCAGGCAGCACGAGAGAAGAAGGAACAAAAAAACCCTTTTTTTAAACTCAGACTCACGGGACTAAGTTGAACTTAGCGAGAGTCACAGGGGAAACGAAAGCAGAGGGAAGCAGGCTTAGTGGGGAAGATGGGACCATTTGGGAAAATGTTGCGTTTGAAATGCTCATGGACATCTGGGGCAAGTCATGTAATCACTTTCTTGAGTGTACTGATTTAGGAGCTGTGCTGGTCCTTGGCCAATTTTCCATTGGATCCATTCCTTGCTCTTCCCTCAATTTGCTCTTTATTGCACGTTGTCAATCTTTGCAGGCTGTTTCTTTCAGAGTCTCTTTTCTGGGGCTGCTTGCTTGGTTTAGCCAAAGAGAAACTGGTGGGAGATTAGAGGGAGTAAGGCAGAAGCCAGGAAATATCTCCCCGTCTCTGCTCTAGGAGTGTCCTCCCACTGGGCTCGTCTCCTCCAAGGCGCTGTTCCTCCACATAGACCAGTGGCTCCAGTTTCCCCCAGATCACTAGAGCCACTGGCCAGGGCATAGCCCCACCTCTTCCTGTCATCCCTCCAGCCTAGTGGGTAGTAGCTTCCTGTCATTAATTTTTGCGTTGTCTCAACACCTTCTTGTTTGTTTTTTTCCCTCTTTCCCATCACCGGTGGGGATAAAATTTCTTATATTTTAAAATGTAGAGTGTTTTCTTTTTTTCTGCTTGGATCCTACCTGATACAGGACTCATGAGCACACATTGATGTTTGTTAAAGTAAGTGAATGTTTTGAGATGGCAGATGAGGACTGAAAATTGTTGACTGAGTTTGGTAACAAGTTGGTGATATTAACAAGAGCGTTTTTCAGGGGACTCATGAGCATGAAAGCCAGATTGCAGTGAATTTTAAAAACGGCTGAGAATTAAGGAAGTAATGAGTGCATATTTCAGTTTTATTTTTTTTTTCTAGAAATTTAACTGTTAAAGGAAGTGGGGAAGGAAAGAGGATAGAGAGAATTTTTGAAGATGGGAAAGACTTGGATATGATTAAAATAAAATAGAGAAGAAAAAGAAGGGGTAAATGAGAAAGAGAGATGCTAAGAGCCCAGTAGATAAATTGACTGCATTGGCAGAGGGTCATTTGTTTGTCTCAGATAAAAGGAAAAAACCTCAAGAATGATGTAGATGAAGATACTTTTGTAGGTGGAAGGTCAGATAAGAATTTGATTTAGTACAAACTCAAGGGCTTCTATTTTCTCTGTGTAATAGCAGAGGGTGTGCTCGTGGGTTTCCAGAGAGTGGTGGAAATCAGCACTGGTCCCTAAGGGGAATGGGAGAAATAGCAGATACAGGTCAGGGCCAAGTCATGGCAAGATTAAAGAGCGGTTGAAGTTGGCTCCTGCAAATGGTGTTTCTACTGTGATGCTCTCCAGTTTGACAATCTCAACCAGTGATGGGTTCCTTGGTGGACCTTTTTCTCCTATATCCCAGCTTTATCTTAGACAAATATCTTGAATCCAACCAATTCCACCATCTCAATCACTTTGCTTTTATCTTGCACTCATCATCTCTAAGTTGGACTCCCATGCTCGACTCCTAACTAGGCTGATTGCTTTCACTTTTGTCTGTCTGCAGGCAAACCTTTACATAGCAGCCAATGGTCTTACATACAGAAAACAAAGTACGCCCCTCTCCAAGAGCCTCCAATAATTTCCCGCCACATTCAGAAGAAATAGAAATGTCCTTACGAGACCTAAAGGACCCCGTACCATCTAGCCCCATCCCACCTCTCAGTGACCTGCTCTCCCCTCCTTCTGCTCTGTCCACATCGCCTTCCCAGTCTTTTTTGATCACACCAAACTCGTGTTCATGTCAGGCTGTCACACTTCTAGTCCCTCCTGCCAGGGTGCTGCTGCTGGCTCCTGCACTCCACTCAAGCATCTTGCTCAGGGTTCATGTTCTGAAAGAGGCCTTTCCTCCTGACCCTGCTAAAACTGCACTCCAAATCTGATGCTTTTTTCTTCTTTAGAGCACCTATTACTAGCAGCTAAAATATAAGCTCCAGAGGCTGATACATCGTCTGTCTTGCAAGAATAGTGCCTAGCATTTGTAGATACTCAAACATTTCTTTCCTTAATTTAAAGTAATACTCAAATCTAAACAGACATTTCTCCAGTGAAGACATCCAGATGGCCAATAGGCACATGAAAAGATGCTCAACGTCACTAATTATCAGAGAAATGCTAATCAAAACCACAGTGAGGTATCACCTCACACAGGTCAGAATGGCCATCATTAAAAAGTCTACAAATAATAAGTTCTGGAGAGGGTGTGGAGAAAAGGGAGCCCTCCTACACTGTTGGTGGGGATGCAATTTGGTGCAGCCACTATGGAGAACATTATGGAGGTTTCGTAAAAAACTGAAAATAGACTTACCATAGGATCCAGCAGTCCCACTCCTGGGCATATATCTGGAAAAAATTCTAATTCAAAAAGATATATGCACCCCAGTGTTCAAAGCAATGCTATTTAGAATAGCCAAGACCTGAAAGTAACCTAAATGTCCGTCCACAGATGATTGGATAAAGAAGATGTGGTATCTATCTATACAATGGAATATTACTCAGCCATAAAAAGGAATGAAATAATGCCATTTTCAGCAATATGGATGGACCTAAGGATTATCATACTAAGTTAAGCCAGACAAAGAAAGTCAAATAGCACATGATATCACTTATATGTGGAATCTAAAAAAAAGATACAGGTGAAATTACTTACAAAACATAAATAGTCTCATAGACATTGAAAACAAACTAATGGTTACCAAAGGGGAAAAGGATTGAGGGATAAATTAGGAGTTTGGAATTAACATATATAAAATAGATAAGCAACAGGTATCTACTTCCTGTATAGCACAGGGAACTGTATTCAATATCTTGTACTTATAACTTATAATGGAAACTATAAAGATTATTACAATATCTTGTAATAACCTATAATGGAAAATATAAATATATATATATATCTATATATATATACACACACACACACGTGTGTATAACTGAATCACTTTGCTGTACACCTGAAACATTGTAAATCAACTACATTTCAATTTAAAAAAATGAAAAATAAAGTAATATTTGGCTCTTCCATCTCTATCCCCATAAGAATGTTTATCTAGTCTAGTGAGCCAACAAACTGACTTTTGCATCTTTCTGCTGCAAGCGCCAATGTTTCTCAAACTTTAACATGTCTCAGAATCACCCGGAGGGCTTATTAAACACAGGTTAATGGCACACAGCCTCAAAGTCTCTGATTCCGAAGACGTGAGGTGGGGCCGGAAAACGGAGCCATGAACAAGTTGCCAGGTACCTCTGATCCTGGTACCATACTCCGAGAACATAAGAAACACCTGCGACAAACATCACTTCCAGCAGGGTCCCTCCTCCTCACCTGTCTCTCCCAACCCCATCACCCCTTCTGCAATTGCCAGTAGCATCACAGAAAGCCAGGAGGACTTGTGCCTGGACTCTGTTCCTTGAGAGAAGGGCATTCTTGTGAGATGAAGCACAAAGTTTCCATTTCTCACTCTTCGGATTTTGTGTTGTAGTCAGATTCTGAAAAAAGTCCGTGGGAAAAAATGCTTGTGGAACATTATGCATTCTAGTTATGTCAAAATGTGTAAAGGGAATGCTTTTCACTTTCATGCCCTTCATGTCAGGCTTTAGGTCAGTGCTTTCTGTGTCTTGCAGAATACGCCAGGGTCACCAGCACTTCCACAAGGCTGTGGCTGGCCACAGACAATCAAACAGGGCTCTGTGGTGGCGATCGCAAGTCTAGGCATGACAGATTGTTTAACTTCTGCCCTGTGCTATTCAAGGGGAACAGGAGCAAGATTCCATTCTTGAGCTGTGGCTGAGACTTCTTATTTACTCCAGTGGGTCATGGGGGTGGTGGTGAAGGGGAGAAGCTTCTGGAGGTTTTCTCATTTTAAAGGTGTGTGTGATGGTCTGAATGTTTGTGTCCTCCCCAAAGTTCAGATGTTGAAACCTGACCCCCCAAGGGGACGGCATTAGGAGGTGGAGCTTTGGGGCGGTGACTAGGACATAAGGGCAGAATCCTCATGAATGGGATTAGTGCCGTTACAAGAGAGGCCTGGGAGGGCCCCCTCACCTTGTCTACTATGTGAAGTTGCAATGAGAAGACCACTGTCTATGAGGACGTGGGTCCTCAATGGACGCTGAATTTGCCGGTGTCATGATCTTGCACTTTCCAGCCTGCAGAACAGTGAAAAACAAACGTTTGTCATTTGTAAGCCACTCAGTCTATGGTGCTTTGTTATAGAAGCCCGAACAGACTAAGACAGTGTGGATTTGTTTTGTGTGTGTGTGTGTGTGTTTCAGCTTCCACTTAGATGGATCATCCTGGAGCACTTCCGGTCCTCTAAGAGGCTTCTCTGTTTCTTCCCCACCCCAACCTTTTTCATGCACATTTAAACTTGAGTGATAATTCTGAACTCCATAGTCCTTCTGCTTGCTCCCTGATAATCTCCTACAGCTCATTCCCCAGAGCAAAATGACTAAAGCTCTTTCTGAGAATGTAATGGCTGGGGTGGGTTCAAGGGGACCCATTCAAAAGTTATCATCCATTAATACCCTAGCCAGAATTTGTCTGTGATGGGCTAAGCATGCTCTTAGCAGGTCTTTGAACTCAGGAAAGAAAAGTTTTGTGGGAAAATGGTGGGGAGGTGGGATCAGAGAAGGTCTAGGGTAAAAAGAGTGGCAGACAAGTGACCCTTGTGACAGAATTGTTGTTAATCTTGACTGTTATGGTGAGGACACAAATCTACACGTATGACAGTATTGCATAGAACTAAAGCCACACACACACAACTGCATGTAAAACTGGTAAAATCTGAGTAAGTTGGAGTGTATGAATGCCAATATCCTGGTTGTGATATTTACACATGGTACTAGATGTCACCACTGGGAAACTAGGCGAAGGGTACATGGGATCTCTCTGTGTTATTTCTTACAACTGCATGTGAACCTACAATGATCTCATAATAACCATTTTAAAAAAACGATTTCAGCAGCAGCGTCACCAACCCTACCTGGGTGTTCACCTGTGCCAGGTAGACCGTCCTAAATGCTCTTCTCTTCCTAAGGAAGAATGTGCCTATCATCACTCCATGGTTTCTGGAAAATTCTCCATTATACATTGGCATCAAATAACCACATCTGTTTATTGTGCGCTTTCTAAGTGGCCAGCCACTTTTCACAAATCATTCCATTAAACCTTCACAGCAAGTCTGGATGTATTATCTCCACTTTATTGATAAGAAAATGGAGGCGCAGAGAGGTCTTGTCCAAAATCATATAACCATCGTGAGCAGAACCAGTGGAGATGCTTAGATGGGTGGAGCCCAAAGCTACTACCCAGCCTCTGAGCTCTGCTGCCCCCAACGCGGAAACTCCAGACTCAAACAATCATTTAATTTCTCTCTGATGCTAAATGTTTTTCAGTCTCCTGGTGTCCACTGACTAGGCGTGAATCTGCTTTATTTTGCTGGGCTGTGTGACAGATACAGATCTTGCCTATTTATTTTGCAAAGCACACTCTGGGAACTTTCTTTGCTATGTTAATCTAGTCACTACTCAAGGCTTGGACAAGTTTTTTTTTTTTTTTTTTTCACTTACATGGTTCAGTACACACAGCGGCAATGCACTATTTAATGTTTAATAACATCATCACGATGATGGCAGTGACATTTTGCGTTGAGGGTCTGCAGGAAGCAATCAGCATCTCAAACATATAAGCTATCAACTCGTCCAGTTTCTCTCACCCCCGTGTCACTGCAGAGCACCTGGTGGGGTACTGAGGACTTAACTGGTTATCTCTCAGGCCCCCTAAGCGAGGGGGGAACATTCTATTTCTCCATTGCCCTATAATCCCAGAGACTAGACACGCGGAGTCAGAAGGAATTGCCGAAGTTAAGCAAAGAAATTCACAGCACCCTGCCGCAGGCCCCAGGTGACCACGTGGCTGCCTCCACGCTTCCTGTGGGTCCTCGCACACTTTCACTTTTCTCCTGGGGCGCCCGCCCACTCCGAGCGACTCCGCGTCCTGGTTTTCCCCGGGCTCCCTCCCGGCGGCAGCCGGCTGCGTGTAAACACGCCGGGCTGCGCGCAGGGCCGCGGTGATTGGAGGAGCGGCGCCTGGCCTCCCCGCCGCAGGGCCGCCGAGCTGTCAGTTACGCGTACAGTGCGGGCTAGATTTTGGCGCCACAGCTGGGAGTGAGGCTTTTGTTCCAAAACAAAAACAAGCGCCTGAATGGCAGGGCTGCCAGCGCCCAGCCTGGCGAGGCGGGCATAAAGGAGCTGCCTGGTGAGTGTTTGTGACCTGTCATTAGAGACAGCTCCCTCTGCTTCTAAATGATCACGTGGAGGCAAGGTGGCAAATTATGTTTGTCCCCACCACCACCCTGCTCAAGCCACCGAGGTGACTGTTAGACACCAGGCTCTAATAACCAGCCTGTGAGCTCAGGTGGGAACGCACCTGGGTGGTAATCCACAGTGTCTTTTCCAGCACTTTTTGCCTCCTCTGTCGAAGAACTTCTGTTTTCCCTCTGCAACTGGAAAGGCTGGCCTTCTGGCTGAAACAAGTTAAATGATGGATTCATTTATTCCAGGAAGACAAGCAAGGCATTGAATGTCATAATGCGGTTCGCCTGATTTGTGCTCTCTGGTTAAAAATACAGACAGTCAGTCTCTAGCATATGATTTGTTTGCTTTTTGCTAAGTTAGAACACATCCAGATCCAAGTTGTTACCTACTTTTGAGAAAATTCTTATGGGAAAATCTGAATCACAAACCAGACAGATTTAGGGGTGAATATTCTTATCTCAGAAAGGATCCTTCAAACTCCAAAAGCATTTAAAAGACTTGAACACTCCCCTACGCCCACCCCCTGCCAGCCTCCGGGGTAGGGGCAATATCTACCTCAGTCAGTGGTGCTGATTCATAAAGCATCACAATTAAAAATGTATTCCTTCTACTGTAGACTCAGTCTTGTTGGAATGAAAATGCTTTTGAGGAAATGATGAGGTTAAAAGGTAGTCATTTACACCTCAGTGTAAATGAGTTTAATCACTTCCTTCTTGAGAGCAGATTGTCAAGAAGGGAAGAGACTAGTTGCAACTGGGTTCCTGAAAAGAGACAGAGGAACAATAGGAATGGTAATAAAGGCAAAAAAAGAGTCTGGGGGCCTCAGAACATTGATGTTTGGGGCTTCACAATTCTAGGAAAAGGTAGCTTTTTAAAGAGAGTAGTTTTTTGGTTTTGGATTTTTTGGGGTTTTTTTTGGTATTTTGTTTGGCTTTTGTTTTTCTATCTGTCTGATAGAACTTTCTGTGGCAGTGGAAGCGTTCTATAGCCACACTGTTCCAATGTGGTAGCTACGAGCCAGATATGGTTACTGAGCACTTGAAATATGATTACTGTGACTGAGGAATTGAATTTTAAATTTTTTTTCATTTTAACAGTTGTGTGTGGGTAACGGCACCTCTATTAGGCCATGCAGCTTTGGAGCATTTGAAACATTGAATTTGCCCACAAATCTTCAGGAATAAAGAATTACATGAAGTTAGTGTGATGGCAGCTTCTCAGATGGCCCCCCAGTGACCCTGCCTCCCTGAGGAGACAGCCTCCTTTTGAGCAGAGGCTAGACCTGCCAGCATGCTTCTAACAAGAGAATATGGCGGCCCACTTCTGGCTTCTCTCCTCGGCATGGCTGCTTTGGGTACACTGCTCTCCACAGGGGTTAGGGCGGGCAGCCGGTGGTGACTCCATCAAGGCCCTGCTGCCAGCACCCTTCAGCTATGGGCCCCTTCAGGAACTCCCAGACTGGGCTTAAGTGAATGGCCGCCCTGCTCCTCCAGTGAAAGGCCAGCTTGGAAGGAAAGCCCACAGGGAAAAGTCTGCAAGATGAGTTGTGCTGCTGTCACAGGAAATGGACGCTGGATTACAGGCATGGCAGCTCAGGCAGCAGGAGAAGGTGCAGGAAGAAGAAAGGAGGCAGAAGAATGCTCTTAAACCCCACAGGGCCTCTACTGCAGAACCCACAGCCAAGTCAGTAAAAAGCTCTGGCTCCCTTCCCCAGCCTCTCTCCGGCTTTCTTTTCTATCACCTAGATGCATCATCCCAGCCAGAAGAAAGCCTTCATAAAACGTGCCCCATCTGTCTTCAGAGCCGAAAGGATAGACACCTGTAAGATCACTGCTTGGAAGGGCTGGCTCAGTGCCCTCATCCCCGGCTCCATTCCAGTCCAGCAGAACCCTGCTCTGGGGTATTTGCCCCTCGTTTGCAGGCCACAGGACTGGCCCACCTATGAGCAGTAGCTGCTCTGCGAACATGAAAAGGGGGAACACTTTTCCTGGTTTTATCCAGGCACTCAAGCTTTTAACAGCCCATACACAGCTCCGGCCACGTGCAGCAATGCATTTCATAAATGTTTTGATGATAAAGGAAAAAAAAGAGAATATGGCAAAAGTAGTGGGGTGTCACTTCCAAGGTCAGGTGAAAAAGAGACTGTGACTCTGGTCTGGAGCACACTCTATGGCTCTCTCACTCCTCTGATCTGAGGACAGCCAGTTGCCACTGTCATCAGCCGCCCTATGGGAGGTCCCTCTGGAAAGTAAGTGATGTCCCCAGTCAACAGCCAACAAGTGGCTGAGGCCTGAGGTCCAATACTCCTCAAGGGACTAACTGCTGTCAGCAGCCACAAGAGAGAGCTGGGGAGTGGCTTCTCTGCCATTAGAGCCTCGAGGTGACTGCAGCCCTGGCCGACACCTAGAGTGCAGCCTTGTGAGTCTTGGAGCTAAAGTCACCCAACTAAGCCATGATGAATTCCTGACCCACCCCCGAAAAAGTGAGCTAACAAATGTGTGTTGTCTTAAGTCACTACATTTGGGGGAAATTTATTACACAGCAATAGACTGTAATATGGTTAGGCCTATTTAAAATACATAGCTCAGTGGTAGAGCATTTGCTTAGCATGCATGAGGTCCTAGGTCCCAGTACCTTCACTAAAAAAAAAAATTTTTTTTAAATACATTTGTACTGGTTAGGGGATCATTAGATCCAGGAAACCTCCAAATATCAGTGTCTAATGCAATAAAATTTCTGTTCTTTTAAAAGCCCAATGTGGGTGGTCTTCTGATGGTCATTTTGGGGCTCAGCACCTTTTCAGTTTTGACTCTACCATTTTTAACTTAGAAATCTGTTTTTATTCCAGCCAACTAAAAGACGAAAATTGCAGAGTGGAGCCATGGGTGAGATGTTTTGGTGGGAGAACAGCCCTGGAGATGACGCATACCAGTTCTGCCCCTGTTCTGCTGGCCAGACCTCAGTCAAATGATCCCACTGAACCATCAGTCAGACTGGGAGGCCTGATCTGTGTCCAGGGTGAAGGAGGAGCAGGTTCGGGGACCTTTGGCACGACACAGCATGCTTTAGGGTGGTAAGCTCCTTGACCAAAACAAGCCTTTTCATGCCTGGCCAGACCCCATGATGGTGCAGACAAGACCTCTTCACACACAACAGGGCATGGTGATGACAGAATGGGAAAGAGACTGATTGTGCTCCCTAGCTCACGAAGTTGTCAGAATGTTCTAGTCCTCTAAGTGTCCATGAGTTAGCCCAAAGTTAACCGAATCAAAATGGTTTCTAGGAAGGCCAGGCCACAATTTTGGAAATGATGATGGAAAACACGTCGGTGCATGTTCAGAGGGGATTTCCGAACTCCAGAGTGGGAGCCGGGATGGAATTCCATGAGCTGAGGCATTCCTCAGATGTGATTCCAAAGGTACTGTCAAGTCTCTCATTGCTTCTGAGACCAGCTCGGATTTTCCGGCTGCTGCTCCCAATGTGACCATCAGTCCTAAGGGGTATAGATAAAGGAAAGGAAAGAAAAGATGACTTTGATTGATTTTTGTGGCTTTAGAACATATTTTTTTTGTACAATTTTATTTATTTTGTGGGGGAAGGTAATTAGATTTATTTATTTATTTTTAGATGGAGGGACTGGGGATTGAACCCAGGATCTCATGTGTTGCTAAGCATGCACTCTACCACTGAGCTATACCCTCTGCCTGATTTCTGCGGCTTTAAATTGAGGAGCTGTCACTCTTGTATCAATACATTTTTAAAAAAATATCACCCCTCCTCTCACCTCCCTGCACCCTTCCACCTACCTCCCCCTTAACCTGGTAGCTTGTCCCCAACAACTGAGTCAGTGAAGATGAGGTTGTTAACTGAAGTAGTCACATAACCAAGAAAGAAAGAAAGGAAGGAAGGAAAGAAGGAAGAAAGGGAAGGAGGTTAAAACAAAGAAAGAAATTAAAAAAAAAATAAAAAGAAAGAATGAAAAGAAAGAGAAGAATGTATGGGGCATATCTGAAGGCAGATTTCCCGGGTGCTAATGGCGCTCAGGCTCCTCCGAGGCTGAGGGCGCTCCTCCAGCCAGAAGCCAGAGAAGCAGCTGCTCCAGCACATGCTCAAGGCTGGGAGTCCTGCCCTAGTCTGGGCTTCCTCTGTGATACAGAATTTTTAACAGCTTTATTGAGATATGATACACAGAACATGAAACAAACGCATTAATTTAAATGTGAATTTAGTATATTCACAGAGTTGTGCAACCATCACCACATCTAACTTCCGTACGTTTTCATCAAAAGAAACCCTGAACCCATTAGCATTCAGTCTCTCCCTATTCCTGACCCAACACCCTTAACGCAGGCAACCACAAATCTACTTTCTGTTTCTATAGACTTGTCCATTCTGGGCATTTCACGTAACAGGAGTCATATAACATATGCTTTTTTTGTGACTGGCTTTTGTCATTTAGCGTAAAGTTGTCAAGGTTCACCTATGTTGCGGCATGCTTCAGAAGCTTACTTCTTTTCACTGATGAATAATAGTCCGTGGTATGGCTATACCACATTTTCTTTATGCGGTCATCACTCATTGGGCATTTGGATTGATTGTATTTACTTTTGTGTCTATTTAGTATACACCCTGCCAGTGGTCCCAGAGTTGTGGGCGGGATTGGCAGAATGCCAGACTAGCTTCGTATCCACCTGGCCTCTTGTAACAACTTGCCTCCGGAAGTTGTCAGGGAGCATGAGGGCTTTTGTTTTGATCCCTGGAGAAGGATCTGAAACTGAGGCTGCTCTGTGCCCTGGTCAGGGTACACTAAGACCCAGGCTTCCAGGTGGCTTCCCTCTACCCCAGGACCAGCCCAATGTGGATAGGATATTGAGGGAGAGTGAAAGGACCTGACCTAACCCAGCCAGCTGCTAGGGAGCCACGCCAACTCTGATCAAAACGCCAAAGTTCTCCGAGGGCTTGCTCTAGCAAGAAACCCTGCCTGAGCAAGAAACTGGAGGAAGATGTAACTGCGGCTTTCCTCATAGCTGTAAGACATTTTTCTAAACTGTCAATTTTTTTTTTTTAAAGTGTGGTCAACTGTGCTAAAGGAAAGGCTGGATTATCCTTCTACTTTTTCAATAGAAACACATTACAAAATTATTTTCATAAGAAGAAATAATAAGAGTACAGAGAGAGGAGTGATGTCAGTGAAACTGGTAAAGAGTGCCAACATGCTTCTCCATAAAAGCAAAGAAAAACCTGGCAAAAATGGTCAGAATCAACTTTTTCACAACTCTGGAAACTAACTAAGGGCTTGCAGTAATCGGGGAGTGCTTATTCAAGGAAAATAGTGCATCTCAGTAAGAACAGTCAGCTTTGCAGCATTTTAATCTAGCCTGGGCCCCAATCCCACATCCCAGCTCAGAGGTAGCCTTGAAAAGACAGCCTGCTTTTCCAGTACCAGAGGGACAGAATGGACCTTATTTACAAAGAACTGTAATTTTTTTCTTTTTATCTGGTGACTCCATGGAAGATATCAAAACATTTGTCTTTATTTGCCCTGATTTGGAAGTGGACCAGTTCAAAAGCTACTGGGAAGGAGTGGGGCATTTGTCCAAAGTATTTACAGGCAAATATTTTAGTTGTTGCTGCCTGAGGCTATAGATAACAGTCAGTATAAACCACAAAGCTTGGGACGAAAGGCTGGGAAGTGAGATGTCCTTAAAGGCTCTGAAAACACACACATATTCCTGGGAATCTAGAATGCCATGGGTGCTCAGGAACAACATGAGAAAGCTCTAGGATCTGACCTCTGGCTGACCTTGAGACTCTGCATCAGGAGAGGGCGAAGGCTAAGGCAGAGCTGTGAACTGCCAGGCTGAGTGATGACGACACGCCCACCCCACATACACAGAGCCCCTTGACCAAAATTTTGAAATATTTTTGGTATCAGGCATTTTTACGGAAATAATCTGTCCAATCATTAGCTGACCACTAATCTAACAGAACAGTGACTTCAATGGCCACGTATGGCAAAGAATACAGGCTTTTCAGAATTAGTTCATGAAAGTCATTATATAAATAAACAACAATAATTAAAATAAACAGCAAACAATAAACCTTGAAAAGAGAAGACAACCTAATTTCCAGAGTTGGCCACATTATAATATTCAAAGTGTTTGCTTTTCAACTAAAAATTATGAAAATGCAAAGAAAAAAAAGAATATATGATGCAAACACAGGAAAAATAAAAATTAGTAGAAGCTGTCCCTGAGGAGGTCCAGACATTGGACTTACTAGTAAAAGACTTTAAATGAACCACATGAAATATGTTCAAAGAGCTAAGGCAAACCATATCTGAAGGACTAAAGGAAAGTATCAGAATGATGTCTTACCAAATAAAGAATATCAATAAAAAGAAAGTATATTTTTAAGGGGTCAAATAGAAATTCTAGAGCTGAAAAGTACAATAACTAAAATTAAAAATTTACCAGAGTTGTTCAACAGCAGATTTGAGCAGGTAGAAGAATCAACAACTTGCAGAAAGGTCAATTGAGATTATCCAGCCTGAGGAAAAAAAGAAAAAAGAATGAAGTAAAAAATGAATAAAGTCTTAGGAACCTGTGGGACACCATCATAGGCATAAGGCCAGTCCTAGAAGGAGAGGAAAAAGAGGAAGGAGGAGAGAAATGTTTGAAGAACTAATGGCAGAAAACTAAAATTTGATAAAAAGCATACTCTACACATCCAAGAATCTCAATAAACTCCAAGTAGGATAAACTCAAAGAGATCCACAATGATCCACGTTATAATCAAACTATCGAAAGACAAAAACAAAGAATCTTGAGTGCACAGAGAGAAAAATGACTCATCACCTCCAAGGGCACCTTAATAAGATAAACAGCTGATTTTTTTTATCAGAAACCATGGAGGCCAGGAAGTAGCAGAACAAGGCACTTGAAGTGCTCAAGGAGAAAAAAAGTCAATGAAAAATGTCTGATAAAAGTATCTTTTAAAAATGAAGAGAAATAAAGATATTCCCAGGTAAACAAAAAGAGAGTTTGTTGCTACCAGACTCATCTTACAAGAAATGCTGAAGAAAGTCCTTAGGCTGAAACAAAAGGACACTAGATGCTAATTCGTAGCCATATGAAGCAAAAAGTTCTCCAATAAAGTTAACTAAATGAGTAAACATAAAATACAGTATGGCTACATTTTTTGTTTGCAACTAAATTTTTTTCTATCTGATTTAAAGACAACTGCATAAAGCGGTATTTATCAATCCATCCCGATGGGCACACAGTGTACACGGATATAACATGCAGTTAGCAGTAAGAGCAACAGAGGAAGGAAAACTGAGCAATGCGGGAGCGAATATTTGGCATACTGTAATTAAGCTGGTATTAATCTGAACTAGATTGTTATACATTTAGAGGTTAATTGTAATCCCCAGGGCAACCATTAGGAAAAGAACTCAAAAATATGTAGTGGAAGGAATGACAAAGAATTAAAATGGCACACTAAAAAATATATATTTAACCAAAAAAAAGGGCAGTAATGCAGGAATTGAGGGCCAAAAATATATATAAGACATATAGAAAGCAAATAGCAAAATGGCAGGAATTCTTCCTTACAATGTAAATGAATTCAACCTTCCAATTAAAAAAAAAACCAAATTGATAAAATGGATTTAAAAAGATCCAATTATACGATGTCTTACAAGACTCATTTTAGATTCAAAGATTACAAATAGGTTGAAAAGGTAAACCTACAGAGACAGAGAGGAGATTGCCAGAGCAGACTTGTGGAGGGGAAAGTGGAAAATAATTGCTTAATGGGTATGGGGTTTCTTTGTGGGGTGATGAATATGTTCTGGAACTAGATAGAAGTGATGGTTGCACAACATTGAGAATGTACTAAGTCCCACTTGAACTGTTCACTTTAAAGTGGTTAATTTCATGTGATTTGAGTTTCACTGAAATAATTTTTTTAAAAAGAAATACAGAACTGTTACAAGCTTACAACATGAATGAATCTTTAAAGTGTTGTGCTAAGTGAAAGAAAGCGGACACAAAAGACCACACATACTGTATGATAAAATTTATATGAAATGCCCAGGATAGGCAAATCCATAGGGACAGAAAGCAGATTAGTGTTTGCAGGGGAGAGGGACACCGGGAATTGGGACTGACTACTAATGGTGACAGAGATTTTAGGGGACTGATAGAAATGTTTTGCAATTAGATAGTGATGGTTGCACGACATAGTGAATATACAAGAAAATACTGAACTGTATGCTTTCAAACTGTGAACTTTATGGTATATAACTTTTGTCTCAATTTTTAAAAAGTATCAGAGAACAGACATAGGGGAAAAGAGTTGTAGAGGTGTGTCAGCCAGTTAATTCATAACAGTGATTATAAAATTATTATGCCATTTTTCTGAATTTTGTGATGCTTTCCAGCTTTTAAAAATTTTTTTTTATTTATTTCTTTGATCAGGGGAGGTAATTAGGCTTCTTATTTGTTTATTTTAACAGAAGCACTGAGGATTGAACCCAGGACCTCGTGCATACAAAGCATGTATTCTACCACTTGAGCTGTCCCCCTGCCCGCTTTTCAGCTTTTTATTATTTGTAGTTTGTTGTGATGTCTTCTCTCACTCCAAATGAGTATTTATTTTGGTATCTATTTTCTGTTTTTTTCCTCTTTCCTAAGAAGGCTCTTGAAGTTAATTAAACTTCAGGTCCCACAAAACCAGAAACTCAGCCCCCCGTTGCTCTACAAGATTAAGGAATTCTGTCACCAAGCAAGCTGTGCAGTTTCCAGGGGAGTCACTGCCGACTCCTCCACATCTCTCTACCCTGACCCATTGGTCCCTCACTCTCCGGGGATGCCCTTCTGTCCCCATCACTTACACCGCCACTGCCTTCATCCGGATTTATAGAGCCAGGCAGACTCTGGCAATCACCTACCTGTTCTCCAGTTTCACAAACCACTGCCTCCAATCGTCCTCCAAATGGCTGCCAGGGAAAATCTTGCCGAAACACATATTCTCTCCTTTCTTCCCTTCTCATCTCTACCAAGAAGCCTTCCAAGGTTCTTTATCTGTAGGATAAAGAACACATTCCTGAACAGGCCCCAGCCTGTCTTTCCAGACCCATCTCATAGTCTTTCCCTCATTAAAACATGTCTCTGCATCACGACTCATGCCCAACTCTTCCCTGTTCTCCAAACTCCCAAGTTTTCCATGTCTCTTCTTATCTCCTGTGCAGTTCTTCTCCCGCCCAGGGTAACCTCCCTCCTCTTCTCGGGGAGTTCTTCATCTGTCTGTACTTAGCTCAGGTGTTGTTTCTACAAGGTTTCCCAGTGCCCTCTGCGGCTTTTCTCATCTCTGTTTGTACTTACTGGTACAGATACACATGCATTCTACGCATTCACCTGTTTACAAATCACCTCAACATTTTGAACTATTTCCCTATATGTGTGTGTGTGTGTGTCTCTGTGTTTGTGTGTGTGTATTATGTATATATAATATATATATTACTGTATGTATATAAAACATACAAATGTTTTAAATTTGTTTCCTAAAGAATTAGGGGTCTATCAACATACCTAAGGCAGGGATAGCATCTTATCTATTTAAAAAATATTTTCCTTGGTAGTTACTGCATTTTCTGCATACAGTATGCACTTACCCACGTGCCAGGCATTGATATCATGGAGTAAATGCTTTCTGAATGTAACTGAATTACAAGTATCTATATACATGTGTGTGTATTTAATAGTTCTTTTCCTTAAGGACTTTAGATATCGAATAAAGAAACAAGCGCACGAGCACAATGAAGGCTACTAGTATTATAACTCAGTGTCAAGCACTATACTGCAGGCCAGTGAAATGGGAGGTGAAGAGCCTTGAGACTCCTAACGCAGGGAGAGAATTTTAAGATTTTCAAGGGGAGACAAGGGAATTATTTGATTCCGGTGGGATGCATTTGAGTAATTTAGCATTTTCTTTGGGTGTATGATCTTCTTGTACTGAGATGAAAGACATACAGGAATTTAAGAACTTTTACGACCCCAGTGAAAGTTCCCTCCCGCCAAACGGCAACATCATTTTGCAAGGGAGAGGGAAATGGGGACCCAGCTAGGTACACTGAGTCCATTTGTGGAACCAAAATAAAAGGAAGCGCATTTCGTTTTCCTCCCAGGGGAGGTGGCAGGCAGGACTTTGCCAAGAACTCAGTGATGGGTTAGGAGAAAGTAGAAGACACCTTCCTCACCTTGTTTTGCTGGACTAGAATTCCCAGAAGACTGCAAAAAACAAGACAAACTTACACTCTATTTCTTTGTGTGGGAGGAGGAGGGGAAAGTCACCTCTCTTCTGGTACGCTGACGCAAAGGAGATTTGTAAGCTCCTTGGGGAGGCATGTGGCTTACTTACTACGCATATTTTAATTTATCTTAATGTCTTCGGCTTTCTTCTTTTCTCTCTCTCTGTGATGAGTCTGCTTTGGAAGGCTTGCTCGGATGCTTTTCCCCTTCCTTTCTTGCTCGCGACCCAAAGCCTGCCTGTGCCCAGCACCCAAGCACCGCAGAGACACTTCGGGAGGACTTGACTCTGCCTGAGAGTATGAAGGATGACGTACCAAGAGGAGAAGATACTCTCTGTTCTGGAAGAACCGCTCTTTAATGGGGGGACTAAATATAAATCATGAGATGAACCAAGGGAAGTATTTTGGGTATTTAACAGAAAATCTCAAACCACAGCAAAATAAGTGACTTTGACACTTTGTTCCTTTTTTCCTTCCTTCAGCAAACCACTGAGTGTGGGCTATGTGGCTGGCACTGGGCTAAGCATTTGAATGACACTGATGGATAAGTACCCAAAGGAGGGAGACTCAAAGAATCGTGCAAGTAAATGTAAAGTGTCACTGTGTGCTCAGAAGAGAAGTTAGGGCTGGAGTGGGGTGGGTGGGGTGGGGTGGAGGCACTCTTAGGTAAAGAGGACCTCCCAAGCCAAAGCCCTGCAGCCAGAGGACACGGCCAGTTGGTAAGATTAAAAGAAGGCCAGTGTGGCCATGACAAGATTTGAGTTTTTAAGAACTCACTCTGGTTGCCTAGAGACAGGAGCCAACGTTGATGGAGAGAATTCTTCGGGAGGACATGGGATGGCTCACAGGACCCCAAGTCTGGAAGCACAGCTGGGCCTCAAGGGAGCCTGGAGCCTGGCCTAGAAAGCTTCTCTCTCTCTGTCTGTCTCTGTGTCTCTCTCTCCTTCACATTCTTTCCCTGCTCCTTCCCGTGCCTGCATTCCTCTTTGCTGTCCCTGCACCCCAGATTGGACTTTACCTGATCTTCCAGTTCAAAGACCCAGGGGAGACCAAGGAGATTGCCTAGAAGCTCTGTGCACCCCCTGCCCCTCCCTTGTGGATTCCTTGCTGAGTTAGTTGAGGCGCAGAAGCATGTGGGTGTGTCACATGTGGATTTAGTGTCTCACCCCCAGAGTGCTCAGGGAAGGGAATTTTCACTAATATGTAATGGCCCAACTCCATGTTCTTCTGCAGTGACCAAACAGATTTTAAAAACAGATATGAGGGGTGGCAGTCCATTACCCTGACAGAACAACCATCATTCACTTGACAAACGTATTAACTGTGTACTAGGTAATATGTACTAGGCACTGTGACTGGTCTTGGGGAAACAAAAACAGTCCGGGACCTCAAGCTGCTCATAACCTAGGTGGGAGGCAGGCACATTAACCAACAGAACTTTACATCCTTGAGCACTTTGCAGAATACTTCTTGTCTTCAGTTCAATTTAACTCAATTCAGTTACCAGATTACAGGCACCATGAGAGGGAATACAAAGATAAATGCCTGGACTCTAGCCCCAAGGAGTTCAGAGTCTAGGAGGGAAAACAGACATATCAACAAATATAACAGTGCAGAGTGATAAGTCAGCGCTTGAAGTATGTGAAAACTTCACAGGCAGGAAAGAGAAGGGAGTGGTTATCCCCATCCTCCAAATCCCCACCCCCACCTGGACAGAGTAATTGCTAAAGTAGTCGGGGAAGAGGTGACACCTACTCTGTGCTTTGGAGGTTGCTCGGGCAGTGGATTGGGGCACAAAGACATAGCCTGATGTTGCTGGAGGATGAAGTGACGACGGTGGGGGTGAGTGGATGAGAAGGTACGGAAGGCAGCAATGTGAGAGGCTTTATGTACCCTGATCAGGAATTATACAAGTTATGGGGAGCTCCAAAAGACCACAGCAGGTAGAGAAATGTTGAATGGTGCAGGAGCATGGAGGATGGAGGGCCGTGCTAGAGGCAGAGGGACAATCTGGAAGGCTATGACCAGATTCCAGACAAGAGGTGATGAGGGCTTAAGGCAAGTCCATGGCATTGGGGATGGAGTAGAGAGGCTACACACACATGCAGGAAAACTGTATAGATGATGATGCTACCGGCAGAGAGAGATTCTAGAAAGACAAGGGACCATGGGAAGAAGAGAAAAGGACATTATTTAAGTTGGAGGTAATTAAGAAAGATTGAAGTGGAGATTTTCAGAAAAAAAAAAAGTTGGGTATACATGTCTGGAGCAGGAGGAAAAAGCAGAAGTGAAATGTAAATATGAAATCTTCTGGAATGGAGATGTCAGAACCAATGGAGAGGTTGAAATCTCCTAAGCAAAGAAGATAGGAGAACCCAAGGCAGGACTCAGTCTCTCACAGGATCGGTAGATACAACGGTTATGGGAAAGATTTGTAAACTAGGAGGGAGAGGGGTTCCTAAAATGGAGAGGATTTCAAAGAAAAAGTGGGCAAAAGTATCAGTTGCTATTACAGAGGGACTAAGAAAGCCTCGGTGAGGATTTGGCAATTAGGAAACTGCTGGAAATCTTTGCCTGCGTTGTTGGGAATGGGAAGCCAGGGTTGGAGGTGAAGAAGTGGGGTGTGAGTCGAGATGACTCCATCAAGAAGCTTGACTGTGAAGGCACGGAGAAGAAAAAGGTCAGTAGTTAGAAAGGGGCACTGGGTTTTGGGAAGGGTTTTATGCTTCAGAATCTTGAACATGTTTATAGATTGAGGAGAAAGAGCCTGCTGAAGGGGAAACTGAAAAGGGAGAGGCTCCCAGAGGGACAGAAGGGGATGGATTCTGAAACACAGTTGGAGACATTAATCTTCAACAAAAGGAAAAAACGCATCTTCCTTTGAAATTGTCAGAATGACAATGGATGTAAGAAGGTTTTGCGCGTGCGCGCACGCATACGTGTGCGTGTGTGTGTGTGTGTGCAAGGAAATTTTAGAAACTTTCAGCCTGATGGCTTCCATTACTCGAGTAAGAAGAAAGCCATTTTCAAGGCTGAAGGATCAGGAAAGGAGATAGGCACTGAAGCGCAGACAATATTTTTTTTATCTGCTGTGGACATTGGAGTGATGGAACTTACAAGGTGGAGCTCACTGGGCATTGAAACCACTGGAGAGAGCATAGGTTAGTGGAGACAGCCATCCAGAGGTTCAAATGCCTTGTTCATCTCCCACTGCCAAACCCAGGTCTGACACACCTTTGAGCAGGTCACCTAATTCATAGAAGCTCAGAGAGATTTTATGTGTTAAGTACTCAAGTTAATAAAGTAATATAAAACTAATGCAAAAAGAGGAAGGTAAAAATCACTGAATCCGTGGACTCTGCCAGTGGTGACAGAAGGCAGGTTTTCCAGCATTAGACGAATGCTGTCTAGCTGTTCGGGCTTCATTGAAGGCAAGACAATAGAAAATGGGCTTAAATTGCAGCCAAGTGTCAGGAAAGAATGATGTTCTAAGTAAGGGCTCTAAGAGAGGGCAGAGAGTAACCTGCCTTTGGGATCGATTCTTAGGAATAAATCTGCCTCAAGTGGTTCTGACTCCGTCCTCAGAATGGTTTATTTGGATTTTCTGCATTTCCTTTTAGCTCTATGCCAGAGTTTGATGTTAAGCAAAAAATAATATATAGTTAGCACACCCCATACAATGGAGACAGCACATGGTATGTTGTTTATCTTTGCTTTACTTTTTATCTTATTCTCTTCTCTAATGGGTGCATTACAAGTAGCTACTATGTAAAAATAATCTGGACATTAAAGTTAAATAAATCATATGTAATTATTAATTGTGTCATAGCCCCATCAAAAAAAAAAAAAAAAAAGAGAGAGAGAGAGAGAGAGAGATTCAAAACCTCCAATCCTCTATCCTGCCTTGTTGGTTATCTCTAGCTTGATTAAAGGGAATGATACTCATTTGTAAATGCATTTGGCAAACTTACCCTGCTATTGTTTCCATTATTTTGCAAATTACAGACATTGAGATGAAGGCTCTGTAATTTCCTAGCGTTCCCTTTATTCCTGCTTGGAAAACTGGTATTGCCCTGGCATACTTCCACTTTGCTGTTATTTCATTTGAATGCAGCAAATTCTTTATTATGATTAACAAAGACTTCAGCTCCAGTCCTCTTTGAATATCAGTCTGCTCTTGGAGATGAGTTGATTTTGAGCCCTGCTGTCTCCTTGAATCTCTCTGCTTTCCTGATCTCAAAGATGTTCAACAACAGACACCCATGTATTCCGAAATAACATGTTTTTTTGTGTGTTCTCCCTTTTGAATTTGTTATGTGTTTAGTAATTTTACCATCGTCTGGAACTTTTTTCTCTTGTTTTCAATTGTCTGATTCTAAATGCCTCCTTCACTCACTACTTAAAAGACAGAAAATATTCAGGCAGTTGGGTTTGGTAATCTTGCTGTTTTTAAGCTCCTTTCTCTTTTCATTTTTTCAGTTTTCCTTTTTCCTCATACACACATCTCTTAAGGTTTTACAATATTTTGTAAGCAGTCTTGATACCAGTCACTTTGAGGCATTTCGAATATACAGATGGTTTTCCTTGACCACTGTATATTTCTAATTCATTTGTTAATCATTGCACTGGAATCACTGTTTCCCCAAATCAGGCTCTTTCTTCTTAAATCTTACCTGGATGTCCACCCAATATAATACCCCTGCAGTAGTTCCCACACTGAGAAGGTACTAATTAAATATTTGTCTCCTAAGACCAGTCTTATTGTTACTTGAAAAGTGGGTTCGCCTCTTGGTGGGTGGTGAGCCAAAAAACCCCCCCAAGACCAAAAAAACAAAAACAAAAACAAAAAAACCCCAAACCAAAAAGCCAACCAAGCCAAAGAAGGAAGGATTTATTACTTGCAGCTGTAAGAACACCACACCAGGATCTTTCCCAAAGCAGTATCTCTTGGAGGATCAAAATTGGGGAAGTTTTAAGCTAAGGGTACATGCATATTCATGAAGGGGCTTGAACAGAGAACAATTCAGCATACAGTTGGGGCAAAGGTCGCCAGAGTCCAAGCTTTAGTGGACTGAAGTCACGAGTTGATTGTACATCCCAGGAGGAGGAACTAGGACTCCGTTTTATCACTGAACTGTTGTTTCTTGATTGCTTTTCCTTTGTTCCTGCACTCCCTCACTTGCCTTAAGGTCATAAATTACTGAGACTTGTTCAAGGATAAGCATTATGGCCAGGTTTAGATCACAAAATGGCTTAGATGGAAAATAACTTCTCTTGTGTCAAGAAGGCTATGCCTGGATCTCTTTTTCCAGGGACCCCCTACCCTATCTGTCTGCTTACAAAATTTAGAAAGAACCACATTCAGAGGGCTCTTCTAGACCACAGGGTTTGGTGGAAGATGCTGGAACAAAAACAGGTGCATGACTGACTTGGAGGCTCATCTTCCACGATTAGACATCAATGTACGGAGTTCTCTTAACCTTCTTTCCCCTCATCTTCTCTTGCCTTATTTTCCCCCTCCTCCATCTTCAGTCACCCCTCATTGCTTTAACTCAGCTGTGCTGAGGAGAGGATAGATGAGGTCCCCTTTGTCATACTGGGTAGGTAGCGTTGCTGGAGAATAGGTTCTTGTCTCATGCAAAAACAAATTCAAGAGAGGGGCATCATAAAGCGAAGTACGTTTATTCAGAGAGATACACACTCCATAGACAGAATGCGGACCCTCTCAAAAGGTGAGAGGGAAAGAGGCCATGAAGCGTGGGGTTGTTAGTGTTCATGGGCTGGGTAATTTCATATGCTAATGAGTAGGAGGATTACTCCAGCTATGTTGGGGAAGGGGCAGAGATTGCCAGGAATTGGGCCCCACCCACTTTGGGGCCTTTTACAATCAGCCTGGGAACTGACATGGCACCTGGGGGAGTGTCATTTACCATGCTAATGTATTACAATGAGAGTATAATGAGGCTTAAGGTCTACTGGAAGCTGAGTCC
Source organism: Camelus ferus (assembly GCF_009834535.1). Classification (NCBI taxonomy): domain Eukaryota; kingdom Metazoa; phylum Chordata; class Mammalia; order Artiodactyla; family Camelidae; genus Camelus; species Camelus ferus. The sequence goes on along the minus strand of NC_045724.1, from coordinate 6,925,459 downwards.
TGTGCCATCTTGGTTCTAGCCAATTTGTCTCGTCTTCAATTGCTGTGTCATCCCTGCAGTGGTTGCGTCCTGCTCACGTCCCTCCTGTCTCAGTAGCATTGTGGAAAATGAAGATACTCTCAGCACCAATAATATCTCACATTACTGAGAGCTTAGCACGTCCCAGCTGCTGCTCCATCTGCTGTACGTGTTTTATCTCAGTTCATCTTCTCAACCATCCCATGAGATAAGTAATAGCATGAATGTGGGTCCTGATAACTCAGAGCGGTTGAGGAACATGCTAAGGCCCCCCAGCTAGCTACTGAGTAGCAGGTGCAGGATGTGAACCTGGGGTGTCTGACTGGAACTGCACCATGCCAGTGCCGGGGGGGGGGGCCTTAGTGAATTATTGGCATGCTATGGTGATTATTACCCGGATATTTATCTCCCGTGTATTGAGCACTACTGTATGTTAGGTGGCGTTTGACTCTCTCATCTTGTCAACTAAAAAAAAAAAGAAGAAGAAGAGAAAGCACAATGTGAGAGTTGTGAGTTAAGCTTTATTTGGGGGAAAATGAGGACTATAGCCCGGGAGACAGTGTCTCAGATAGCTCTGAGGAACCGCTCTGAAGAGGTGGAGGGGCGGTCAGTATATATGAGATTTTGGTGAAGGGGGTTACGTGCAGTCAAGCACACATTTTTGCAGAAGGTTGCTGCTGGTCTCTTGAAGGTTACTGCTAGTCATGAGAATCTGAGCTCATAAAATCCTCTCGTGAAAATATCTCTCTGAAGACCTGTTCTGCCAGTTTTTCCCAGAGCACAGGGTGCCTCATTCCTGACCTCCGCCCTGAACTCCTTTTAGGGTGTGCTGAAGGTCAGCGACTGCAGTGGCTTGTGACTTCATCCTTGTAGAGGCAGATGGCAAGTGTCAAATTTTAGTTGGCAATCTCATTTAATTTTCACAATAACCCATGGAATTATGATTTCCATTTTACACTCAAGGCAACAGAATCTCAAAGACATTCTGTAAATTGCCCAAGATCACTCAGCTAATAAGAAGGACTGGCCTTAGCGCTCCGGCTAGCCCCTGCCCCCTTTCACCCCTCTTCAGACTTTTCTTTGGAGGATGTATTGAATTTTTCCTCATTAGCTTGTAGAATCTAATGAGGTCACATGGATGACAATAACTCAGACAATAACTCAATGGCTGGTGTCATGGCTCACACATGTCCCCTCATGCTGGGAGCTGCTTCTGCTCTGTGGGGGCACTGCTGCCTCCATGGGGCCCTCCTCCCCCAGGATGCATATTTTCCAGTGGTCTGTGACAAATGGGTAGAAGGACTCAAAGCAGCCTTAACTCAAACAGAGCTGCTTGTGCCCTCGTGCCCTGATGTCTAGAGCTCCCGTTTTAGTGTTCCCCTAAAAATGTAAGAAAAGCTCTCCTGCTTTTCATTTACAGTCTGTCTGCTGTCTGAGTGCATGGGGACCAGGGCAAGGATCAGGACCTCGTGACAGGTGCCATTCTGTGTTCAGAATCATCCTCCAGTCCACCGACTAAGTGGGCCTGTACCAAAGAGCCCCTAATTCCTGTCTGGGGAAATTCCTTTTCCCCAGTCTATGTGGCCTGGGTGGAGGGTAAGACCTGCCTCTTACTAGGGGAACTGAGGGGCCAGAGCCTCCTCCTCCACAGCCAAGGAGTGAGCATGTGATCTCGTTTGACCGATCAATGGTCTCCCCTGAAACTGTGAACTCTGAGTGAGTGGTACAAAGACAATAGGGGTGGGGAGGCCTTAGGTTGGTCGTCCCAGTAGAAATGCTGCCCGCTGACAGTACAGCTCCTGCCGTGGGTCCTGAGGCCTGGCCCTCACACTGCCCTAAACGTCTGTGGTTTCGAAGCCTCTAGCTGATGCTCTGAGCTGCATCCTTTCAATAAACAGTCTTTTATGTAAAATAACCACGGTGCATTTCTGTTGCACACCATTAAGGAGTCAGACTGAACTGCATATGGGTTTACAACGTAAATGTAGCAAAGAACATCTTTGCGGCCTTTTTTTTTTGTTCTCTCCCTTTCATCCACCTCCCCTCATCTTCTCCTCTGCTTCCAAATCCTCATGGATCTGGTGCTGCCCCATTGCACAGGCCCTCTCATGGGGCTAATTTTACTAAGCTTACCCTCTCCACGACTTAGAGGTCTGGATTTCTTTTTCCACTTTTTATCACAATTCACATGACAACATATTTTGTGTTTTCTTCAGCAAGAACTGCTGTCCAGCAGCCGTTTTTATGGTTGTAAAGGGATTTCATAAAACCATGTATTTTAAATTACAGAATACTCTTGAGACAAAGCCTTAGAGGAATGACATGGGTATTAGATAAAAGAGCAACTGCTCTGGCCCACAGTGAGTTTGAAAACCAGGGCTATAAGCCAGTCCAGGAATACTCCTCACTCCCCAAGAACCTTCCGAGCTGATGATGGCTCTGAATGGGCAGCAGAAAGCGTATTTGACTGGACAGCCTCTTCCCATCTCTGCCACCACACCACCGTGTAGTTTTGAATCACTGAACTTTTTGGGTTTCACTTTTTGTGAGTGGAAAAATAAGGCATTACTTCAGATTTTCAGTATGTTCTTTCAGTACTACAACTTGGATGTTACAGGTTCCATCGGTATTTGCATTTTAGTAGAAGACTCTTGAAATTTTCAAACTCTTGAATTCCAAGCCAACATATCATAACTATCTGAAAATTAAGCTTTATGACAGGCTAAAAGGACAAATATTTTGGGTTTGCTTGGTTGGGGGTGAGAGAGAAAGGAAGGAGAAGAGAGGAGAGGTATCTCAAATGTTACAGTTCAGGCTTTCTGGCTATTGCAACTCCATAACCAATTCCTTCTCTCATTAGACTAAGGATGCAAAGAGCCCAACCACCACACCAGCCTGGTAAGGAGGGGCTCCCTGTTGTGCTTTCATATTTGGTCCAAGCACAAGACAGACATTTTCCTGGTCCTAGTGTAGCATTACCAGTGATCACTCAAATGCAACAATATCAACTCACCTTGGAGTCCTTTTGAGACAGAAGGGAAGGGGGCCAGGCAGAACCATGAAGGAATGACACAGCAATTGAGGACAGAACATAAACTGGTTAGAACCCAGATGGCGGAAGATTTGACTTCCAGTGGACCTTGGACTTCCAGTGGACCACTCACAGGCACCATGACAGTTCCCAGGCTCATCGTAAAAGGCCAAAAAGTGGGCGGGATCCAATTTCTGGAAATCCCCATCCCTTCCCCACCATAGTTGGAATAATCCTCCCACTCATTAGCAGATGAAATTACCCGGCCCATAAACACTAACCACCTGCACACTTCGTGGCCTCTCTCCCTTCTGAGTGAGACAGGCCACGTTCTGTCTACGGAGTGTGTATCTCCCTGAATAAACTTACTTTCACTTCACTGTGCCCTGCTTTTGAATTCTTTCCTGTGTGAGACAAGAACCTATTCTCTGGTAACACTGTGGTTCAAAACACAGTAAGTGGATCCGCATTTTCTCCTTGAGGAAACAAAAAACCCTGCTTGCCATCCTGCAGGAAGTGCGGTGGTTTCCCTCCGTGTCTCTGTATTGCTGTCCCTTGAAATGATGGTGCTATATTTATATTATTATCTCTGTTACAACTCATACCAATGAATGTTAGCTACAATAATGCCCATAGTAGTTACTGTCTCTTCAATATTTACCCTTAAGATACCATGTTTGTAAATACTTTTAAAATATTGCCATTTACTTTCAACAATGGTACAAAAGAAATGTCCTTTTATTTTCATTGTAGATGGGAAAACCAGACAATGAGAGTGTCAGTAACTTTCTCAAAGCCACATAGACTGTAGGAGGCAGAGCTGGGATATGAACCAGCACTCATCTGTCTCAAAGCCCTTACTGCTGGAAAAACACACACACACACACACATACAAACAAAAACCACAAACCTTGAAGGAGAAGGATATATTCCAGAGCTTGGGCAGATCACCTCAGGAATTGGAGGCAGACAAGCACCTTTTTATCCCTATTCATTTAGACTCAGGGCTCTCTAAAAGCAGGATGTGGAAGGCACGAGGGTTTGCCACAATATTTGCAGTTCATAAGTTAGAAATAAGCAATCAGCCCCTTTTCACGTAGGGCACTATAATAAACACTGCACAGCCCCTGCAATTTGGTTATGCAAAGAAAACAGGAAACAAGCACATTTTCATTGCGGCTTGAGTCTGAGGAGGGCTGGCTAGATTTTCTTGTCAATACCGCATTTACTATCCTGGTCACGTGAGCGGAGACAGGAGGATGAGTCACAGTTAACTGACTACTAAATTAGGAAAATGTAATCCATTTGTTTCTTTCAAATTTGATCCCTCCAAAGCATTTTAAAGCTTTTTCCCCTCACCAATCACAGTCACCACCTAAAGAGCTAATTCATTCCCAATTTGTGCTAATCTAGCTCTGTCTTATAACTAAATAAATGATCATTTTTGTAGCATTCCTTTCCTATGTGAGGCTAGGGCTTTGAGTGTATTAATTTTCTTCTAAAGAGGCCAAAATCCTGTAGACCTTCTGCATTTGCTTTTCTCAAGCCTGGCCCTCACTACTTATCAAAATACAATGCATCACTTTACATAGTTTATATTTGCTAGCAAACAGCGCTCCAGTTCTTAACCAATAAGAATCACAGATCAGCAGCTCTGCAAGGAATCTAAGAGGTTGCTTAATGTGACTTCCTCATTTTATGGGCAAAACTGAGAGCCAGCAAGGTTTAAGCAATTTGATGAACTCAGGTCTCTGGGTGTCTATCTCCCCATTAAAGCCCCTTTCTCCCTGTTGCACACCAGCCCTTGTGGAAATCAGTGCCTGATTTTCCTTAGTGCCTTAGGGAACCCTGGTCTGAAAGAGTGAAATATATGATGGTCAAAACAATCAAACAAACAAAGAAAACAACCTGTCCACTGCCTGTGCCAGCCGGCAAAGGGGTATCAGGGTGGAGTCACAGGGTGGGAACTCTTCCGTAGAAAGTAATGCAGCTTAATCTCTGGACCTGCACCCATTCGCTTAGTTTACTTTTAACATTTGCTGACTTGAATCAGAGCCTGAATTCTTGTTTCACCCAAGGTTAGTTAGCAATGAGGTCCGAGAGATCTGGATTTACACAGCATAGACACAAGACTGCCTGTTACTGATCTTTATTTTCAGGGTGTGCTGCTGCTCTGTGGAAATCTCTGATTAGTGTTTCTCTAAACGAACAGAGCTGTGCAAAGCACACTTAGTGAACACCGAATAATTGCTGTCAGTGATGGTATTAACAGGGATAAAGAGTGGGACAAGATAGAAAGGGTGGTTGTCAGATAATTCAGGATTGACTAGGTAGGAGAGGGGAGAAATACGTTGAGACGTGGGTGGCGAGGGCAAAGAGATGGGCACAGGAATTGTGCGGGAGACCATGGAAGAAGCAATGTGAATGCAAAAAAAAAAAAATGTATATGTGCGTGTATTAAATGAGAGGGAGACATAGCAAATTTTCCATGAAATTCTAAGCAATGGACTAGTTTACACAAAGCCATCTTAAAGCCAATGGTGTGGTTAATACTTTGTGGGGTGAAGGGAGTCAATGAACTTAATGCTGCATGCATAGCTTTGCAAGCCCTGACTTGTGAGGTAATTCACGTTTCAGTTTTACAGAGAATGTTCACATCAAGGGGCCTCATATTTAACATTACTGGGTGCAATAAAAAAAGAATAATCAGGGCCTTTTGGAGAGTATGGACGCATTTACTAGGCAGTACAACAGATTTCAGGACATGAGGCACTAATATTTGGCCGCACTTCTGTGGAGCAACAGCTCTGATTATAGAGTGTTCTCAATCAGCGTGTGACTCTAGAGGGAATGAATATCGAGCCCGTGGCCAGGGCTGCAACCCCAGGTGGCTCTGACTGTCCTTTAGTAAAAGGATTTCCACATCACCTTCACCCTCCAATATTCTGGACATTTAGTTAATTAATTAATTAATTAGTTTGTTTATGTTTGTTTAGGGGGAAGGTAATTTTATTTATTTATTTATTTGATGGATATTAACCCCTTATGGGTCACATCATATGCAAATATCTTCTCCCATTCAGCAGGTTATCTTTTCCTTTTGTTTATGCTTTTCTCTGCTGAGCAAAAGCTTTTAAGTTTAATTAGGTCTCCTTTCGCTTTTATTTCCTTTACTTTAGGAGATGGATCCAAAAGATATTGCTGTGATTTATGTCAAAGAGTGATTTGCCTATGGTTTACTCTAGGAATTTTATTAGAGTATCTGGTCTTACATTTAAGCCTTTAATCCATCTTGAGTCTATTTTTGTATATGGTGTTAGAGAATGTTCTAATTTCATTCTTTGGCGTGTAGCTGTCCAGTTTTCCCAGCACTACTTATTGAAGAGACTGTCTTTTCTCCATTATATATTCTTGCCTCCTTTGTCAGAGACTAATTAATCATAATGTGCATGGGTTTATTTCAGGGCTCTCCATCTTGTTCCATAGATCTATGTATCTGGTTTTGTGCCAGTACCATATTGTTTTGATTACTGTAGTTTTGTAGTATAGTCTGAAGTCAGAGAGTGTCAGTTCTCCAGCTCTGTTCTTTCTCAAGGTTGTTTTGGCTACTCAGGGTCTTTTTATGTTTCTATACAAATTTTAAAATTATTTGTTCTAGTTCTGTGAAAAATGCCATTGGTATTGCATGTGGGATTGTACTGAATCTGTAGATTGCCTTGGGTAGTATGGACATTTTAACAATATTGATTTTTCCAATCCAAGAACACGATACGTCTTTCCTTCTGTTTGTGTTGTCTTCAATTTCTTTCACTGGTGTCTTACAGTTTTCAGAGTATAGTTCATTTGCCTCTTTAGGTAGCTTTGTTCCTAGGTATTTTATTCTTTTTGATATGATGATAAATGGGATTGTTTTCTTAATTTCTCTTTCTGATACTTAATTGTTAGGGTATAGAAATGGAACAGATTTCTGTAAATTAATTTTGTATCCTGCAACTTTACCAAATTGATTGGTGAGTCCTAATACTTTTCTGGTGATATCTTTAGGGTTTTCTATATTTAGTATCATGTCATCTGCAAACAGTGACAGTTTTACTTCTTCCTTTCCCCAAGAGAGAACCACAAACAGCCTCAGACCAAGGACTCTTTATAAGGCCCTGGTATAATAGAACAGTCTGGGTATAACTGAAAATTCTTATTTATGTATGAGTTAATATTTCTTAAACCTTAGTTTTAAAATCAGTTTGGGACATTAAATCTCTCAGCTTCCCACTGCCACCTCCCCCCATGAACTCTGAGGAACAACCACCAAACCAAACCAAACCCAAAACTGTGCTTTGAATTCTTTTACGTTTCAAAATTTCCAGTGCAGAGGAAATTGTTTAAAACGATTTACTCCAACACAAATAAATGTGAGGGAGAGGGAAGGAAGAACTTGCCAGCTCACAAGACCACTTTTTCTCTACTAACTGCCTGTTTTTGCTGATCTGACAAATTAAAGATATGCTATTTCCTCACAGCATTTTGGTCATACTTGGTAGCAAGATTTTGAAGGAGAAAAAAGTGTCCTGTTTGCTTCCACACACAGGCCTCTTGGACTTTGGTTCCCTGAGTACGATCCTGAGTTTGGAAGCCTTCCAAGTGACAGAAAATTGGCAGCTTCCTCATCACCAATTCCTCGCTGGCTCTTCGGGGAGAAGGGAGTTCTGCTCGGGACTTGGCGGCATTCTTAGCTTGGCGCCCAAGCCAGTTACTCAAAGTTCAAGGAACTTGACAGACAGAGGCTCTTTGTCTGGTGAGAGATGTGAACTAGCTGGGTGGAGCCTGCCACCTCATGCCGGCACCTTCTGTCTCCTTCCAGGGAAGCTTGTTTCTGACCAGGCTCACAATGCCGTGTTCTATGTGAGGAGATCTTTGTCCAGGGAGGGTGGCATCGGTCCCTCACTGGGGTGAGCACTGGACCTCTCAGTATCCCACTCCGTACAGCCTCATCCTGTCCCACAGGAGTAGCGGTAGCGTGTATGCGTGTTTTATCTAAACAGTTAAAAAAAAAAAAGACAGAAGGCTTAGACAGATTTCCAGGAAACAGATTGTGTTAGTCTAGACTAGTATAATCCAGCCAATTTAATTTCTGAATTTGTGATCATTATTTCCTAAAAAAAGAGTTAAAAAGTGAGAAACACTGTGTGCACTAAGCTTTCAAATGACCAATTTCAACTGCTATAATGGCATCAAGAGAGTTAATATTACAAGGATTAGCTTTATATATTGTTCCTATGGGGAAAAAGCCTTGTATCGAGGGTGTGGAGAAAAGGGAACCCTCCTACACTATTGGTAGGAATGTAGTTTGATGTAGCTATTATGGAAAACAGTATGGAGATTCCTCAAAAAACTAAAAAAAGACTTACCATATGATCCAGCAATCCCACTCCTGTGCATGTATCCGGAGGGAATTCTAATTTGAAAACACATCCTCAATGTTCATAGCAGCACTATTTACAATAGCCAAGACATGGAAACAACCTAAAGTGTCCATTGACAGATGACTAGATAAAGAAGCTGTGGTATATTTATACAATGGAATACTATTCAGCCGTAAAAAAATAATAAAATAATGCAATTTGCAGCAACATGGATGGATCTGGAGATCATCATTTTAAGTGAAGTAAGCCAGAAAGAGAAAGAAAAATACCATATGATATTATTCATATGTGGAATCTAAAAAGAGAAAAAAGAAGGCACTAATGAACTAATCTATGAAACAGAAACAGACTCACAGACTTATTAAACAAACTTATGATTGCTGGGGAGAAAGGGGATGGGAAGGGATAAATTGCGAGTTCAAGATTTGCAAATATTAAGTACTATATGAAATAAACAGCAAGTTTCTTCTGTATAGCACAGGGAACTATATTCAATATCTTATAGTAACGTATAATGAAAAAGAATATGAAAATAAACATATGTATGTATATGTATGACTGAAACATTATGCTGTACACCAGAAATTGACATATTGTAAACTGACTATACTTTAAAAAAAAAAAAAAAGAACCTTGTGTGGATCTTTAAAAAGTCTCCTTCTTTAAAATAGCAAAAGCAACACATGTCAGTGTTGAAACTTTAGAAAAAAGCAAAAAGAAGAAAATTAAAATCATGTATCTTCTTCTATCTAGATAGAAGACCACACTGTTCTGTTAGGTAAGAGTTGGCTTTGAGTTAGGTAGAACAAACTCAAATTATGGGTTTAATGATATGCTTCTGGGCAAGTTGACTTACCAATGCATTTATTTTCTCTTTGCAAAGTGAAACACCTGTGTTAGAGGAGTGTTAGAAGATTGTGGAAAAGTTTTGAGCACAAAAATATTTGCTGATTGATAATGTCTGTATTTTATCCCCTCAACTACTGATCATAGCTCATTATTAATTTTGTACCACCTAGTGGTACAAAACGTCAGAACATGAGCTTGTTTAATTGGTCTCAAACTTCGTTCTTCCCTATATTGCTGTGACGTGAATTTATGGCTTCAGGATTCTGGTTCTTGTTTCTATTGCTTACACTTGTCTGGAAGAGGAAATATACAGAGTCGTGTTTTAGAGTCAGCAAGTCTGATTCCATCACTCCATTATTTTTGGCAATAAATAATGTTGGGGCAAGTCTGAGACCAACTTGTTTTTCTTCCTTATAGGTGATTAATTTTGCCTGGTAGATGCCTGAAGATTTTCAAGTTCAGTGGTGTACTTAAGATAAACTTTGACATTGATATTCTAATTTAAATGTTCCTGGCATATGGTATTCACTTTCATCCATAGTTTCAATCATATCTTAAAATTCAAATAATTCTCTTATATCTTTGAATACATCTTCTATTTTGAGGCTTTTTTTTTTAACTCAGATGTATGAATTATTCTTTTATTGGATTATGTTTATCTACCATATACATTGTCTTCTGTATAATGGCTTTGTTTTTTTAGATTTGTATTCACTGGGTCAGTAATTTAATTTTCAGCAGTTTTTATTCTGGTTTAATTTTATTAGCTCTAAATGTTGCTGCTTTGCCTTTCAATTTGTTTACTTCATCTAGGAATCATCTTTTAAAAAAAAAGTCTCCTTGCCTTTCTGTCTTACTGATTTGATGTTTTTATTTGATTGTACTATAGGGAGAAGGGAGGGTGAGTAATATACTTCTGTTGCTTGAGTTTTATTTTTATTTAGATTAGAATTTTTGTCTTTTGCTTGCTGTGATGTCTTCTCTCCACTTTATTTTCTTCTGCTTAATGTTTTTAAGTCAAATTTTTTATTTTATTGTGTACTTATTTTCTTGTATTCTTTTATGTATTTTAAATTAAAATTTTTAATTTGAATTAATTGTAGATGCACATGCAATTGTGAGAAATAATGCAGGGAAATTTAAGGTATCCTTTGTTAGTTTCTTTCAGTAATAACATCTTGTAAAAACTATAGTACAATATGACACCTAGGATATTGATATTACTATAACCACTCTTATTCAGATTTCTGCAGTTTTATTTGTACAGGCATATCTCAGAGCTATTTTGGGTTTGGTTCCAGATAACTGCAATGAAGTGAATATTGCAATAAAGCAAGTCATATGAATTTTTTGTTTTTTCAGTGTATATAAAATTGTTATGTTTATATCACACTGTAGTCTATTAAGTGGCTTGCTGGTCATATGGTTTAACTATTTGAGAAATTGCCAAATTGTGTTACAAAGCGGCTGTACCAATTTATATCCTCACTGGTAATTTATGAGGCTTCTAATGTCTCCATATTATCACAGAATTTGGTATTATCTTTTTTTTTTTAATTAGAGACATCCTATTGTATGTGAAGTAGTATCTCATTGTGGTTTTAATTTGCATTTCAGTTAATGATGTTGAGCATTTTTTAATGTGCTTTTTGACATTATCTTCTTTGCCCAAATATTTATTCAAATTTTTGCTCATTTTTTAATTGGGCTATTTTCTTATCATTGAATTCTAAGAGTTCTTTATATATTGTAGATACAAGTCCCATGTCAGATACGTGATTTAAAAATAATTTCTCTAATTTTGTGAGTTATTTTTTCACTTTCTTGATGGTGTCCTTTAAAGCCTAAAAGGTTTTAATTTTAATGAAGTCCAATTTATCTATTTTTTAATTTTGTTGCCTGTGTTTTCATCATATCTAAGAAATCACCATCTAATCCAAAGTCATGAAGATTTATGCCTGTTTTTTCTAAACTTTTCTGAGTTATTTTTATATATGGGGTTAGGTAGGGATCCAATTTCATTCTTTTGCATGTGGATTTTGGTTGCTTCAGCACCATTTGTTGAAATGTCTATTATTTCCCTGTTTCATTGTCTTTGTATCCTTGCCAAAAATCAATTGATCATAAATATGAGGCGTTTTTTCCTCCCCCGATCTCTCAGTTCTGTTCCACTGAGCTATATGTCTGTTCTTACAGTAGTTGTCAATGCCTCTTCCCTGGGCTTGTGTGTGTCCTGTTCCTCCCTACCCTCCCATCCTAATTCTTCCATTTACATGACTGCTTTTAGATGTCATAATTTCCCCTGGAGTCTCACCTCTGCTTCTTCTCTAGAGGAAGCCTTAGATGTTCTATTGCACTCATTTGCCTGTAATCTCTTGGTCCCAGGTACCCATGGGTCTGCAATCATTCCCCAGCTCTCCCTGAAGCCAGTGCTTTCAGCCACCTCCAACTATGTCACCATTCCCAGCTGAGCTCTGAGTCAGGCGTGACAGAAACCAGTCACGGGGGTAACCCTCAGACAAGCCATCCTGAGAAAGGAACTGGTATTTGGGTGGCTTCCTCCTTATTTTACAGTGACGGGGTGGGGATGGGGCAAGGTGAGCAAAAATACCAAAATTTTCCACTGCTTTGAGGGTGGCTTCTTGTTTAGGGATTTGCTTGGTTGTGGCAGATCCCACCTGGTGTCTATAGTTCCCACAAAACTGCTTTGGTCTCTGTGTTGCTTTCTTGGTGTTCTGGCGAGAGAACAACAGCCTGGAGCTTCCTAGTCTGCCATCTGGCTGGCATCACTGCCCTGTTATGCCATCTTCAAGTCTCTCACAGCTGTATGTATTCCCTGGGCTCCGGCAACAGTGTTTCTCACCCTTGGCTGCACAATAGGTCACCTGGGGAGTTTAAAAAAAAAAAAATCCTAATGTCCAAGCCACATCCCAGATAAATTCATCAGAACTTACAGAAGTTGAACCTGGCCATCAGGATTTTTTCTTTTTTGATACATAAAATTTACTGTTTTAACCATTCTTTAGGGTAGAGTCTATCAAATCATTTACTTCAGTACATTAATATGTTGTGCAACCACCATCACCACCCGTCTCCAGAACTTCATCATCCCCAACAGAAACTTTGTGCCCACCAAACACTGACTCTTCCTCCCCTCTTCCCCTGCAACCCCTGGTAACCACTATTCTACTTCCTGTCTCTAGGAGTTTACCTATTCTAGGTACCTTGTATAAGGGGAATCATACATTTGTCCTTTTGTGTCTGCCTTATTCACTTAGCATGTCTTCAAGTTTCATCCATGTTGTAACACGTGTCAGAATTTCCTTACTTTCTACGGGTGCACAATATTCCATTGTATGCATATACCACACTTTGTTTATCTGCTCAACTGTCAATGGACACATGGGTTGTTTCAATCTTTGGCTATTATGAATATGCTTCTACGAACATTGATGTACAAGTATGTGTTTGAGTCCCGGCTTTCAGTTCTTTTGTGTATATACCCAGAAGTGGAATTGGTGGATCATATGGTAATTCTGTGTTTAATATTTTGAGGCACCTACATCGGTATGCCTTGAAGTTCCCCACATGACTCCAGGGTGCAGCCCAGTTGACTTTCACTACAGTAGAGCCTTGCCTGAATCCTTCAACTAAATGTAACGTCTTCCTTCTCTGAGCTCAGTTGGCATTTTAATGAACTTTTGTTATGGCTCCTGTTTATTTCTGTGTTATTTATATTGTTATACATATTATTTGTGCTAGAGGCTGAGTATACAGTGACAAGCACAACACCCATCAAACTAACTGCTTTCATGAAACTTACAATTAAGTGGAAGGGACAGATATTAATTACACAATCATATAAATGTATAATTACACACTGAATTATCTGCTATGAAAGAAAGAAACACAGTTCTATTGAGGGTAAATTGAAAAAGAAACTGACCTAGACCAGCGGTGGGGGTCAGAGAGTCTTCCTTGAGGAAGAGATACCAGGGTTTAATTCTAAAAGATGATGACTTAAGTACACACATAGTGAAGGTCATTTCAGATAAAATAAACACAGGTTGGATGGATGAAAAGAAGGTCAGTTTGTCTAGGATATGGGTAGCAAGGGGGCGTTGTTGCAAGATGAAATTGGCTATTTGCAGGGGCACACAACACCCAAAATCTTGCAGGTATTTTAATGATTTGGGTCTTTATGCTAAAGCAATGAGGAGCCATTGAAAGGTTTTAAGCAGTGGGGTGACAAACTCGGCTTGGCATTTAGAAAAGATCATTCTGCTGATGTGTGGGGAGAAGGGACTGGATGGGGTTAGAGTGGTTGTGGGGAAACCAGGCCATTACAGTGGTCCAGATGGGAGAAGCTGGTTCCTTGGACTGGGTAGGTAGCAGTGGTGATGAGGGAAAGTGTCAGAGTTGAGAAATATCTCAGATGGATGACCCCTGATGATGGATTGGATACAAGCAGCCAGGCGAGGACACTGTCAAGGCTGAGGTCTACTTTTCTGACTTCCCCAAACCTTTTAGATGATAACTATGCTTGCTTGATTAAACTTTGCATACCTCCAAAGTGTCCTGCACAAAACATGTGCTCACTGAAAAAAAAGTCTGTAAATGAATGAAAGAGTCAATAAACCAACCATTGTACTATTATATTGAACACACCCATATCAAGCATGCTAATAATGCCACCCTCTAGATGCTTTTCTTCTACAGATGGATATTTGCACGATTATCTCAATTGAATAAAATTCAGAATACTTTCTCCTTCTGCTGCAGCTAGCATTGTGCTAGGCACTGGAAATACATGTAGAAGTAATTTATCGTCTGCTTGTGGGTAGTTCCAAATACAATGGAGAAAAAGACATACAAATAAATAATTACAACTAAATAAAATTGTAGTAATAAATGCACGCTTTAATTGCAGGAGTACAGAGGAGGTAGTGATTAATTTTTTTTTTCCTAAGAGAGCTAGGAAGATTCCCAAGGCAGAAATGTAAGGGTGACATATTCCAAGCTGAGCTTTCTTTCCTTTCTTTTTTCTTTTTTTTTTGCATGTTTTAGGGAGTGGCAAGCATATTGCGTGAACAACGGGATACCAGACTGGGAAGAGTGAGGAGGCCAAAGTATATGTATTCCATGGTACACTGGCCCTCAGATATTTTTGTAAATCAAAGGATTTCATGGTCAGATAACTTTGGTAAACACTGATAATTACATCTTGGAGATTTGTGTGCACATTGGCATAGCAAAGGCTCATAGGATAGGAATTGGTTTAACTTTGTTCAATACAGTATTTCTCAAACACATTTGACAGATAAAACCCCTTTTCTCTCATATAGCATACCACACACATTGACATCCTGTAAGAGACGGCAGTTTGGAAAGGGCTCTATTGGACTATAGATCGGAGATGGTTTGTTTGGTTTTGCAGTCATTAGGGTCAAGGCATACAGTGTGTTTTTGGCTACTAATGAGTTTACATGGTGTGACAATGAATCTTTCAAATGGAACACTGAGCTGAGCCAGAAATGATACAGAGCAGGGTCCAACTCTCCTAGCAGGAGGCAAAAGGGGAGAGACACCGATTGAACATTTACTAAAACACCCAAAATGCCACTTCAAGAATAGAAAAAGACCGATGGCTAGACTCATAAATCCTCGTGACTCTGTAACTGGTGGATTGTTTTATAAACACCGTGAGATATTGTCAAACTGTCATAGTGGCGATGTTATTATTGCTAACTTGTTTAGTGTTGTTTTGAACTATTAATCCTTTTCAGACGGCTGCCCCAAATTCTAATATTTGAAAGGGTTCCATGAATAGAAAAAGTCGAGACCCATTGTTGCATCCTGGTCAGTGTCTGAGGGACAGCAGGGTGTCATTCCCGATTCTCAGTGGCCAGCCATCGGTGGGCGGGGGTTCCAATCAGATGAGCAGAGCTCAGAGGCTTGGGGTCTAGAACAAGGCTATTGTTTTTGCATGTTCAGCATTTATTTTCTTTTCTGGTAAAACACCCTGATTTTCCTTTCGGGAACAATTTCCTGAAATCTATTTTGCGTACTTGAGTGTACAAGAGCCATCGTATCCCCATGTGGTAGAATAATAGCATGTTACTCTGTTCTTCAACCTTCTATATCATTTTTCTGTTTATAAATTCTTCTGCTACCCAACTGCATGGGATTCTTCTCTGATGATTTTGTCCTAGGGAGCAAAATCTTTTTATTTTTTAGGATCCTTCATACAGGTCCTAGACAGTACATGTCATATTGCTGGGACTAAAACTAAAACACATGAAAGATGACTAGATCTAGCATACAGTATCTCCTCAATCAGTGATAGACTTGCGAAAGCATTTCATTGCAATGTAAATTACAGGGTACACACCCCCGCCCACGCAACTCTTATTGTCTTTGAATATTTGTTAACTCTTATTTTCTCTTTTCTTTCTGGCTTCTTCAGGGCATACCCATAAGTTCAGATCAGATGGCACCCTGGCAGCTTCAATATTATTCCAAGAGAAAAATAGTATTATCTTGGTATTCTGCCCGCAGAAATCTGCTTTTGTATTTTCTAGGGTTAAAGGTCTTGGTTTGCAAGCCTCAGTGAGCTTTCAAGTATTTTTATTTGATTTTCCTTTTGAAGCTCCTGCAGCTCTTCCAAGTCTAGAGTAAAGTAATTCTTCCTTCTGTTCCTGGATTTCTTTCAAAACAAACCAAAACAAAAGAAATCTCCATTCTCTAGTCCTCTCTGTTTGGAATATGGCTTAGAGCTCATCTCAGAAGACGAGTTTTACCTGAGGAAATTTGGTCCCAAGATGTTGATCTTTCTTTTACAATTGTACCGTCATCCACACTTCACTTTACATTTAAATGCTTTCACTTGGATGAGAGGAGTTTATTCAAAATCATATGTACTTTTAGGTGAGTCTCGTATATTTTTTCATGACGTCAGATACTAACATTAATAGAGTAGTGAGAATAAAATCACTTCTCCATTAAGAAGGTTTTTATCCCTCAAAGTAAAATGTAAAGGAAATGCAAATGATCCAACAGAATAGCTCTGATTTTCACTGCCGGGAGTGGTAGACACTGTAATAGAGAGGATGGTAGATGAGCCCAACTTGTTTCAATAAAACTCACTAGGATTTAGGACGAGACGACCATGACTTTTTTGATGTTTGGAAATGATTGAAAGGTTTCAGTGCCAGAGTAAACAGAAAGTAGACACAGTTGCCATCTTAGATATATTTTTTAAAGGTCTCAGAAAAGTTTGCCCTTCACGCATTTGTATTAGGGCACAAGGAAGGACTTGGTTCTGACTTGACGATGTATGCAGGGAAAGAAAAGATTTGTCACTGACACAGAAGCTTCCCAGACCAAGACTGGATCAAGCAGGATGTTAAAATGATGCACTTTATATGAAAAAGCAGGACATTGGTGACTCAAAGGAAATCTATAGCATAAACAGGTACAGTTAACACCCCCAGTGATCTGAAATCATTATGGAAAAATGGAAACTTCACACAGGTACAATGTTTAGATAACATCCATTTATTCATTTATTAAGAAAATAATTAAATTTCTACTATATCCCAGGCAGAAAGAGATAGCCCCTACCCTAGTGCAGTTTAAGTTCCAGTAGGAGACAATTTATGTAAACTAAATAGATTAATTTTTTTTCTTATTGGCAGTAATTCTTATTTTATTAAGAAAATGAACAGAGAAATTGATAGTGGTAGGAGTTGGGTGTGGACAAGGTGAGGACTGCCCAGGACAGTTGGACAAGAACTCTTTTTGGAAGCATCTGAACCAGAGCTGAGTGATGAGAAACAGCCAGCCCTGTGAAGGGGGGCAGTGGAACATTTTCAGCAGAAGAACAAACAGCGAGAGCAAAGACTTTGAGGTCAAGACTAGAAAGAAGGCAAGTGTGCCTAAAACAGAATTAAAAAAAAAAAAAAAAGAAAGAAATCGGAAGGTTATCCACAGTAAGCACCAAATTTCGATGCATTTTTTCCTCTTTTTTGTCAACTTTACTGAAGTATAATTTACTTTAAAACAAAATGCATGTCGTTTAAGACTAAAACTCATTGAATGCTGACCTGTGTATTCACTTTTGCTTACTCCAAGATCTCATACATTTTTCTCTGGTTTTCTTTTAAGAGTTTTATAGTTTTAGCTTTTACATTTAGGTCTGTGATCTACTTTGAGTTCATGTTTGTGTTTAAGATAAAGGTCAATGTTTACTTTTTCCCCAAAGGTATTTACTTGTTGAATCAGTTGTTGAAAAGACTGTCCTTTCTCCATTGAATTACCTTGACATCACTGTTAAAAATCAGTTGACTCTATGCGTATATCTCTGTTTCTATTTTGAACCATTGATCTATATGTCTCTATTTTTATTACTGCCATACTGTCTTGATTATTTGAATTTTAGAACCAAAGTATCAATTTCTACAAAAAAACCTGCTGGGGTTTTGATGGAAATTGCATTTAATCTATAAATCAATTTGTGGAGAACTGACATCTCAGCAATGTTGAGTCTTCTGATCTGTGAGCACTGTATATCTCTCCATTTATTTGGGCCTTTTTAAATTTCTCTAATCAATGTTTTAAACTTTTTTGTTTACATGTCTCATATATTTTGTTAAATGTGTTTCTAAACATTTCATGTTTTAATGTTATCATATATAAACTTTCTAAGGTTTATTTTCTGATTTTTATTGGCCATATGTAGCAATCCTATTGATTTTGAATGTTGACCTAGTATTCTGCAATCTTGCTAAATTTACTTATTCATTGTACTAGGTTTTGCTTGTTTGAAATGGATTAGAAAAGATATTAGTTGAACACACAGTCTTATATGTTTGCAACTGAAGTTGAAGGCAAGAGGCAAGCAGTGGTGCTCAGGGTTCAGCACATCTGAGAACGTCTGGAGGCTCTGTAGAGGGGGCTGGGTACACATGAAAACAAGCATCCTCCTGGGAAGGTCCTCATCCTAAACAGCCTACAGACAAGTCATGTTTGCTTCAAGGATTATGAATTTTTGGAATGGAGAAACCTACGCGAGGCAAGATCTTTATTTGCAATAAAGACCCTAAAAAAGCTATTTCACTAAAACCTTTAAAAAAAATTGAAGTATAGATTATTTACAATGTTATGTCAATTTCTGGTATACGACATAGCAATTCTATGTTTTTGTAGATTAAACTCCATTTAAAGTTATAAAATATTGGTTATAGTCCCTGTGCTGTACATTACATCCTTGTATCTTATTTATTTTATACCTAGTAGTTTGTACCTCTTAATCCACTTCCCCTATCTTGTCCCTCCCTCCACATCTCTCCCTACTGGTTACCACTAGTCTATTCTCTGTATCTGTGAGTCTGTTTCTGTTTTTATATATTTTTTGAATTTCATATATAGGTGAAGACATACAGTATTTGTCTTTCTCTGTGTAACTTATTTTGCTAAGTATAATACCCTCCAGGTCCATCCATGTTGTTGCCAATAGCAAAATTTCATTCTTTTCTATGGCTGAGAAATATTCCATTATGCCCATATACCATGTATGCTTTATCCATTCCTCTGTTGGTGGACACTTAGGATGCACCCATGCCTTGACAATTGTAAATAATGCTGCTATGAACGTTGGGGTGTATAGATCTTTTCAAATTAGTATTTTTGTTTTCTTTGGATACATACCCAGGAGTGGAACTGCTGGATTGTATGGTAGTTCTATTTTTAGTTTTTTGAGGCGCTTCCAGGCTGTTCTCCATAGTGGCTGCACCAATTTACATTCCCACCAACAGTGTACTGGGGCTCCTTCCTCCACATCCTTGTCAGCATTTGCTATTTGTAGACACTCTGATGATAGCTGTTTTGACAGGTGTGAGGGATTATAGAGTTTGTCTGACATGAGTATTGCTTCCCCTGGTTTCTTTCCATTTCCATTTGCATGGGGTGCCTTTTAATCACCTCTTTTTCAAGATGTATGTGTGTTTAGGTCTGAAGTGAGTCTCTCGTAGGCAGCATACAGATGGATCATCTTTCTGATCCAGTCAGCTGCCCTATGTTTTTTGACTGAAGCATTTAGTCCGTTGATTTTTAAGGTGATTATTGCTAGGTATGTACTTCAATTGCCATTTTGCTCCTTGTGTTCTGGTTATTTTTTGTGGTTCTTCTCTGTTCTTTCCTTCTCAGTGGTCCCTTCCCTTGTGGTTTGATGATTTTCTTTAGTGTTGTGTTTGTGTTCCTTTCTCTCTAGTTTTTGTGCATCGATTGCAGGGTTTGATTTGGGGTTACTATGGAGTTCATATATGTGGACCTATAACCATATCTATTTGTTTTAAACTCATAGTCATTTGACCTCAAACACGTTCTAAAAGATCTACATTTTTTACTCCTCCTCCCCCAACGTTTTGTGGTTTTGATGCCAGTATTTTATATCTCATGCCTGCCCCTCAACTGTTTATTGTTATTATAGTTGATTTCACAATTTTTATCTTTCAATCTTTGTGCTAGCTTATTTAAGTGACTGACTCACCAGCCTTTACTATATGTTTGCCTTTAGCAGTAGGATTTTCCCCCTTTCTACAGTTTCTTTTTTTGTTGTGAGCCTTTTCTTTTCCAGTTAAAGGAGACCTTTTAACACTTCTTGTAAGGTTGGTGTAACACTGATGAGCTCTTTTACTTTGTGCTTGCTTGAGAAGCTCTTTCTCTCTCCTTCAATCCTGAGTGATAATCTTGCTGGGTAGAGTGTCCTAAGTTGTGAGTTTTTCCTTTCAGCACTTTAAATATATCATGCCACTCCCTTCTGGTCTGCCAAGCTTCTGCTGAAAAATCAGCTTTATGGGAGGGTCCTTTGGGAACCCCTTCCAATGGGGAGGTATCTGTTTTTTCTTGCTGTCTTTAAAATTCTCTCTTTATCTTTAACTTTTGCCATTTAAGTGGTGATATGTCTTGGTGTGGTTCTCTTTGTGTTCATCTTGTTTGGGACTCTCTGTGCTTCTTGTACCTGAATATCTGTTTCCTTCTTCAGGTTTGGAAATTTTTCAGCTGTAATTTCATTAGATATATTTTCTACCCTTTTCTCTCTCTCTTCTCCTTCTGGGACCCCTTATATTGTGAATGTTAGTATGCTTGATGTTGTCCCAAGAGGTCCCTTAAGCAATTCTCACTTTTTCAAATTTATTTTCTTTTCGCTGTTCTGATTGGGTGACTTCCATTATTCTGTCTTTCAGATTGTGTATACATTATTCTGTGTCACCTAATCTGCTATTAATTCCTTCTAGTATATTTTTCATTTCAGTTATTGTATTCTTTGCTCTTACTGGTTCTTTTTTATATTTTTTATTCTTTGCTGAAATTCTCACTGCATTCATCTAGTCTTTTCCTAAGTGCAGATATCATTCTTATTTCTATTTCTTTGAACTCTTTATCAGGTAAATTATTTATTTGTGTTTCATTAGGGTTTTTTCTAGGGTTTTTTTTCTCTTGTTCTTTCATTTGAAACATAATCCTCTGTCTTCTCCCTTTGCATCCCTTTCTGTGTCTCTATGAAATTAGGTGAAACAGTTACCTGTCCCTTTCTTGAAGGGGTGTCCTTGTGTGGAAGTGTCCCTATGCCATCTGCCTGTGCCCGGTGGCTTTGGTGGAAGAGCTGGCTCTGAAGTGAGCACTGGCCATGTCTCCCCCGGGATGTGCTGGCGGCTCAGCCGTGGTGGGAAGCAGAGCTGGAGTGGGAGGGGCTAGAGCCTGAGCTGGGTATGAGCCAGGCAGGGTTGTTCCAACACCACTGGCTGGAGCAGGATCCCTGAGGGAACCAGGTTTCTCCTGGGTAGGATGACAGTCTCTGCCTTGGTTAGAGGTCAGATCAGGGCTGGAGGGGGTTGGAGCCACACTACTAAGCAGATTTCCCTCCGTCCCAAGTATGCTCACAGGACAAGTGCTCTGCCAGCGGTGGGCTCAGCTCTGGAGCTGTTTTGCTCCCCGTTGAGTGAGTGCACTGATGCGTGCTGGCCGTGGCTGCCTCCACCCTGGTCAGGGGCAGGGCTGGGGCCGAGTCGGTTCCATTCCCTCTGCCTTAGTGGGGAGCAGTGCAGGAGCAAGAGGGGCTGGAGCAGGAGCTGGTGAGGGCTGAGGGCTGAGGGCCCTGGGGGCCAGGTGCCTGGCTGGACAGAGCCCCAGGCACTATTCCTTTGCCACCTCCGTGCTGTGACTAGGAGGAATCAATTCTATGTGCTAGATCTTTGAGAGCAGAGTCTCAGGTTCTGACAGCCCTCCAGTGAGTCCCACTGGTTTTCACACCAGCTCAGGGTGCTCATCTTCCCGGTGTCAGGCCCCGGGCTGGGAAGCCTAATGAGTGGCTCAAACTCCTCGCTCCTCGGTGAGGTTCCCCAAGCTATAATGCCCGTCTCATCTCCTGGGTGCCCCCCAAAGGGTGTAGGCCCCAACTGGATCGCTTCTCTTCCCCTCTACCAGACTCCATGTGGGTCTTTTACAGCCTTGGTTTTAGAAGAGCCATCCTGCTAGTCTTCAGGCCTGTTTCAGCGAGAGTGGTTCTATATGGAGCTGTAGTTTTGATGTGTTTGTGAAGGAAGGGGAGCTCAGCATCCTCCTACTCCTGCATCTTGATCCCACCTAACAACATCTTTAAAGGCAAGTAATCCTTAGTGAGCCACTTGGGATAAAAGGTAACCAGACTCTAAACAAAGAGGAAATTTTATTTTGTTTTTTCTGGTGATATGTGTGTGGGGTGGGGGCAGGTGGGAGAGAAAGAGAGAGAGAAAAGGAATTTAATTTAATGAGGATTTAATGAGATAGCAGGACTGACAGGTAATTCAAAACTAAGCAGCTGGCAGAGAATCCACATCTCTCTCCTCCCTTTCCCCACAAACTCTGCAAACACTCCCCACATCACAGAAACTTAAATGAAGTCTATTATATTAAAAAACATAAATGATGTGTATGGTTGATTGCCGAGGCATGAGCAGGAGCCAGCAGTGTTCAGGAGAATAAAGGAAAAAGTGTGGCAGACTTGGGAGCTCTACAGGGCTTGGAGAAGGAGGTCAAACTGACCTTGCCCATAACTCAAGGGCCCGGCCACTCCAACTAACATCTGGAATTCACATGTGGCAACGAAGCCTGCACCTGCCTGTCTCACCTTTTGCGTTCATAGCAGTGTTGAGAAATGGACACACGTGCAATTTTGCAGAGGGCTCGTCAGCGTAAGATTGACGGCAATTCCACAATCCCAAATGTCACATTTGCTGGTCTGTTTTCCACCTGCTTGGGGAAGAGCTTCTCTGAGAGTTTGCATCGGGGACTTCCCTGTGCCCTCTGGTCATTTTAACTCCGCATCTGAGACTATGCCCAGATAGTTCATCTATTCATTCATTCATTTATTCACTCATTAATTTAAAACAATTTTTGAGAACCTACTATATGCCAAGCATTGTTTTAAGTACTGGGGATTCAGCAACAAATAAAAAAGACAAAAATATTTATCTTCATAGAGTTTATATAGTAAACTATTTCTTTTGTACCAGGACTTGGGGCTGATTTCATAGCATCACTGGAAGGAGAAAATAACCACATGTCATGATAAATGCCCTAATGGAGGTAAGTGCAGGTTATGGTAGAACTGGTGAGCATGTCTTAGGGAATCAGGGAGGGCTTCCTGCAAGTGGTGTTGGCCTTGAGTAGGACAAGCATGGAAGAAAGGTAAAATTTTCCTCCATCTTCTTAGGGGCTTCAGCGGGGACTGACATAAGACAGATTAACAAAGGAAATACATACACGTTTTATTTACGTGGACATGGGAGCCACAGGAAAAATGAAGACTCAAAGAAATGACTAGGCCTAAGTATTTATATACTGGGTTGAACAAAGAGTAGCGATTGTAAGAAAGTAACTAAAATATATGGGGGAACCAAAGGAAGATAAGAGTCATTTTAACAAGGTCTGTTTGCACAGATTTTTCTAGGCCTTCCTTCCCTGCCTCTGATGATGAGAAAGTTTCTTCCTCCTAGGAGTGAGGGCACCATTCACGTGGAAATTTTCTCTCCTGCTTTTAGGAGGAAAAGGGGAGGTCAGAGTGCCTTCCCTGCATCTGCCGTTTTTCAAGTGTCTTTCACTCAAAATAATATGCCAAACAGTATATTTTGGGGTGGCCTGGCCTGAACTCCTTCAAGTGAGTTAAGTAGGTGAGAAAGTGAGGCAGAGGGACAGTCGTAGGTGCAGAGGCCTGGGGGACTACCCCAGCGTGGCTCTGGTATTTGATGGTCTAATATTTTCTTATTGCTGCTACAACACATTACCCAAACACAGATTTATAGTTCTGGAGGTCAAAAGTCTGGAACGGCCTCACTGGTCTAACGTCAAGGTGCCCACAGGGCTGCATTCCTTTCCAGAGACTCTAGTGAAGAACCCATTTCCTCACTTTTTTTCCAGCTTCTAGAGGCCATGGCATTCTTCGTCTTGTGGCCTCTTCTGCATCTTCAAAGCAGGCAGCCTAGCATCTCCGAACCTCTCTGTGCTTTCACTGGCCCTGTGGTTTGATTGGGCCCACGTGAAGAATACAGGATAATCTCTGCAGCTCAGGGTCAGCTGATTAGCAGTTTTAATTTCACCTGCCATCTTAATTCCCCCTTGACATGTGAGCTTTACATATTCACAGGTTGTGGGGATTGAGACACGGACATTTTTTGGGGGGGGCATCTTTCTGCCTATCAGAGATGGGGAGCTCCAGAAGGATATTGTAAGCAGAGAAGCCATGTGATCGGATTTGCATTCAGAGGAACAGCCTCTACAGTCGTGTGGAGACTGGGCTGGGGGTGTGGGGAGGTGTGGCAAGATGGGGTGGAGCTAGGGTGCAGAGGCTATGAGTAAAAAGCCCAGTTAAGAGACCAGTTCAGTAATTAAGTGAAAAATGATGAGGGCCTGTACACATGCACTCTAGGGAATGTAACCCTAGGATTCTTAGAAAAAAATTAATCTAATTAAGTTCGAGACACACCCCAGAGTAAGGAGAAGAGGAAATTGTTTTTTAATCCTGGTTTAACGCAGGAACATCTGTGGAGCAGAGGCAAAGTCTTCATGCAGCATTTCCTTACTTTTCCCAAGAAGAAGGTTTGCTTGGTTTGTACAACGGGGCTGTCGGACTAGGCCATCTCTCAAGATTTCTCCATCCTAACTTCTCCGATTCTGTGAAAAGGAGATGGGGCTTATTTCCAGCTTATTTAGATTGGGGCTTAAAAATAAATTAACACATAGGACTGAAAAGACCTGTGCGACTATAACAACAGAGCCAATGCTTGGGCTCAGAGTCACCGTGTCACTGAACGACAGATGAGAGCAAACACTTCCATGAGTCCCCAGAGCTGGGAGACTGATATTCTCAGGGTGTTTTCAGAAAAAACTTAGCAGGTTTTAGTTTCAACTCTCTTTCACCTTGCAGGTGGGAAGAGTGAACTGAGGATGTGATTCCTACTGTGTCCATCAGGACTCCTGGTGGCAACCGAGGGGAGCTGATTCTGCCTTGGGAGGATCTGGAGGACACAGAGATTGGCTAGGGTGATGATGTCTGGGCTGGAGGGCTATCAGAAAGCAAGGGAGCACGGGGGCCTCAGAGCTGGGGACACACACAAGGGGTTGCTGCAGAAATGTCCGGAACATCGTGCAGCCCCTGTTTCTGTACAGTATCTGACTACAGATTGTTCTCTCCATCTTTGGGTTGCTAGGTGGAGAGTCAAAGTTCTGCTTGGTCTGTTGGTCAGGTATACAAGCCCTTAGCTGGGAAGAATCTGGCCCCTCCCTCAGCTTGGTTTCCCATCTAGCCCCCTATTCACAATAAAAAATCTACGAGGAAGGACAGACCCCAACAAATGTGGTTTGTGGGAGTGGAATGACTGGTAGCTAGGTAGCCAAAAAATGCCCAGTGTCTTCTAATCCATCTATCTTGCTTTTTCTCTCTGGCCCCTTCACCTCCTCTTGGCTGCCTTTTCGTTTGTTAACTTGCTGTATAGAAGGTACGCCACATCAATTTAGACTGGTGTAGAATATCAAAACGAATATACGTATGTATATGTATGACTGGGACATTGTGCTGAACACCAGAAACTGACATATTGTAGCATGACTGGGACATTGTGCTGTACACGAGAAATTGATGCATTGTAACTGACGGTACTTCAATTAAAAAAAATACACTGGTATAAGATTGGGCCCAGTTGCCAGGGTGAGTTAGAAAATGAGATTTTAAGAGTCACTTTGATTCTTTTTGAGATTGTCCTCCTGTTATAGCACCCTGAATGCTGCAAATCTAAACTCCAACCCAGATGGAACTTTTCAGCCAATTTCTAATTCGTCTTGCTGGCGCACAAGCTGCTTCTGAGGGCTTCCCAGCCACGGCTATGTGGGCAGACAGAACAAGCGTGGAGAACAGCCTTCAGGGACCATCGCCTGGGAGATGGGTGCATTTGCAACAGTGATGTTTGACCACTCTCCCACAATGCCTGTCCGGTATCCTGGCATGCGTGTGTTAATGCTAGTCAGTGCTCAAGGCAGAGATGAGCTACACTGACTGCTTTGTTCTCTGGGAGTGTCTGTTTCCTGTTCAGAGGACCGGAGATAGAGAGGGCTAGTCATTATTGCTAAATTTCACTGTGATATTGGTCCAAAGTGAGTAAGCAAAATGAAATCCAGCCACTTGGGAAGAGCAAGGTCTGGCTTAAGGGATCACCCTCCGTGTATCTGGCTGAGAGGCTGGAACCAGCACATTGGATGACAAGAGAGCCACCAAGGGCGAGGCTAGCTGACTCCAATTCTGTGGTGGTCCTCATGCTGGTTGCAGAGAAGCAGACAGGACAGCCACTTTTCCCTCTTTCTGCATTATTATAATTTTGCGGGGATACTCAAAGACAGACCCACTGTGGCTGGAGGCTGGCAGAGGGGCAGATCCTCAGACACTCATCTCAGCACAGCCAGGGGGTGTGGGGGGTCAACGCAGTGACAGGTCCTGGGAGGAATTGACATCATCCCCCAGAGTCAGGATGTGTTCCTGATTGTTATCGAGTCCAAACTTGTTCTGCTCGCCACACGACAGGCCAATAACTGGGGGATAAGGTGCTGGGGCAAGGAGTAATGACTTTATTCAGAAATGTGGCAGACTGAGAAGATGGGGGACTAATGTCCTGGAGAACCATCTTCCCCAAGTCAGAATTCAGGGTCCTTTTATTCTAAAAAGGGGAGGGGGTGCGGTTGGTTGTTGCAAACTTCTTGTTTTCAGAAACCTTTGTTCTGGCAGCTGTCCACGTGGGTCAGGTCATGACGATCTTGTAAACCTCCCACAAGACAAATGTTATTCTCTGTCCTGCAACTTTTTATCTCTATATGAATGGAGGAGTGCTTTACCTTTAAGGTCAGAGCCTTGAGAATGTGTTATCCTGTATATCTCAGGCTATAGGCAACATTCTTTTACAAAAGACTAAGCACAGGAAACAGAGCACAGGGTTAGACATAAAGGAACAGATCAAATACGGAGTTAGATTTGTTCTTTCCTGTTACATGATCTTGATGACTGGAACCTGGGAGGCAAGGGGGCGATATCAGGGAGAGCAGATGTGGAGAGAGACAGTGGCTGGACTTGCACTGCTGGGTGGGACAGGGACGTGGGTGCACCCACAGGCACCCGAGATCACCATTTAGAAAGAGCCCATTCCTGGAGACCTGCCCACCGGGATCCTCCCTCAGCCTGCGTGAGACTGTGGGGTAGCACCAGGGGGCGGGGACTGAGGTCAGAATGAGAGGTTGCCTCCAGTGTGCATGTCCCCTGATTCTCCCCGTCAAAGAGCCAGAATTTGGACGCCTGCAATGACAGAGAGACTGAACCTCCAGGTTAAAGGTGTTTCACATCTTTTCTTTCCACCTTCCTTTCCTGTGCTTGCACTCTCCCCAAACCCTGGAGTCACCTAAAGTAGCAAGTAGAGGGAAAGCAAGACAAGCAGATTTGGATAAGAAGAGGGAAAGAGCAGACCCCCCACCTCCATCACTTCTGAGCCCTGCAGAGAGCTACCGTCCAGGGAGTCTGCGAGAGAATTAGGTAAGAGTTGATGTTCAGTTAGGAAGTAGTGGTCTGAGTTATAGACTAGGAATCTAACTCAGGTTTTTAAACAGATACTTTCATAAGTTGGAGTGACGTGAATACACATAACTGGAAAGAAAATGGTGAAATATGGCAACCCCATTGCCATTCATTCATTTATTTTTTCATTTTACAAATACTAACTGAATCTTGCCAGGAGACGGCTCTGTCTATAGAGCTGGTCTTTCCGTCTTTAGCAGTGAGGGGGACAAGCCCTTTTTGGCTTTCTACAGCTGTCATAATGTTCTCCTGGTGGCTCCCAGGGCCAGCCTCCAGAAGACCCTACCCTGTCCTTTCTCGCCGTTCCCAGCGCTGTGTAGTCTAAAGGGCTCACGCAGTAAATCAGAAGAGCGATTCTGGGCGGAGAAGGATCTCTTTTTTTTGTACTCCGGCAGTTTGTTTCCTAAATATCCCTAAACGAGTCAGGGACCAGAAGTGGCGAAACGTTAACCCCTCCGAGTCCTGCCTGACGGCTTCAGGAGTCCCAACACCACCTGCCGCTCTGTTCCTGCCTCGCATCCTGGGAGGAGGGAGCCGTTTCTCACCTCTCTGTCGCTGAATTAGAAGTTAACCGCTTTCCGCAGCTGAATTAGAGGCTTGTACCGCAGCCAAAACACAGTGTGGATGAGACAACTAAAGATGTCTTTTTTCAAGGGAAACAAAGAAATTAATTAAAGCCAGACAGGAAGCGTCTCCTGTGTGGTGTCTGGCGTTGAACCCTCCGTCGGGCCTGCAGGCGCCCACGGGGAGGGGGCGATGTGGGGGGTGGTGGTTGGGAACCTAAAGCAGACTCTGGGGTTCACTAGAGGACCCCTCATGGGATCGGCGACTGCCACCACTGTCAGTGCTGGTGAGCGGGCTGGTGGCCCGTGCCCACAGCGAGGGAGTCGGTGTCCTGCGTGTGTGTGTGTGTGTGTGTGTGTGTGCGCGTGCAAGTGTGCAGGGGCCTGTGTAGGGCCTGGGTGGGGGAAGGGTTGGAAGGACATTAAAAGAGTCATGACAACGATAAATGGGTACCTTTTCTTTCCCCTGTGTAAAGGGACAGGGTCTCTGAAGGAAGGAACAAAGAAAACTAAATGTGTCGGGAGGAAAAGCAGTCAGGCTCTTCCATCAAGGTTATTTCATGCAATTCTTTGAGGTGAGCAAGGCCCCGTTTTCAGAGATGAGTAGAGCAAGATAGACAAGAGTGGCCAGTTAACCTGGCAAAGGTTAAATGGCGAACAGACGGCATTATTGGGATGTGAATTCCGGTCTCTGACAGCACAGCGAGGAGGCAGAATCCCCTCCCCTGCGCTGCCTCTCCGACAGCCCCTCCTTGAGTGCCTTCCAGGGCCTGAGCCTGCTGGGGACTTACTAAGTGGAACTAACCCCAGAGGAAAGTCACTTTGCCTTTCCAGGCCTCTGGGCCTTCATTTGCAAAAGGAGGCAGATGAATGAGGTGAGCTCAGAGACTCCTTTCAGCTCTAATATTCTGTTTGTGAACCCCGAAGGAATGTGGGCAGTGCGGTGAGGTGGGGAAATCCAGACTCTAGACCCAGTCGGCCGTGGTGGAAATCTTACCGCACCATCCATCCCAGACTCACACAGCAGCCTTTAGTTTCTCAAAAGCTGACTTGGAATCAGACACGAATCTCCACTCTTCGACTGCAGCCCTCCTGCTTTCAGAGGGAAATGCAATGGCTGGCACATTGAACTCTCAGTAATTGTTTTATGAATGAATGAGAGATTGAATGGAACCCGGGGCTCTGTTGGCCCTGTGTGTATGTTGTGGGAGGGATGGGGTGGGGGGGGGCGGGTGGTGGGTGGTGGGGAGTGAAGGACCTGTGTGCAGAGGCACGTGAACGTAACAGAACGTAACATGATATTTACTACCAAGGCCCATTAGTGAAGTCTAGGATCTTTTTTTTTTTTTTAAAGCAAACAAAGATGGCGTTTCAGTGGGTGGGGAAGTGACTGACTTTGACGTGGTTACCTTGTAGACCCAGTTATACAGCTCAGCACACGCTGTTTCGTGGAAGAGAAGAAAAGAAGCAAAACGTTTAAGCTGCTGCCTGTTTGTCTCTGCTGCAAAGAGGGAGACCTCGCCCAGACGATGTGTTGTGTCTAGGAGCCGGCTCATGAGTCTTAGAACATGTGATGGAAGGTCTGGGGCTCTGCGGAGAGTGGAGAACGGAACTGCGCAGTGTGTTCAAAGCAAGAGACTGGGAGGCGAGCGACGGGAGGGAGGAGGGACGTCAGGGGCGGCACCGGCGGGGCAACTGCGATGCTTAAGATGCAGTTCTAACTTTTACCTGCAGCGGCATTTCTCACCTTTGGAAGTGCTTCGTGTGAGTGGTTTCAAGGGAAACTGAAAAGGTGGGGTCTGGGTCATCGAAGAACAGGGAAGAGACCAGCTGCAGGAGCGAAGGAGGGAGACGGATGGCTCAGCGCCAAGCTCGAGCGGTGCCTGCCAGGACCCCCGCGCTCCACAGCAATCTCGGGACAGCCTTGAACTTCCCCCTGTATGTGGGCGCCGCGTTTGCTGAAATTGCGGAAGAGAGCGTGACCATAGCTGAGATCATGCAGCCTGGTCATGGAGCCCTGAGGGTGCAGGGCGTAGCAAAGGCAGGGAGAGGGCATTTGCTTTAGGGAAGAGTCAAAGCAGAGCCTGCATGCACACGGCTGCTTTATCCCAAGACTCAGTGGGAAACCACTGGTGCCAGGGGGTATGAATATTTCACATTTTCCTGAGGAAACAATCTGTTAGTTTTACCCTTCCCCATATAACAAGATATAGATGGTAACACAAGTGAGAGTCACTGGGGACAGTTGAAGGTCACCAGACCCAACTAGTTATGAAAAAATGAAGTGAGAAGCCCCCCGGGAGGGAAGACCGCGTAGGAAACAATGCTAACAATAATTGTGATGGACAACAAGAATCTCTGGACTTAAAGCGCTTCGTTTTCAAAGCTTCCCGGTAATTAACGAGTAAGAGGAGAGAGTAGGGAACATGTTTGTGGGAAAATAATTTTTACGTCAATGCAAGAACTGTTCCTTGGGTGTTACTGGACTGAGCAGTCGAGAGTGTTTAACTCCCTGTTGGTTCTGCCTTCCCGCTAAGTCTGCTTTATTGAGCCTCTGTTCAGTTACTACACTGGTCTTCATTCGGGGGACTGCAGTCTTTCGTTCAGCGCTGGCCATGATGATGCTATCATGTAACACTTACTCCCTGGGGCTGGGGTTAATGTCCGCTAAGTTAATGGAAGAGAACTGTGAGTTTTCGGCAAACCCCTGTTTTGAAGCCCGCATGTGGAAGGGACCTACAATTTGGATCATGTCTGGTTAATCATGTTTCAGAGAAAACTCCACAGTTTTCCAATTTATTATAATTGGAGGGTTTACACCCCCCTCCATGTCATGATGTTATATATCTTTCACCAAGAAGCTCAAAACAATATTACTGATTAATTATGAAACCAGTAGGTACATATTAAAACCAACAGGTAAATATTATATTACTAGCTATGAAAATGGAGATGTGGGTATTCTAAGCTCAAAATGAAATCAATAGTTACCCCGCTTCAAACCCTCTCCTTCTATATTTGTGGTTCATTGATACTATCATCATCTAGCCAAGAAACCCAGGAGTCATCTTTTCGTCTCTGTGCCCCCAATGCCCTAGATCTTATCAGTTGCCAGATCCCTTCTGTTCTACTACCTAATTATATATAGAATTAGTTTTTTTTTTTTTTTCTGTCTGCTCTGGTCGAGCCCTCATCATATTCAAATTGGTTTCAGCATCCTCCGTACAAACTCTGAGTGCCTCACACAGAAGCCCCTCAACTCCCTGCCATTGTATCTGTAAATGTCACATTCCTCCCAAGGTTGAGAGATCCAGGGACATGGGGAAGTCTGATCCACATTTGTGTTGCTAGCACACAGCCTGGAGCCTGGTACGATGGCACCCCGGAAACCTCCATCCATCCTTGAACTTGTGTTTTTGAAGCTCCTACTGTGTGCAAACACACTCGTAGGTGAATGAGAACATGGCAGCAAACAAAATGGATACTGCGGTCCCTACATACGTTGCTTCTTACACTGATGCAGATATTTAACCCTTTATAAAGAAGTTTTGTAAATGTATGGAGTCAAATATATGTGTCCTTTAAAAATATCATTTGTGTTTTTCGTGGACAGTTGACCCTTGAACAACACGAATTTGAACTGTGTGGGTCTACTCACTAGTGGATTTTTTTCAGTGAATTTGTACTGCTGTTCTACCCAGTCCACAGCTGGTTGAATCCAAGGATGTGGAACCACAGGGATGCAGGGCGAACTCTCAAGTTATCCTCTGATCTTCGACTGTGTTGGGGGTCAGCATCCTGAACTCCCCACATTGTTCAATGGCCAAATGCTTAAAGAATCCTTTGGTTCTAAACTATAATAAAAATCTCCCTTAGAACAATCATGATTAAGAACTCAGGCCGTCTTTGTCGCTAAAACTCGGGCAACTTAGTTATTCTGTGCTTCACTTTGTCTTTCTTCTATCGCTGCTTTCTGGCGCTTTCTGGCACTTTCTGGCACATAGTAAATGCTCAGTAAATATTCATGGTCTGAATCAATAAATAGGTTGCCTATGGTTTCTTTAGTTTTCCTGTTAGCTTGTTTCTCTACTTTGATGTTGCAATTAATATTATATTTTATTTTGGACTTGAGCATCTTAAAGCTGTTTGCTTTTAATGCCTTGTCTATTGTGGAAGACAACCGTGCCAGGTTGTGATACTATTTATCTGGGTGTCAGATGTATCCCTTCCTCTCTTGGCCACCACTTTTGGGGCTGGTTTAATTTGGGGGTCATCCCTATGTTGTCCCTCTGCCATGTCTTCAGAAATTCACAGTCACAGAGAAGCTTTTTGCAGGAGAAGAGCTCCAGCATAAAATCCTAAGAGTTTATAACACTGGTCCAAGGGAGGCTCATAGGATTATGGATGATAGAGAAATATGAGAATTAAAGTCAGATCAAACATTTATTGAGTGCTTGCTGTGTGCAGAGAACTGTGGTATATGCCATGGGGAACACTTAAGAGCTAGACTGTGCCTCAAAGGGGCAGCTGGGAAAGATGCTGTCCACTCTGATCACATTTGAGATGACATCAGGACATGCAGATGGAGAATCTTGGAAACAGATGTGGTACCTGGTAAATAGTTGGCTCCAGACCCACTGTGGTCCAAACTTGAGACTTTAAGAATCATCTAGATTGAGAGCAAATACTTAGAATGGTGACTTTAAGGTAATGTCCTTCATCCTTAAAAAAAAAAAATTTAAAAGAATCATAGCGCAGATTCACAAAGGTAGGAAGGTAGACCAATGAACAATTTTTAATAATAACAAAGAAGGGTGGGGTATGTCTGGCTCACCTTAACGAGGGTCTCGGAGTTCTCCACTCCCCTTCGTGAACACACACCCTAGAATTGGCAGCACACTGCTGGCCAGATTGCCCAAACTACTCCCTTTCATAGGTGACTAAATATATACCGAGTTGCTGAGCCCCAGAATGTCAGTTTCCCCAGGGAGCCCCGGGGGAAACTGGATTCTGTGATCTAAAGACTCAGAACAAATTTTGAACTCCGAGTCTCTGAGCACAGAATGGAGTTGGGCCTAACAGCCTGGGGAAAGGGGAGCGAAAGGAAGGGGGTGGATCTGAAAGGGAGATGGCCAGGCTCTTCCTGCGTTTGCCTGGAGGTTGCCATCAAGCTTTGCATCCTGCGCAAGAAAGCAAAGCCCTCGGGCGAGCTCAGACCTGGACACAGTCCCTGGTGGGCGGCCTCTGCGAGGGCACAGCAGACATTCACTGATGGGCAGTGATTTAAGTGATACCTTGGCCCCTTCTTCGCCTCCTCCAGCTTCAGATATGCCCGGCAGCTTCACGGGGGTTTCCGCCATGAGCGTTAAGGGTGGTTTTGGCTCAAGACTGCAAACTCCTTAAACTGTCAACAGTCCTATGAGTAAGTGGGGATAGTAACCTACTGTACAGGGTTCCTTAAAAATAAACAGGTCTGTCCGGTGCAAACTGGGAACAGGCTGAGTATTTATAATTGAGCAGATGGGAGGGGCGGAAGGAGGGAGCATGGAAAAGGTCCAGAGAAGGGGGTTGGGTCTGAGGTGGTCTTATTAGAGGTAATTTGTGGAGTTAAGGGGCACAGACACAAAGGAGACAGGAGCATGCCAAAGGGAACCCTCCCTTGCTTCACCGTCAGGCCCCCAAATCTGTCTTTGGTGATTGGGGAGGGGCCACCAGGATCAGATGCTGGTTAAAGCATTTGCTCTGAGACTTCCTGCCGGTTTACACCCCCATCTGCCCTCACGCATTTTACTCCTGGCTTGGGGCATTATTTGCTCTCAGCTTGTGTTTCTTTACGGGAATGGGTGGCTGTAAGGTTAGATATCACAATTTTCCCAGGTCTTGTGAAGAGTGTCTGTTAGCATTTATAGAGCATTTTACCTTTTACGAAGGTACCTCGTGGGCGGTTACCTAGACAACCTACACTATTATCCCTCCCTTCTTGTGTGCAAATGGGCACAGAGAAGTCCCACAGCTTCCTCAAAGTCACCATGGAGCCGGGACTCAAACTTAGGTCCTTTTCTGCAGAATTTGTAACTCTAACCACGACACCCCACAACCTGCTCCTTAGGCCCACCTCCTTCCAGTCACGTGGTCAGTCAATGCTTAAACCCCCCAAACCCAGCCTGTGCCCTCAGGGCACATAAATTAGCCACCCTTGATCTTCCCAAATGCCAAGTGAACTTTAATGAGCTTTTATATAAAACTGATCTTTATTGCAATTAAAAAAGAACAAAGACAGTTTGATAAGTGCCGTTAATTACAACGTACCTGATATTTACATGTAATTATACTTTTATATACAGCTTAAATCAGGTTCCTTACATGTAAACTACAAGATATGACAAGTTAAACTCCAGCCTTCTGGGAACAGTCAGAATAGAAATACTATGGGCAGAAACACAGAAAACAAATACCCATTTCAGGTCCTTAGGTACCGTTACTGGATGAACGATCAAGATCTGGCCACAGAAGAGAATTGTAAATGTGCATCAAATTGAAACTTGTTCTTAACATGATGAACAGTATTGCTATTATATAAACCCTAAACATAATTAATAATTGGACCATTTAACACAACACAATATCAATTTATATAGCACCTTTCTTACAGAGTTCAAAGCATTTGTATTTCTCTATATTGTCTCATTTGTCCTCATAACATCCCTATGAGGTAGGCAATGGTTGGTATCATTATCCCCATTTTGGATATGGAGAAACTGAGGCACAGAGTAGTTAATCATTTGCTAAGGTCACACAGTAAAGTCAGTGCTGGAACAGGGACCACAGAACCATGAGCTTGTCTCCAAAACCAGTGCTTCTCTTTAAATGAAACTGTCCCCTCTGAGAATTTAACTCATAACCTCAATTCACTTTTCCAAGAAATAAAAAAAAGAGTGCATTTTTTTCTCTCATAAAAATCACTGAAATACTATAGGCAAAAAATAAACACTCTGGGGCAGATGTTAGAGCGATGCTATGTTCTTCTTGGAAGAGTTTGTGGAAGTCTTTTGTTGGTTTTGTTTTTTCATCATGAGAAGTTTCTTTCCCCAGTTTAAAAAAAGCTATAATGAAGCATATTTGAAAGGAGGCGCCTGGTTGCCTACGAAGGATAGTGTAAGGAGCCACATATGCTCTCCACCAATCAGGTTTATTCCCAAGTTTACAAAGAAGAAATTGTTGAAACAATAATTTAAATCTTTGCGATAATTTTTCTCAATCTTATATACATTTACTGTGTGCTCCTTAAGAGACTCAGAGTGGTAGGTAGGGTGTTGGAATCAAACACTTTCCCGAGTCACACACACAGGAGCGGAAGTCTTGCCCACATCACTCTGTTCAAGCTTTACATCTAATCCTTGCCTTACCCGCCCCTCTAGAATCAAATACGTAGTTGATGCTCAGAAAAACAAACAAGCAAACAAACATTAAAAAAAGTGTCAAAATCTGAGGCATACAAGACTCTCACAAATGCTTGTTGACTTGGATGTAAAATTCAGTTTTCCCAACATCTTTCACGAGCTTCTCCCTAACAGGCGAGCACTGTGAATGGTCGTGCCAACTTTCCAGGACATCAGTAGGCAGCCCACAGGAATTAAGTTTCTAGTATTGCTCCAGGAAAAACAAGAGAAGCTTCTATTTAAAAAGACAAATGTGAAAAAAGCGAGCAAGCTTACTGGACGGGGTCATGAGCATGATGTCAGGTTCACAGGCGGGTTTTACATTAAAAATACATAACAACTTGTCAAAGTGATGTTCAAAGACCAACTCAGGCCTTTGGTGTTAGTCTCTTCGCCTGGGGAAAAGGCACTGCTGTCTTTCAGGGAAGTCTTTACTACCTAAATGGGGAGCTAAAACTACATTTTTTTTTCCTCCTTGGGCTTAAAAAAGGAAAAGGAAAGAGTTTGTTTACACTCATGGTTTCCAACTTGTTGCGTTAAAAAACAAACATAGCAAAATAAAACCAGACGTTACAACAAGATGGTTCTGAAATGCAGGCTGCAGGGGCCGAGACCGGTCTCTCTCTTTTAGCCTTAATTATGCTGCTAAGGGTGTCTAGCTGGTATACTAGGTAGACTTTTAACAATTAAATGTATAATGAGAATGAGCAAATACCTGTTCTGTTAATTTGGGAAAAAAATTTACATTCTAGAAGACCCATTCAAATAATTAAGTTATGATGATACAGAGTGAAGTTTAAAAAAAAAAATCCAAACTAAACATCCTGGATCGTTAGGTGCATAGAAAGTGAGACCCTCAGCCACTGTATCTCCCATTCACTCCGAACATCAGAGACTTTGCCTATAAGTGGTCAGTTTTTCAACATCTGGTAACTCCACAGTTAAGATGCTTGAACATTCTCATTTCCTTGAGGCCTGGGAGAGGAGCTCAAACTAGTTCTAACTCACAAACCCTATGAGCACTATTTCCCAGGGGGTGGGGTGTGGTAGCTACATGGCTAAGAAATGTTACACTTAATTTACTTGAGAAATTATTAATTCTTCCAGAAAAGGGTGTCTTCCCCTCAAAGTAATCAATGGCTTTCTATTTTACAGATAACTATGGGTCTGCTGTTTCAGGGTTTACTTTTAGTCTCAAGACATTGTAGGGGACCATGAGCTTACCTGGTTAGAAAACAGGGCTAATTTTTATGGATTTGTGAGTTTGAGTCTTCAAAAGAATTTTTTAAATAGATTTTATATATTCAAAAAATTCTCTTATTAATGGAGGTACTGGGGATTGAAACTAGGACCTCATGCATGCTAAGCATGCACTCTACCACTGAGCTATACCCTCCTCCCAGAATTTTTAACAAGTTCTTTCTATGGCCCCTTAGTACCAACCATTCTCGTGAAAGATGTGGGCAAGAGTATACATGGTTTAGCAAAGTTCACGACAAGTAACACCCAATATCTGCTTCCCCAGATGGATCTGTGCTTTATCCAGGCAGCTGGTGATGACGGAAAACGTGAGCTGGACAGAGCTGTCTGCGATACTGAAGACTGCTAACTAGCTTTGGAAAAGAGAGGATGGAACTTCCTGTGAGCAGCAGACACAGAGGGGCGGGGGTGGTGCTACGCAAAGTGACGGAAGTTTTAAAAATTCCCAATAGAGAAAAAAATCCGTCCACTCTTTTGTGAATTGAACAATTTGACCATTCCAAAGACCTTTTGAGACAATGACTCCAAATAATGCTGAATTATTTTTGAGTATTTTTGAGTAAGAGGAGTATTTTGAAACTGATTGGGGCCACCTAACAGATAACGTGCCATGTTTCTTGGAAACTATTTTTATGAGGGAAAAAATGCATGCAGAATAAAATGCAAATTCCTATTTGTTTAGTTATATTTCAAACTTCCCCTGAATACCTGAGGCAGGTTAATAATACAATATTTAAAAAAATGACACACTAAAACATTTTACTGTTGCCAATTGAACATACAGAACTCTGAGGAATGACAATTACTAGCCTTTATAATCCATTACACAGGGTGATTTGAGACAGTCAGAACACAGTACATTTTTAAAAAACACCCATAGTTACATGGTGAGCAAAGAAAAATCAAATCTAACTGCATTAAGATAAATGATTACCAAATTAAATGCTTTTAAAAATTGCCTTTTTTTTTTAAAGCAAAAGCTGTATTTCTCATTTCATCTGGCATGAAGAAAAATCTGAACTACTATTTCCTAGTTAAATAAAAGATGAACCTGGAAAAACAATGAAATACTTTATAAATATCAGAGACTGGATGTAAATATAACTTTAAAATGAGCAGTAGGAAAAAAAACCATTTATGAATGTTTGTTCTCTTCTGGACCATGATTTTATTTCATTTCCTTTGGTAATTTCAGATGAAGTTTCTAATATAACACAGTTTCTGGATTGATTTCTTTAAGTCAGACACTTTGTGAGTGTGTAAAACCTGTCTAATGACATTGTCAAGAATAACGTATTTAAGAAAAGGTACAACATAGAGCAAGAAACTACTACTACAGGACAAGGAATTTTGACTTCACTGCAAATAAAGCTGTATTTGATTTTAGAGACACATGTTCCTATTTTCACATCAGTCACTTATTAACGCCAAACATTACACCTTAACTTCTCCCCGTTACACAGTACAATAAGCCTGTCAAGATTTCCAGGAAATAACCATCAGTACCTACTGTGCTTCCAGCAGCCGAAGCTCAGCTGGCTGGGTACCAGAAATCAACACTTTCAGAAGAATAGCATCACTAGATCACACGGACTCATATTAACTATGACAAGGAGCACTGAAAAAAAAAATGTCATTTACTCATTTACAAGATCCTAAGTCAGTCTTGAACTGAAGCTCTGGGGCTCTGGCCACGTGACATCAGCATCTCAGAGCAGGTGCTTCGCATGTTATCCTCCACCACTGCCTGTTGAGTCTGCAGTAAAATCTCCTGGCTTCTAAAGAGAGTGAAATAAAATGCCCCACGTGATAAGGGGCCTCTGCTTCTGCCTTGGGGGGAAGTGGGGGGGTCACCCTGCTGCGGCTCCATCCTGGCCCACATGGTTCCTGTTGCTTTCGGCCAAATCTCTTCTCAGACACCTGTCTGAGGAGGACATCTGTATTCATTTCCTCCTGTCACGCTGAATGTGTAGGGAGTCACATGAATCAAACTATTTAAATATACCGCTGTTTTTCAGCTAAGAGAATGAAGGACATAATTTAAAATCTAAATTCACTTCTTGGAAAAATTAAATGAAGGCAACTTGAGAAGGTTTTCTTGTAATTACCAAATGAAAATGATTGGAGAACTGTTTCTTCTAGTCTGCTTTTATGACAATAGTCATCACACTAGTAGGACAGACATTCAAAATACATAATAGGATGCATCCTAATTAATTAAGCACCAGAGCAACTGTATAATACATGTGTATACATGTATGTGTGTGTGTGTCCTATGGACATACAACATACATACATTTTGTTACTGGTAAAAGTCAGTAAATGCTCCAATTTGAAAAATGAAAATCTAATATAAGAAACAGATCTAGTGGCAAACTGAGGTTAAATTTTAGTTCTTTGTGTTGGCTACCTATTGTCAATGTAGCACTCATCAGAAATAACTCTTGGATTTTAAGTGCAGATAAATCAGTAATTAGCCTTTTCCCACGAAGGACAGTGGTACCTTCAAAACTTTTAATAGACCTAATGATGCAATTTAGTACAGGGCAGGAAAAAAACTATTTGTGGCAAACATATTTTCAAAAATTACTTTCTTCCAGGATTTAAAATTTCCTCAAACATTTCACATCAAACAGGTTATACTCTTCTGCTGACAATATTTGAGAAACAGTAAAGCAGCATAAAATTCTTTAAGACTTTCAAAATATCTGAATAAAAACAAAGATCCTGCTTTTAGGCAAGACAGGTTTAAATGTAAATTCTGAATTATAAGACAAAACATTTCTTAAAACTTATTTTTATCTTTTTGTATAATTTCACATAACCTAGGTTATTTCAGTTGAATGCCTATGCAATATGGATGTCAACACTGAATTTTAAAATACAGTCAACTTTTTTTGGGATAATTACCTTGTATACATTTAAACTAGGTAGCATTTAACTCAAGATGCAACTTTTTTTTTAAGGCTTCCAACTCAAAAATTCTAGCACAAACTTTCAACAGATAAAGTAAAAAGTGACGAAATTTATGAAATACTGTATATAGGGTCAAAACAGGGATGCTATCTCAGTAAGTATACTTCAGTAAGGTACCCAGTGGTTCAAAGAGCAGAGCCGTCCCCTAAAGTTCGCTCTGCTTTCCGTGTCCCCAGCCCTCCTGGGCTCTGCTATTACCTATTCTTGGACAATTTGCTCTGGGGGGACCTTACTGTTCCTTTTCATACTTTATTTATTTCTTAAATCATATATATATATATATATTTTAACATTCAACTTTTTATTTTATTACTTTTTTTTCTGTGTTTTTTTGTGGGGGAGGAGACCATTAGGTTTGTTTGTTTGTTTGTTTATTTGATGGAGGCACTGGGGATTGAACCCAGGACCTCATGCATGCTGAGTACGCACTCTACCACTGAGCTACACCCACCCCCCTCACAGTTCCTCTTAATACTTTATATCACAACTTATTCTTAGCACAGATTCTCAAATCAAAAGCGATACTTCATTGCATACTTTATGGACCTCTTGTATAGCCTTTATTTAGAAACTTCTGGGGGAATTCTGATAATGAAAGTTCAAGATGAACTCCCCCATCTAGAAGCAATTTTGCTCCTTAGCGATCATACCCATGGCCCTAGCAATAAGTAAGACACGGTCAGATACAACAGGACTCTTGAGCAGTCAGGTCCTCCTAAAGGACATGACTGACAGTGGGCAGCACGCGCAATGCTAGGTGAGCAGCGCCACGTGGCCATCACCATTCCTAGAGCAACCCTGTGAGGTCGAGATTCTTGGGTCAAACTCATTCATGCTAAGCAGTGAGAATCACCAGGCAAAACAGTGCTTACAAAGGATGTGAATTCAGAGAGCATGGGCCTTGCACCTTCCTGATAAGCTTCTCCCTAATCCAAGGTTATTCTGCCGTGATCTTCTGATCAATGGTGACTGTGCTTACGCACCCAAAGTCTCCAAGGGAGAGACTAGGCCCTACTGAAAAATAATGACACCAACCACTTTATCCCAACTAAGCCACTCTGCAATTTCAGAAATGTATTACAGAGCAGTCACAAAATCAAGCCATGAATGCAAAGGATGGGAAAAGCACGTCCGTGAGCTGGTCCCTACAATTTTCAAGATGCTTCATCCTCCCAATTGCATTCTTTTTCATAACGAGTGAAAACAGCAAGATTATTCAATCTGAAAAGTCACAGATGTCACAGTAGTATAGAATAATTGCCTCTTTTTTTTCCTTTAGCAGTGTAGGAAAAGCTCCTTTCTGTAGCCCACACTGCATAATAGCACTTCAACCAGGTTTCTTTTAAAATGAAAAGTGAACAAGTTCCCCAATGTTGGCGTTATAAACTCAAAAGAGATGATTAAATTCAAACCAGGCTGAGCTCTTAATCTGAGTTATTTCAGCCACTGACTTTTTTTTAAAATGAAGGGGAAAAAAAAAAAAATCCCAGTAGGCAATTTACATTTGCAAGCACCAGGCTGCAGAATTCATCCCCCTTTTCTCAAAAATGTAGCTAAACCTTAATGGAATTATAATGCCTTCATGAGGTTAAAAGTTCACAGTCATCCCTAGTCAGATTTTGTTCCTCTTCCCATTTTTACCATTTCAAATATTTCAATACTACCCACCACCAACCATTGAAAATGATCATTTATATTCGTTCCACTTATTTCTCCAGGGAGCCAGATGATTTTGATCAGGAGCTCCACGTACCATTTGAAAAGCTGAGTCCTTAAAAACCTTCAATGTTATAAACACTTGGTTAGAAAAAAGATAACAACTCTTTGTAATTATCAAGCTTATGTGCTTTATGGTGTCTTTTCAAAATGAGGATATAGGTCATTGTACATAAAATCAAAATAGTTAATATACATTTTATCTGGCACTTTCTGGAAATTAGGCATTAAACATAAAATACCTTATAAATTTATTTAACAAAAATAAAGGCTTATATTTTAATCTTAGATAGATTACCTTAGGGTAGCAGTTAACTTAAGAAATCCCACACTGCCTGTGTGGCAGCAGAGATCATCAGAAGCACACATTCAAGTCCACAGCCCTTGG
This sequence comes from Camelus ferus, assembly GCF_009834535.1. Taxonomy (NCBI): domain Eukaryota; kingdom Metazoa; phylum Chordata; class Mammalia; order Artiodactyla; family Camelidae; genus Camelus; species Camelus ferus. Next base: position 6,883,651 of record NC_045724.1, on the reverse strand, counting down.
GAGATGGACGCCATGGCTGCCATCCAAATATATGGTTTGTGTCCCAGCATAGAGATTAAGGCTGTCTGTTTTGGAGGAATGAGCTCTGGGCTAAAACAATTATAGAAGTACCACCATATTCACTGAAAAATACTGAAAAGGCTCTGAAGAGTTTCAAATACTGGGGGAAAAAATCATTTTGACTATAAAAATAAAATAAAGCATCTAAAAATGACTCCAAGTACTTAGAGAGAGGCTGTTGACGGGCAGTGCCCAAATCAGAAGGAATGCAGATCTCAGAAACTCAAGGGGCGTCCGCAATCCTGCGCACCCGCCCGCCCGGATTCTCGCGGGCGCTCTTAGGGGGGCGTGGAGTCGACGGAAACCAGCAACCACAATTTCTTACCATCGGAAAACACCCACCTGGAAGGAAAAGGCCCAGCCTGGTGGGAGAATGTCCTGGGGATGAATCATTATAAGTCGTTAAGATTTCAAGGGGAAAAAGCCATTCATTTTCACCGTTAGTAGCAGGCAGAGCAGGAGAGCGGGAGAAGGCCCTGTGCACCGCGGTGCTTCGGGCAGGAGAGCTGCGGTTCTCGATGGGCGCGGTTCTTGGCTTTCTACACCAACAGGGTGAAGCCCCTGAGCGCTGGGGTCTTTCGGGGGCTGAGGGTGTCCCAGGGAGGTGTGCTGGCGTGTACCGGCGTCTCGAGCGTCTTCCGTTTCCGAAAGCAGCATGGGAAGCGTGGTTGACGTGGCCTGCGTCTTCTCCTCCGCAGAAGAGCCGTGCCCGCCGGCCGGCCCTCGGCTGGCGGGGTCATCTGCTAGAGCCGGGTGACATCCCTGCACGGCTGCATGTCCCCGATGCTCTCGTAGTCATTCTCCTTCGGGAAGGGGCCGCGGTGACTGCTGGCGTCCGGGGCGGCCTTCTCTTCCTCTCTGTTCAGAGTCGGGATCGCTTCATAATCCGGCTCGGGCCCCTCGCTGGGTCTCCCTGCTGTGGGCGGCAGCGCCCCGCCGCCGCCGCTCGGAGTTTTCTCAAAGTCTTTCACAGTAGCGTAGAGATGGTTCCCGGAAGAGGGCGACCTCTGGGCGGCTCCCGGGACGGAGGGGTAGCTGGACTCCAGGGCTTTAAGTGACTGTCCTGACTTGTTCCCTGCCTGCCCTTGTTTATTCACTGATGAGTACATGGCCGAGATCTAGAAAACAAAGGGCGAAGTGAATAAACAAGCTTCGAACGTGATTTCTCCCTCCCCCTTTTTGGTGACAGGCTAGATTCTGAGCACTATTGGTGGGGCGGGGGTGTAACTTTAAGATTTTTTCCCTCATTTCCCCCAAGCTTCACTGAGATATGACTGATATACAACACATGTAAGTTTAGAGTGTCCAACATGATGATTTGAGACACATGTGGTGAAATACTGTGAAATGACGACTACAGTAAGGTTAGTTAACAACTCTATTACCCTAATTACCTTTTTTTGGGGTGTGTGTGGTGATAACATTTAAGCTCTGTTCTCTTAACAACATTCAGGTACATAATAACAGCATTGTTAATTCTCGTCACCCTGCTGTACATTACAACCCCAGAACTTACTAAACTTATAGACGGAAGTCTGCCCCTTTGACCAACATCTCCCCATTTTCCCCACTCCTCACTCCTGACAACCATCATTCTACTCTATTTCTATGAGTTTGGCTTTTTTAGATGCCACATATATGTGAGAACATACAGTAGCTGTCTTCCTCTGTCTGACTTATTTCACTCAGCATAATGCTCTCAACGTCTATCTATCTATGTTGTTGCAAATGGCAGATTTTTCTTTTTATGGCTGAATAATATTCCATTGTGTATGTATATGTTTGTGTATAAAATTACATTGTCTTTATCCATTCATCCGTTGATGGACACAAGTTCATCAATGAGCATCAACTTATGGGGTGCTCTTTCCTGTGGTCAGAGCAGGCTTCTTTGCAAGCACACCTACTCAGTCTCACTAACAGAGCTCATACAGCCACTAATATCGAGAGAGATTTCATTTTCTTTGGTAATAAATGGACTGGTTAAGAGATTTTGGGGGGTATTGTTTTATTGTTAGAAATCATGGTTGAGACATAGTAAACAATCCTATGGTTACCTGGGAAATGGGATGGGAAGGGATACATTTGGGAGTTTGAGATTTACAAATGTTAGCCACTATATATAAAATAGGTTTAAAAAAATTTCTTCCATATATAGCACAGGGAACTATGTTCAATATCTTGTAATAACCTTTAATGAAAAAGAATATGAAAATGAATATATGTATGTGTATGCATGACTGGGACATTGTGCTGTACACCAGAAATTGACACATTGTAACTGACTGTACTTCAATTAGGAAAAAAAAAAAGAAAGAAATCATGGTGGGAAATTCCGTCATTATCCGTATTTATCTTTGCCATAGTGATTGATTTATTCAAACACCCAGGAAATAAATGAACATACTTTCTTGGCTTTGCAAGTGCCAGGAGAGACTCTCCTACCGTCACATGTCTCACATACTGTGGAGGAAGCTTCCAGCTGGCCTCCAAAGCTTCTTAAGACATGCCTGCGACATGTTAGCTGGTCATCTGCATGAGAACTGGTGGCCGGTGGCTCACATTTGCCAGGCTTTGACCATCCAAAGGTTTCAAGTCAGAGAAATAATCTTGGGGGAAACTCTTGCCCTGTTGATCTGACCATTTTAATGAATACGAAATGAATCCTCTCACCTTGGAGGTTACAATGAGAAGATTACTCTCGATATGAAGAACCAGAATTTCTTTCAATTTAGGAAGAATAAAAAAATCCTCTGCTTTTCACAGCGAGGTGCAAATGTATGGAACTTTTTACTTAAAAGGTGGCCCAAGCCAGAAGTGCGGACAGATTATAAAGGGGTCAGTCATGGATGACAGTGATGAAGGGAGGCGACATCCTAGATATTTCTTCCTCACCTTCAGGGGTGACATCAAAGAGGACCAACGCACCTTCACCTATGAGAGTAACGAGAGCTGGCCCCTCGCCACCATTTCTGTTCCTCTTCCCTGCTTTCTTCCCCATGGTCCTTGCAGTAGGGCCCCCCACTTTTTGTAAGTACTCGGGTCTTCTTGGTCTTTAAAGTCTCTCTCTTTTTTTTTTTTAATTACAGGCTCTTTCAGTAACTTGCAACTTCATATTATCTCTGGGCGTGAACCAAAGGTGCGGAAGGTGTCACTTGTACACTTTAACTCTTATCAGCATGTCTCAAGTCTTCTAATATTCCTTTTGAATACTTGTCTTTTATGACTATTATTTTTCTTCTGTATATAGGTTTCTCTTCAAGCTTCCTTGCTATTTAGCTTTGCGATTTTTTTCTTTCAAATCTTTCACCATTATTACTCAGTCTGTAAATTATTCTGTTTCCATAAATTACTCCCTTTCTGCCCATTTCTCTTCTTTTTATTATCAACCCTTTCTCTATCATTCTGTTAAACTGGGAGAGGAGTACTTAAAATTCAGGTCTCCGTTTCAGTCTGGACTGTCTAACATTGTAAGAATACACAAATAAACGATTTCCATATTTATTTTTCCTAACTCTTCTTCCTAAGATGAATATGTGGGCACCACACTTCTTTATTCTTCACTACACATTCATCAGTCTAACTAGGTCCCATTTTCAAAAGCCACAAACAAATGTGCGATAAGAAGACAAGGAATTTAGAATTGTGTAGTCTTGGTTTACTTTAAAGAATTAGTGTCCAGATCTCTTATATATTACTTTCTTGTTCCAAATGGGATGGCTCTGGTACAGTGAGAAATGCTGGCAAAGGGCCAAGAGGGGTAAGCCGCTGCAGGGCCTGGGAGGAGGGCACAGCCTGAGCCTTTGGGGGGATGGCCACATGGAGACAGAGAGGCTGGGGGTGCGTGGAAGTTAGTTTGGAGGTGGAAGTGAAGGCATTGGTTACTGACTGTATCCGAGGACAAAGAGGAAAATAGGGGTGTTAAGGATGACCCTGGGGTTTTGATCTGTGAAATGAGCTGGAGAGATGGCAGGTCCATCCCCGGAGCAGGAGACATGGAGGGGGCTGGGCAGCATCATGCTCCTTAAACTTCCAGTGTGTCTAGCTCTACATTTTATTTTATTTTTAAATTTATTAAAAACAATTAAAAAATGCTTGGGGTGGAGGTGGTTAGGTTTTTTAAGTTTACTTTTATTTTAACGGAGGCACTGGGGATCGAACCCAGGACCTCAGGCATGCTAAGCACGTGCTCTACCCCTGAGCTACACCCTCCCCCTAGCTCCGTATCTTAATACTCGGAGTCCTATTCAGGAGGTGACGTACCTGCCTATGTACACTGCTTTTGTACGCGTACAAAATTTACTATGCCAGGCATTACAGAAAGAGGCTATCTGTAGCTAGGGAAATTAAGGTGTTTAGCTCTCTCTGAGCTTAGCTTGACTTAGTAACATAAATACTGGCTTTTGTGATTTTAATGCTTCACTGAAGGTTTGACAGGTGAATCTTTCGCCCTGGTGTTTGGCAGACTACAACATTCTTTCTTGTTGGTTGGCTAGGCCCGATCCTCGTTCCAGCCTGGAATCGTGCTTCCTGAAGTCCCCTGCTCCCTGCCTCCCAAATTCCTAAGCCCTTCTCCCTCTGTCTCCCACACGGGTCAAAGTCCCTACACCCACCTGTTCCAGTTTCCTCTATTTTCCAACCCACTGTTGACTTCCGGACTGATGAAAGCGCCCACACTCACATTGCTCTCATCTCAATTCCTGTTTTCTCCCCTCCCCTTTCTATTTTTGTCTGCTCCTTCTTTCCCATGACTTTCCTTTACTTAGCTGACCTGTTCATCGTGTCCTGTTTCTGGTCTTACCATCTGCCGGCCGCTTTCTCTGAGCCGTTATAAAGCCAGCATCCTCAAACCCTGATCTCCAACCATATGTGTCAGAGCGTATTTTCGTGTTTTGTTTTGTTTTTTCAGACAAAGGGTAATATAATACGACAGTGCATTTACTCAAGGGGAAGCTCTATTCTTTATCATGGGAGCTTTCTGGTTATTTGAAAAAAGTAACAAAACTCACCTCTTCTTCTGTGAGAGTTGGGTCATCTTCCCGGGACTTGTATGACAACGCACTCAGTCTCTGTTAGAACAAACAAACCACGAGAAGGGAGTTTGAAGTCAATAATTCAACCATCCTTTTGCATATGCTTTGATGCATCTGTCTATAAAAATGATTTCAAATAATTTTTAGGGAAGAAATTATTTTCTACAAAAAAATAATGTAAAGTACCTGAGGAATAAACACATTAAAAAGTATGTTTTTGGATACCCAGTAGTATTACACTTAGAGAAATTTCTTCTAATTTTATATTTGAATCTGTAGGTACAGATAAAACAAATAATTGTGTAGACTACTTTTTCAATTCCCAATTGTCACTGATCATCAATGAAAGATTGATAAGAAAAAAAGCATGGTGTTTCCTTATCAAATGCCTGAATTTTACATTTCTACAGTTTGTAAGAGTCAGCTGGAGGAGTCCTAAGGCATCTGGAAACTTCACAGCTTGTGGAGAAGTCAACTCACATTTTGTGGCTTGCTCTCTGCCTCATTTCTCAATGATTTTGGCCCCTGGTTACTGATTCTCTCTCTAACATATCTCCTGCCTGAATTTTTGCTGATTTCAACAAACACACATCCTTCCAAACCCTGCCCTGGGGCCCCTTGACCTCCCTTCACTGATCGTGTCCTCCACCTGACCTCCCTGCTCACTCTCCCAGCTGCATCTCAGACTTTCTCTTTCCCTAAACCAATTCTTGCAACCAAGCCCCTTCAACTGGCACTCACTATTCAAGCTCACTCCTCCCACAACCCAATTCCAACAATCCTTCCAAACTGTGGAACTCCAACCACCATTGTCAACGTCTCTCTTCGCCCTGATGTCTGTCCTTTCTGCTCCCTCAAGCTCAAACCCCACAGTTGTCCATCATAGTCACGCTTTAAATTCTCAACTCCCTTCGTGGTCACTGGTGAACTCAACTCTCGAGCGAGTCCTTAACGCTGCTCTGCATCGTCCTACACTGCTGGTAACCTGGTCCCTGCTCTCCCAGCTGCCTCCTTCACATCTTCTCTCCCCCTAAACCTCCAACACCTCCTCATCCATCTTCATCCCTAGCTGAGCACCTTGAGAAAACTGAAGGGGTCAAAAGAAATGTCTATAAACTTCTACCGCCCCCCAGCCTCCAGTCTCTGTTCACATATTTTCCTTCCTCTCTGTTTACACAGACAAAATTTCTGTCTCCTCTTTAAGGTGATCCCTTCCTCCTGGGCACTAGATCCTGACCTCCCACACCCACTCATGAGTATAAGCTCCAGCAATCTCCCATTCTGTCTCTATCATCAGCTTTCCCCTCTCTGTGGAATCCTCTCCATCCACCTAAAAACATGCTATTTCTGATTCTAAAAACCAAACCAAACCAACCAACCCATTCTATCGGTTGCTTCATTCCTTTATAGGAAAACCTCTTAAGAGTTGTCTAAAAGCCACTCAAAACATTCTCCTCTTCCTATTTTCTCCCTAAACCCATCTCAGTTAAGTTTCTGCCTCCTTCACTTCCATGAAACCGGCTTTTGTACAGGACCCCGAGTCCACCCTATAACTGACCTCTCCTGACCCCTTCTGCAGGGGTCACTCCTTTCTCCCGGAACCTTCTTCCCTTGGCTTCTAGACACTGTACTTTCTTGTTTTCCTGTCTTATCTGGGTTTCTTCTGCTGGTTCCTTTTCTTTCCTGGACCTGTGTCCTTGGAGCTCTGTGAGGCCCCGTGCACACTCACTCATTTGGTGATCACATCCCACGTCAGCTTTGAAAGCAGATTTCTGCTGCTGACTTCCAAATGTCCAAACCCAGCCCGGGAATTTCCTCGTAAACCCGCTCATCCATCCAGCTGTTCTCTGATAGCCCTGTTTGGACATCCAGCATCTAACTGAAACCAAATATGTCCAGCCCCCAACACCCACGTTTTCTCCCAGATCCGCTCTCTGCCAACACTTCTCTCCACTTCGGTTAATGGCAATTCCATCCTTCCAGTGGCTCCGGCCAAACCTCGGACTCATCATCGTTTCTTCTTTCATCCACATCTGCTCCATCCACAAATCTCCTGGCTCTGGTTTGGTATCTCCCACAACTTCTGCTATGTCTTCCCTGATCCAAGCCATGTCATCTCTTGTCTGGTTTATTGCAATAGCTATCCAGTGGGTCTCCTTGCTTCCATTCTTTACAGATGAATTTCAACTCTATCAGAGGGATCCTTTCCAAATCTAGATTAAGTCATTCTTCTGCTCAAGGCTTTCTAGGGAGCCCATTTTATTCAGATTGTAAACTGAGGCCACGCAGGGTTGGGCCCCTTGGTGACCTTCCTCTGCACTCCTCCTGGCCCTGCTCTTCCCCTCTAGCCACACCCGCCCCCTCTTCTCCATGCTGTAGCCTCAGGGCCTTCACACTGGCCATTCCCTCTACTTCATTTGCTTTTCCCCCAAAATGTATGTAACTCACTCTCTCATTTTTAAAAATTTTTTTTCCTTTACCTTTTTGTTCAAATGCCCCTTCATAGCCAGGCATATCCTGACCACTCTATTCCCAATTCTCCTCTCACCCAACTTTTCCAATTCCCCTGATTCTGTTCTCATTTTTTCCTTTAAACGTTAAAGTCTTCTAAGACACCATATTCTTTACTTATGTACATATTTTTGTCTATCTCCTTACCAAAATGTAAGCTTCAGGGGAAGATTTTTTTGTTCATTTATACGTTTTGTCCACTAGTGTATTTCCAGTGTCCAGACTGCGTGGCTTACAGTAGATGCTCATTAAAATCTTTTTGCGAACGAATTCACGAGTAGTAAACATTTCAAGTTCTCCGAATCACTTACTGTTAGGATGGTTGACACGGAAACGATGGATCATTCATTCTCACATTACCACAGAAAGGTAATCTGGTTCCCAGATGGATACTTCCAGGTACTAACATGACCTTACTCAGCAGTGGTTAGACAATTGCCTCTCTTATCTTTCAAATGCTTGTTAAGTGAAAAAGCTTAAACTGCTTTAGGCAGCATAAACTTTACATTAGTTTTATGATCTTTGATTATACAAAGGGTACAAAATTAGATTGCGTTTATGCATTTTATGAATATGGTCATAAACACTGTTACCGGTGCCCTCAATGGCTGATTTCATGCCATGAGAAGGTGACATGCATTCAGAGAACACTACAAGGAATGCCTTCCTTGGTGTAGCCTACATAACTCTCACCACAGTTTGTCTTTTGATCATGAACTCCAGAGGTTTCTTAAGGTCACAATTGACTAGCTAGCCCCTGAGCGGCCTGTCCTTCCAAAACCTGGGAAGAGAACCTTGTCTTTTTCTGTGCAAAGACTGGAAATTAGATATTAGCTGCCCAAAGAAGATGGGGCCTGGTTTAAATCCCAAGGAAATGCTGACAAGTATAGATGTGAATTCCAAGCGACTGTGGCTCACACATCAGCTTATCAGACACACAGAGAGAAGGCTTGGGGAATGTTAGTACATTTGAGAGCTTGGTTGACTATCTGAACTTAAGAGGTACAGGTTATTGTTTAGAAATTGTCACAAAATAAAACCCCTTACTTGATTCCTATAAAAGTCTATACATCGTCAGACACACCCAGCGGCACCAGCGAGCTGGTCCCCTCTGCCTGTCCTGTGCTCTGATTTCTGGGATCCGGGGGAGGGGAGAGATCACCGCTGCCAGGGGCAACAAGTGGAAGAGGCTAAATGGATGGCAAAGGGTCTCATCTGTCTATCTCTTGGTCTTCAAAACGAAGAAAATAATACTTGGCCCTAATTAGACATGATGCAAAAACTGGAAAATATCCAAGGAAGGTGCCAAGAGAGAAATAATTTGAAAACGTGAGTTTTCAGTATTTTATTACTTGGGGGGGAAAGAGACAGTCAAACAGAGCTTTCACCACTCAACCAACGTGAGAGTGTGAGTGTGTACTCCTGAGAACAAGGTGCAAGTAAAGCCCCCGGTTTAGCGAGATGCCCAATCACGACAAAGGCGCTGAACCCACCGCGGGGAACCCACCTTGTTGGTTTCACTGGTCCCCTCGAGGGCACTTTCTTCTTCTCCCGTGCTCTCTGCCTTCTCCTGCAGGTTTTCATTCTCATCCAGAAGCTTCACGGGGACAGGGGGTGGGGCCTCCTCCTCCGGATCACAGGCATTTCCAAGAACGGCATCGGCGTTAACACTCTGTCGACACTTTTTGTTTCTGTCCACGGAGGCATATTCAGCAAAGTTTGTTTTGCCGTTGACCTGGGGTCCCGGAAGCTCTTTCAAAGCAGACGTCGACTTTGACCTGCTGCTGTGGCCTTGACCCGGGTGGGCAGCTGCTGCCATGTCCTTAATTTCTTTCACTGTCTCATACAAGCAGTCCTCCACCATGTTCTCCTGGGAGGAGCTGTCCTTGAGCACTTCGTACGGCCCTTCCATCCCCAGCCCCTGGTCCGCGTCCGCACATCTCTCATTGAGCATCGTGTCCACTGCACTCTCAGGAGGAATTCTGGGCAGTTCCCGGCTCTGATGACACTTCGGCTTCCCCGTGCTGTCCTGGGAGTCCAGTAGATCCGAAGCCTGAGGTCTGGACTTCCTCGTAATGTTGCATGCAGGTCATCGCACTGTCTTCTGAAAGAACTAAAGCAATGGAAGAATTAAAAGTGGAGAAAGATGATTCCTTACGTAATTGTTACAGGGAATCAGATAATGTCAAGTTACGTTAAATCAAGAGGCTTGTTTCTTATGTGACCTGAGGCTTCAAATTATAGATGTTTTGATTGTTAGTTGATATTCTTATTTCAACCACTGTTTAAACTAAAGCCATCCATTACATCTTTCCAATACAATATTTAGTAAATTGTCTTGGCTATAAATTTGGGTCACAGTTATACAATATTTGTTGTTACTTCTGGTGGGTCCCTTGTAGGCAGAGAGTCTAATGTGACCAGGAGATGAAGATAATGCTCTACGGGGCCAAACTGTCGGGGGCTGGGCCCCAAAAGTGGGGCACATGCTGGCCTCCTCCTGTTTGGCGGGAGTGTTTGGGAGCCATCCCCCTACACAGGTCCCTTCTGTTTGGCAGGCACGATAGAAACAATGGGACAAAAATGTGCCCAAAGCAGTATCCCAAAGGGACCACCTACCCTGCACTCTTTAAAGCAATTTTTTCCATCTCACTGCCCCCAGCCCCAACATTTCTACCTCAGATAAGAAAATCCAAATATGAATTGTTGGATTGCCAGAGAAGTATTACTGTGTGGTATCATTCCATCGTCCCTTCACCAAACGTTTTTTGAGTGCCTACTATGTGCCAGGGATGGTTGAAGTGCTGGGGATACATCCTTCCACAGAGTCCTGACCTTCTGGTGCTTACATGGTAGTGAGCCAGCTATTAAGTCACTGTGTCTCCTCTGTATGTTCCTTATGTATTATATACCCTTTATATATGTAAGTGTAAATGTATACTTAGAAATATATTTATACTGGTATATTCATATATATTTATTTTGTATACTTTATATACATACGTTCCTTATATATATTTAAATCAAAGCTATTTAGCTTTGTCTTCATTGTTACTTATTTATTAAAATTTGAGGGGGAGGCAATTAGGTTTATTTATTTATTTAAATGGAGGTAGTGGGGATTGAACCCAGGACCTTGTGCACACTAAGCATACACTTGATCACTGGGCTACACTCTCCCTGCCTTTTATATTATATACAGTCTATATATATATATATACACACACACACACACATATGTGTGTGTGTGTGTTTATAACTTATGGTTTTTAACCCACTTGTTTTTACTGGCTATACTGTGATCCTCTATGATCACAGAGTTCAGAACAAGGTCTAACGCATGGTAGGCACCACTATATTTTCACCTGAAAAACTAAATGAGTGAATGAGTGAACAAAGTATTCACCTCCTGTCCTGAAAAAAAAAAAAGGCTACTTCTCTTTGGAGGGATTAGAAATAGTGTCCCTGAGGAGGAACTGGGGATGATGATACTGGATGTCTGAACCTGGCTGGGGTTACCATCCCCATTCACTGCATTCTAAATACTTAATCACCACAAAGGGGCAAACTTTTGCCCTCCGGGCTTAGGTTTCTGCATCACGGTGGATAGAGAATGGACACCAGAGTGAAGGCTCCAGTGTCAGTCCTGACCGTCCCACAGTCTCCTTGTCCGTAGATGGGGGTAAATGGGACCATCTCCTACTTCAGCTGAGAGTGCTCTGTAAACTGGAGACTGGAAACGTGGTTGCAACCTTTGTCAGCGAAAGCATCCTGGCTGCAAACCAGGCTGTGTGCAGAGCGGTCCCGAGGGTGGCCCAGGACTCAGATCGCAGGTTCGAGTGACAGGTCCTCAGCGTGCTGACCGTAAGATCTTAGGCAAATTATTAACCTCTCCGTGCCAGGCATAATAACGGCCCCCAGTGGGCATCCACATCCTCATCCCTGGACTCTGTGAGTCCATTACCTGGCCAGGGAGGAATTAAGGAATTAAGGATACAGCTGATCTTGAGATGAGGAGAAGCCTGGGCCATCCAGGTGGGCTCAGTATAATTATGAGGGTCCTTACGGGGTGAGGGGGGCAGAAGAGTTGGAGAGAGAGCTGAAGATGGAGGGAAAGGCTGGGACCAAGGAATGTAGGCGGCCGGCTCTAGAAGCTGAAACAGGCAAGGAACTAGGTTTTTCCCTAGAGCCTCGGGAGAGAAATGCAGCCCTGCTGCTACTTTGATTTTAGTGCCGCGAGACCCAGTGCAGACTCCAGCCTCCAGAGCTGGCAGTTAATAACTGTGCTGTTCCAAGGCACTGCGTGTACGGTACTTTGTAACAGCAGAAATGTTTCGGTTGCCCCACTTGTCAGTTGTGGAGAATGATACCCCTATCTTACAGGGCAGCAATATTACTATTAGTAATAGTAATCCTATAGGGTCGTTGTTAGCACAAATGAGTTTGAACACATATAAATCTTAGAGCAAAGACACACAGAAGCCAATGGATAAATATTAGCTTTCCATCCAAACGAGATTATTTTTGCTAAAATTAGGAGTAATATGCAAAGTGAGCAAGAACACATGTACTAGCTTGTGAGCTACATTTTCTGAAATCCAGCCCTTTTGTAGGTGATGAGCCCTGCATGGAGAGCTGGAATTCTTGCAGAACTTACTGTCCCCGTTGGTGAGGGCCCCATTCTGTTCACTGCTGACAGGAGCGTCTGTGGCCAGACTGGTAACTGAACGGCTGAACACCTCCTTGTCGGAAGGCTGCAAAAAACACATACATCGAAAAACTCAAAGACCTCAAGGCAGAGGGCAATATATCCACAGCTTCTTTTAGAAATTAAAATAGCCACAACGAAGCCCAAATCCGCTACTTCGATTTAAATGAAGAGAAGTCAAATACTATTAGTTACTCAGTTGTACAAGTCACATTTCAAGTGCTCAACAGCTTCGCGTAGACTGTGGTCACCGTATTGGTGCAGCCACAGAACATGTCCATCTTGGTGGAAGGTTCTATTGGACAGGGCTGTCCTAGAATCCTGAAGGCACTGGGAATCTTCCAAGGCTGCCATCCGCAGAGCTTCCCATCTGGTGATCACAAATGGGTGATCACAAGTAGGTCGTGGGGTATCAGGCCCTTAGCTCCAGGTGAGGAGGGACCAGAAACCCCCGGGCTGGTCCAACTCGGCTCCAGCAGAGCGCGAATTCATCCTTTTCCCAGAGGTGCTGGAAATGGTACGCGCTCTCTCTCTCTTTTTTTTAATTGAAGTATAGTCAGTTACAATGTGTCAATTTCTGGTGTGCAGCACAATGTCTCAGTCATGCATATACAAACATATGTTCGTTTTCATATTCTTTTCCATTAAAGGTTATTGAATATAGTTCCCTGTTCTATACAGAAGAATTTTTTTTTAAAGATGTGTCATGCCAAGAAAAACACAGGAAAGCATCACCTCTGTCTTCTGAAGGAAAGAGACTAAAATCTTATCAAAGATAATGTCACTTGACTTCTGAGACTTTCATAAAAAGCCAAATCTCTGCTTCAAGGTTCACAGAACTATGCTAAAAAGTAGGTTTGCAAACCTTGTTACTCTCCCAGACAGTTTCAGGACCCGCAGAGGGAAGAATGGCATTGACTGTTTCCTGCTGGGCTAGTGCGGGCAGGTAGAAGACTCTGACTAATCGGAAAGTGAGTTGGTTGCTCACGTGTTTCTGGAAATACCCAACTGGGCCCAGGTAGCGGCTCAACCACTGTGGATCTGCTCTGCTCCCCCATCCTGCTCATGGAGCGCATGGCCTGGGGGGACCCAGGGGGCTACCCCCGGACCCTGCTCCAGGATTCCACGTGTAAAATTTTGATGTAAACAGCCCTGCAACCTTGGCTAGTTAGCTTCACGAATTCTCTGAGTCCTGAGTGGCAATCAAATAATAACAGAGAGCAAATAGCTCGTGCTGGGTCACGAGCCACTGCTTACTGGGAGTCAGTGGTTTCAATCCCATGCAGCCCTGATCGATGGATGGATCACGGGGTTACGTTGCCAGGAGCTGGAGCGGCAGGTGCTGATTCACAGAAAGGACGTCACACCTGGGCAGGACCAGCTGTGAGCGAGGAGAGCTCCTAGGTGGGGCCGTAAGACCACAGTCAACCCATCACAACCGAATTACGGCTCCAACCACCATTTCTTCTCTTAGCTTCTATGAGAAAATGCCTGCTGGAGCTCCGAGCTGAGACACCACCCCCCACCCCGCCTCTGGACTTTTTGGACTAGGATTTGAAGGCAGCTCCTCTGCGGCTGAGGAGTGAGTCTGGGATGTATCAGAGCTGGAATCAGGGGTGGGGAGGGCGGGCTGACTACAGGGGTTTCTGCAGCCTGGGGTGACACTGTGCAAGTTGTACACGATTGAGAAGCTAAGAGAGAGGCTCTTGAAGACAGCTGTGTGTGTGCGTGTGTGCTCCAGCATGCACTCCCTCTCACCCACTCATGAGAGAGGCCGGTGGGGAGTCACTAATGAAGGATACGGCACACGAAGGGTCAGTTTCCCTTTTATCCACCTGCCACTCTCCTTCTGTCTCACCCAGGGCTGCTGGTGGGACCGAAGGTCTAGAACAGCGGCTCTCAGACCTGAGCAACGTCAGGATCCCCTGGAGCACTGGCTTCCAGTCCCTGAGCCCCACCCCCAGGAGAACGCGCTCTTCTAGCAGACTCCAGGTGGAGCTGCCGCTGGTCCAGGCCATGCTTGACAGCTTGCTCATGAGAGCTGCTCACATGAGGACATGAGAAAGGGAAGAAGATGGAGGTGGAAGCCCCTCCCCCAGCACCCACCACTCCTGCCAACCGGCACCAAGGACAGTGGTGGAGGCGGGGCGGGGGTTGGGGGGGAAGCAACAGCCTTCTCTCCCGTCTACCTTCCAGATGCCCGAAGTGAGAAGTGGGGACACAGACCATCAGAGATGACAATGGGGGGTGAGAATGAGGGTAAAAGGGAGGGTGGTGCTGAGAAGCTCATAAAGCAGCGGGTGGCTGAGGCGTGTGCACACAGAGGTGAAAGGAAGGAACCCCTCCAGGGGCTCCCAGGAGAGGAGTCCTGATCACTTCCATTGCATGAGCCAGAGGAGCCCCTTATCCACAGGGCAGGGTGTGGGGACTGGAGCCACTCCTGGGTCAGCTCGGAACCTGGCTGCTGGCTGCATGTTTCACACCAGATCTCGCATGACATGCCTGACATCCATCCTTCCCTTTTGTGCCTTCTTCCCCGACCAGACCAGTTAATGCCTGATCTTGAGAAAGTATGTCTGGGACAGGAAGCATCTTTACCATTCTAGCCCTGCAAACATGAGGGTGGACCCATCCCCCAGCTGCTGGAATTGATCAGCCAGTTAAGGGCAGGAGCCTGAGTGGAGAAAACAAGGTGGATCTGAGAGGCCCACTGGGCTTGTCAAGACCCTGCAGGACACAGAAGGTTACAGGAAACCCAGCAAGGCCAGGCCACGTCTACGGTGTTTGTGGTCCCAGGCTCCGGTCAGCTTAGTGATCAGCTATTTGGGTTGAACTGTATCCTCCCCAAATTCCTATACTGAAGCCCTAACCCCCAATATCTTAGAAGTGACCTCATTTGGAAACAAGATCACTGCAGATGAAACTGATTTAAGATGAGGTCATCTCGAAGTCCTTAACAAAGAGGAGCTTGGACAGGGACAGACACATACAGGGAAGACAGCGTGGAGACTCACAGGGAAGGTGCACGGGACAGCAAAGGCAGAGAGCTCCCCACCAAGCATCACCAAGGACTGGCAGGCCACCGGGAGCCAGGGGAGGCCTGGCACACATTCGCCCTCGGAGCTCTCACAGGGAACCAGCCCTGCTGCCACCTTGATCTTGGGTTTCTAGTCTCTAGAACTGTGAGACGATGTATTTATTATTTAAGCCATCCAGTTTGTGGTCCTTTGTTAGGACAGCTCGAGCCAACTAAAACACCAGGCAGAGGCAGGACAGAGACCTCCTTGTGGTAGGCTGGAGCTACCTGAGGATGTTTCCATTTGCCCCATGATTGCATCGGTGTCAGAAACCCTCCCAATCACCGGCCTCTGGCCACGGTGAATATAAACCTGCAGAAAGAGGACACAGCCCACGGAGCCAGTTAACTCTGCTGAGTTCCCTCCCTCAGCTTCCTTCTGGTTGTGAGCTTGTAGGGACACGCTCAGATAAGTGGCCGATACTGTAAAGCACACACGTGCAGACGCGCGCTCGCGGGCTCACCACGTTCATCAGGGTCTCGTGGTCCCCACTGTGTGGTCTCGGTTTCTTTTCTCTGAAATGGAAAAGGAAACGCAGCTGTAACATGCAACGTGCCATCTAAAACCTAACACACACTCCCCTTTCCTCTCTGAATTTTTACCAACATTTAAGTCTCTCTTTTTAGAACCAAGTTTACTTTGCCAAGGAAGCAAAAGCAAGCAGTTTACTCTCTTCCTTCTCTGCAGGCGGCAGGGTCGGAGGGGGTCAAGTCCCAGCAAGGGGCTGGTCACCCCTCCTGGCCTCCCTTCCTCCAGAAGTAGAGCATACGAGTCAACAGCAAGAGACTGGGCCATTTCCCTAAGCAGGCACTGTTAATATCTAGACTACTAGAATGAGTTATGCTTTTTTTTAAAATTTAGGAAATCTGGACAATTCTGTTCATTTTTCTCAATTCCGTCTTTGCAAAGTCACACACTGCAATGGGACTGAGAAAATAAGGAAAATACAACTTTTGGCATGTTGGGACGGGTACGTGCTCTCAGGATGAGTCATATGTACTTCCAGTCTATGGAAAAGTCCATCAAGTAAAAATAGAATTTATTTTTACTCGGGACAGGCTAAAGAAAGCCATCAGTACTAGACGCCCTTTCCCATATATGCATAAGGCAACACTGACACCTAGTGGGAGAGTAAATAATTACAGAGGCAGGCCCTTCCAGGCCCAGGGGAGGGAACACTTCCCTGGCCTCTATTTCTTCAACTCCCTGGCCAGTCAGACTCTGTCCCGGCCCTGGAGGCAAGGGATTCAGAGACTGCTTGAGTTCAGAGGGCCGCATTTTCCCTTCTCGATAGAGACTTTAGGGTAGGAAGCCACATCCAGGCTTTTAAATGACACTTGTTGAGTCTCTTCCGAGGTTATTAAGAAGAGTTTGGAAGAGGGCTGGCTGGCTGTCAGCTGATCTGCGCGGGCTCCCAGCAACAGCTGACTCCCCAAGGAGCTGCATATGTTGTAACAATGTCTGAACATCCGGAAAATCACTCCTGCTTCTCTCCAAGCAAAGATCTCTTTTGTTGGGGGGTGGTGGGGTAACACATTTTACATGAAGGAAGCGGGGTAAAGGAGAGAGAGAGACAAAGAAGGAAGTATAATTCTTAAAAAAAGACAAGATCATTTCACACACAGAATGTCTCTTTTAGGAAAACAGATCTGTTTCTTAAGAAACTGCAGTTCTAGATTACAAATCTTTAATAAAATGACCCTCCTTCCCCAAAGCCACGGAGTAGCAAAAGTTTTCAGTAACTCTCAAGTGGCAGCAAAAAGTGTTTTTTTTTTTTTTTTAAATGGAGGTACTGGGGATTGAACCCTGGACCTCAGGCATGCTAAGCATGTGCTCTACCACTGAGCTATATCCTCCACCCCCCAAAATAGTCGCTTTAATGAATGTCATATTTAGATTTCCAAATGTCCACAGATGGAAACAATATAAATTTTGAAAAGATGTGCTCATCAGAGCAGCAAACATTTCCTTTGGGGGAGATTCATAGAAGGGCTCTTCCAGTTTGCTTCCCAGCATTTCACTGAACTAATAAAAAATGTCGCTGGGCCCCTTTGCAGCAGAGAAGTCAGTTAACCTCCAGAATGTCTCTGTGATGAGACGCCATTTATCATAGGCTTTATATACAAAGTCTTCCGGGTCCAGGGAACATGTTATTTTTAGGTTCTAGGAGACACAGGTCGCTCTCACCTGTCACAACTGGAACACAGAAAGACGAGGAAGATGATGAGGAAGAAGGCGGCGACAGCGGCCAAACTTCCCCACAGGAGGATCTGCGTTGGTCCCCCGCTCAGCATGCTTCCCTCGGGTCCCATGATGGGGCGTGGAGCGGCGCAGGCTGATGGAGTCGGTGGTCAGTCCTTCCAAGGTGGCGACATAGGGGCACAGGGCTGCGTCCTCCTGCAGAGAGAACGACATATGTTTTGACAACTTCTCACCTGAAGTGCCGGGATCTGGTAGTGAGTTCATGGTGGGGGAGGGGTGGGGGTTGGCGGGGAGGAGGGTCTCGGCAGAGCAGGAAAGTGGGTGCGGAATGTACTGGACTCGATTTGAAACCCACCGTCGAGGCAAGTCCATCTAGGCAAGTCCCCTCCATTGTCCAGGCCTTTGTTTTCTCACCCCAAAATGCAAAGCAGGAGTGTGCAGTGCCTAGCACAGTGTTTGAGGCAACGGATGCCTTATTATTTTGGTATGTCTGGGAATAGATGTATTTATTTATTTTTATTTATTTATTTTATTGAAGTATGTTCGATTTACAATGTTGTGTTAATTTATGGTGCACGGATAGATTCTTCATGTCTCCAAATAAACTAAGAGCCTAAGTATCCCACAGCAAATAAACAGATGGCTTATCTGGATTCCTTTTTTTTTTTTTTTTTTTTTTTGCCAGAACAGTGTAAAGCATTTATTACAGCTTTCTCCAAAATGTAGTTTGCATCTTCCCCACCTTGTCTCCCCAACTTCCCACACCTGCTTCTCTTGGAAAAGGTTTAAGGTCCATACAGTGAATGAAATAGATTATCTTTCTATTCACCTTCATAAATAGGTACCTGTTCTGAGTCTGCAACTTTATTTTCAGGGCCAGCTTTCACTAAACCTCTGAGAACACTTTCAAAGGAATGGACGAAAGTCTGTGCTAAGAACGCCACCGCCAGCGACAAATAGACCTATTTATCAACAACTACAAATTGAGCAGCTGTCCTTGGGATATTTTAGTACCTGGCATGGGCCTGGGACCCAAATGCTTTCCTCATTTAATCGCTGCCACTAGCCTGTAAAAAAGGCACCACTAATCCTCATTTTTCCAGACAAGGGAGCTGAATGCAGAGAACCGCTAAGTTCCCCCAAGGTGCCACTGTGCTAAGTGGCGGTCTTGGCCCCTAGAGGGCGCTCCTCCTCACCGGGGGCTACGGACCCCCGCCACCCCCACCCCCGCCCAGTTCCAATGTGTCTAAATGAAAATGGCCAATGAGTTCCGTGAAATATTATGAGTTCTAGATTTTGAAAAATAGAGTCCTATGTCAAATCAATGATGATCTCCCTTCAGAGATGTCTTTTTAAAGAGCATTTGCTTTGCTCCATTCTAGAACATTCTAAGTTAAACGAAACAGCCTTTAAAGCCAAGTTTCATCAATAAAGTCAGCGAATGAATATTTTTGTCATGATAATGAATCAGAACTCAATTTTTTTTTTCTTGAAAAAGACCATTGATGTTTACATGTCCCTTTGTTTCCATGAAAGAGCTAGAATTCTGTCCAGCCATCACTGAGTATCCACATCGAGCCAGCACTTGGGTGGCTCAGTGGCTAACGAGTGCATTGTGGTTCAGCGAGACCAAATCTTCTCCAGGTGAAATGTGTCACATTTATTTGAATACTTAAAGGTAAAAAAGAGCGAAAAGCTGGAGAACAAGAAACTTTTATCTACAGCGATGCAGAGGGAATTCTAGAAGATGAAATCGATTGTTTTCTGTACGCCGTGAACCAACAGGAACACTTCCTAATGCTCTATACATACACAAGCGTACACTTCCTGGGTAATGCAGAACGTCTTTCTTCCTGCGTTGGTTATACATTATGCCTGGAAACACGACCTGCACACTGTAATGGATGGTCACATTGCTTGGGCGTGTTTGCTCCTGGGCAGCTATAACTGAACAAAAATCACTAGCACTTCTCCCATAATTTGTTGAAGCAATGAGTAATTCATTTTAAACTTACGCTACAAGTTGGCATCACAATGAGTTATCAAAATACATTCAAGCAAGCACATATATCGTGGGGACCTATGAATACACATGAAATAAATTTTTCTATCCAGGTCCAAGCATGACACAATTTACGAGGCACAAACAAAAAGTATCTGTTGTGTAGCTGCTTGTGCCTTCCTTTATTCACTCATTCATTCATACAATGATTTCATCCATGTCTATTTATAAAGGGCCAGGTTCTTAGAAAACAGTTTGCTGTGTGAATTATTCCAAAGCCACATATCCTTCCAGCAAGCTAGAGCAGCATCTCTCCCCTGTTTCGGTACACGTTTCTCTTCTCTCTTTCTCAACGGGGGAGGTGATAGAGTGTCATGAGATAAGTGGAGCCTCACCTAGCAGAGCAGTGTAAGGAGAAGGAAGATAAAAGCAGATTACCATCAGCTACTGAATAAAGGATGCGACTCAGAGGAAATGTGTCGAAATTCCTGGCTCACTCTCCTTCAATTAAACTTTGCAGAAAAGCTCTGGAAAGAAATACTTTTTACAGAAGTTCTCATCATGGGTGAAAATCTCACAATGAAAAGACTGATCATCACCTGGTACATGTTTCTGAGTCAGATACATGGTAATCCCTAAGGACAACGGCTCCCACCGGGCGGCTCCTACCGGGCAGCCTCCACCTCTCAGAAAACTCTAAGGGACCAGGAGCCACATAGGTCACAGCCGCGCGGGCAGCGCAGCAGGGGCGGCTGCCCTGGCAGGGGTCAGCGGTGGTGGCGGCGGGCACACACATGACCTTTGACACTCACAGCAGGCCTCCCGGTGGGATTATTCCCATTTTAGAGAAGGTCTGCACCACTGTTACTCTGGTCTCCTGGTCTCTTTTTTCCGCCTGGACTTCTGTTTCCGTAATTCTCTTGCGGAATTACGTGAAATTACTGGAAAATTTTCACATTTCTTCAGTGGTCATCCCTTTTTAAAATTTTGGTGGCTCATCTACTTGAGACATGACGGTCTTCTCCCAATGTGTTTAGATGGACTGCCCCTCCCCCGTGTGCGTAGATGGACCGCCCCTCCCTCCTGCGTATTGATGCACTGCCCCTCCCTCATGTGTATAAATGCACCTGGATGACTTCCGTGTTCCTCCTTGGTGAGGGAGAGAAGGGAAGCCCTTTGTGGATGGTCCAGAGCTTTCCAAGAAGTGGAATGGACTTTCTTCCCAAGGCTGGACCCTCATGCCCTGTTTTCCGGAGCTTAAATGCAGTGCTCAGGGTCCTCTGTGTAGTTTATCTTCAGCAGTGGGGGACTGGTGTCTGGAGGGGACTGGAGGCTGGAGGCTTCTCTCAGGATTAGTGGTAGAGGGAGACCACAAGGACCCAAGGCACAGGGTCTGGGAAGCAGGAAGTCATTCTGAAAAGGAAGGACCCCTGCAGCAAGGAGGGTTTTCCAGGCCACACACTGTGCGCCTCTACCAACCAGGGTCCCTGTGGAAAACATAAGCCAAGGCTTCAAAGCCCCTGATGCTGTTACTGGTCCAGGGGACCGGCTTATTTCCTGCTAGTTCCTATATCCAGTAAGACACTTTCTGAGCATCCAGAATCAGTCCACACCAGCAGAAATACACGAATGACTTGGGGTGATAGCTCAGGATTTTTTCATGGAGATATTTAAGCCTATTTCTCTCAGTCCTGTCCTTACCTGACTCAGTACAATTGCATTCAATTATAGAGTACTGTTTCTTCAAAGTTAAAAAAAAAATCCTGTTGTCAGACCACCTGTGTAAATATTGAGTTATTCAACATAGGGCAAAGAACGGCCATTCACTGGACCTCAGCTAACATTTATTACTGCACCTGAATGCCCCCACTAAGATGTGCTGCAAAAGATCATAATATTAATGAAATGGCAGATTTAGTTTAATTGTTCTACATTATTATTATTATTTTTTTTTGGCTTTGTTTTAGACCGGCTTCACCACTGGCTGCACTGACGTACAATCGTGATCAGAGGCTGTCATTTAATATATGATATTGCTTTACAAGAGGCTGTGGCATTTCCCCTGCCCCCCCCCCCCCCCAATTTTATATCATCTCAGACTCCTGTGGGAACTTGTCTTCTGGCCCTGAGAAAGGTCGGTGCCTGAGTTTATAGGACTTCTCTTGGGGGTTCTTTCAAAAGTTGGGCTGGATAACTATTTTGGACTAAAAGCGCCATAATCTCTCATACTTTTATATCCATTCATTTCGTGATTTGAATCAGTAAGTGATCAAATCTTAGAAAAATCGATGGTCTTTTAACTTCCAAAGCAGGTGCCACTTTTAACCACAAGGGGGCAGTACAATTCTATTCTCAACTCCTCCAGGAGAGACCGGTTATTCTTGCTGTTTGTGCCTATGCTGAGCATTTTAATTGTCTTCATCAGCCTGGACTATCAGCCACCCCCGTCAATTCCAACAAGAAAGAAAACAGAAACCGGATGACAGTAATGAAAGTTACAGCCCAAATACCAGCTATTTATTTCTGAAGCCAAACACATTTAACAAGTTAGGTAGGTGCTCTGACCACTGCAAATTCTGTAAATAATAATTTGACAGAGTTGGGACGGCCGGTGAGATTAGCCACAGAAGCAGACGCTTGGTTCCTTTGAAGCCAGTTGAGGTCAGTAATGACAGTCATTACCCTTTTACAGCTGTCCCAGCTGACTCATCATTGAGCCTGATGGAAGCCACCTTCACACATGACCCCTGACTGATGCTCAAATAAGGAGGTCAAGGACCCGTCCCCAGTGGGAACGCCTCCTTCCCGCTCATCACCAGGTGTGGGAACCATGCTGTAAAAGGACACTTTACAAGCCACGGATTAACCAAACACATTGAACGAGGGCCCAGGAGCCAAATTCTCTGCTGGGTTTCTGTCCTTGAGCAGCAAGTGGGCGGACACGTGGGCTACGGCTACGTGAACCTCTCAACAGAACCCTCCAGTCTCCCGAAAGCGTTTTAAGCTAAACCATTTACCTTCAGGTAGACTTGTCTCTTCAGTCTGAAGGGCTCTGTCATAAGACAAGCCAGCTACGCTGAACTCTGAGTGAGCGTTAACCGGGTCTGCTGGAAAGACGGAACCACCTCAGCAGACCTTTCCTGTCCGCCCTGGCCCTGCCAAAGTGCAAGGTTTTCTGCCAAGAGGGAGCAAAGATCTCCCCATGTCTTTCTTTCTCTGAGTCAGGGGGGTGGGCATGGGGGGTGGGGGAACACACCCAGAGAGCAGAGGGTGGTAAAGGACTCCAAGTTAATACTGTCCTCCTTATAGATTACAAAGTCATTTTATAACATCATTTTGGAGCAGAATCTTGACATTTCTTTCCACAGCAGCTTGAAGCACGAGAGGGAGGGACCTGGACAGCCCTGGCATCGCCAAACAGACCCCGCCGTCGGGGCTTGCGGCCGCTGCTGCGGAAAGGACCAGGCACTCCCCCTGACGGCGGGTCCACATCCTCGAGGCCATCTGTCGGCGTAGCCTGATTTCATCTTCTACGCTCCCCGCCTATTGGTCCGCACCGGAAATGGGAAATCTGACCCTTCGGTGGCGTTTGGCTGTCACTTGTCTTCAAAAATACACTAAACGTATATTCCAGAAGTAATAGAGTTTGCTGCTTAGCAAAACCCTCCCGCCATTTTGGCTTTTGCCTTGGGAAAAGCCCAAAGGCAAGTGGCTGGTGCGTAAGGAACGACTTCTAAGGTTGCTGTACCTCATATCCTGACCTGAAAACCAATTCCTAATGTTCATTTACAATTAAAAAAAAAATTACTTATTTTTGTTTGTTGGGGGGAGGTAACTAGGTGTATTTGTTTATTCATATTGCTTTTTTAATGGAGGTGCTGGGGATTGAACCCAGGACCCTGTGCGTGGTGGGCATGCGCTCTACGGCTGAGCTATCCTCTCTCCCTCAGTTTTAAAATTTTAAATGGTAAATCTCATGAGAGAACAGAACGGCAGAGGTGGCTGGGGGGGGAGGGGAGAGAGATGATGATTCTTACAGACTGGGTGAGGAACACAGGTAAATGTCTTCAATTTGCATAAGCAAGTCTTAATGGGATGTTTCACAAGTGTGCAGTTTGAGCTTAAGGCTTTATTTCTTCCCGTCTTCGACTGTTCGCTCATCCGATCTAAATTAAAAGTTCCCTGAGGGCAGGGATGCATCCATCTCATATCCCACCATATTCTCAGCATCTGCATGAGCTGGAAAATAGGACCCAGGCAAGGGATTTTTCCTGAATATGTGTTTCTGGGAAAGGAGGATGAGTAGATTCACAAGCTGCCTCTCAGGATGCAAGCTGAATGAATAATTTATAGGGTAAGGCAGGGAAGGGGAATAAAAGAGAGGAGCCCACCAAGCAAACAATTAAAAAATAAGCCGAGTATGTCTTAAGGCAAAACCTCAGCTCTGGAACGAACACAGCCACCTGCTTTCTTTGTACGTCACTGAAGCAGCTGAACGCCCCCCCACCCCCTTTTAACTGAAGTATAGTCGATTTACAATGTTGTCTTAGTTTCTGGCATAGAGCAGAGTGATTCAAATTTTTAAATATATATATATTCTTTTTCATATTCTTTCTCCTCATAGGCTTTGACAAGATACCGAATATGGTTTCCTATGCTATTCAGTAGGACCCAGTTGTTCATCTATTTTATATATAGTAGTTAGTATCTGCAAATCCTGAACTCCCAATTTATCTGTCCCTACCCCCATCCCCCTGTAACCGTAAGTTTGTTTTCTATGTCTGTGAGTCTGTCTCTGTTTTGTAAGTAAGTTCATTTGCGTCATTTTTTTTAAAGATTCCACATATAAGTGTTATCAAATGATGTCTATCTTTCTCTGTTGACTTAACTTCACTTAGTATGACAATCTCTCAGTCCATCCATGTTGCTGCAAATGGCATTATTTCTTTTTTATGGCTGAGTAGTATTCCATGGTATATATACACCACAACTTCTTTACCTGTCAATGGACATTTAGGTTGCTTCCATGTCTTGGCCATTGTAAATAGTGCTTCTATGAACACTGGGGTGCATGTATCTTTTCGAATTAAGAGTTTACTCTAGATCTATGCCCAGGTGTGGGATTGCTGGATCATATGTGCTTAATCTAATTTTAGTTTTTCAAGGAATATCCATTCTGTTTTCCATAATGGCTGCACCAAACTACATTCCTACCAACAGTGTTGAACATCTCTTGAGAAAAGTCCCAATTGGAACTTTCAGTTTCTCTGTCCAGGAATCCTCACTGCCCTGAGCAGGCCTCTCCACACTGGCCATCTCACTGTGTCCCCAAGCTGTGCCTTCCTCTGGCCCCTTCCCAGGGGTGACATGTCACGTCTTCCCCCTCTCCTAGGAACCCTGATACACACCTCTCTCTTCCCTCCCTCGCCCGCGACTGGGCCTTACACTTCTCCGAGGAGGGAGCAGCCTTAATGATTCTTACCCCTCTTCCCATGTTTTTCATCTGACGGAAGCCCGAGCACCCTTCAGGTCTCAGCTTAAATGTCACTTCCTTGGGGCAGCTTCTGACGCTGCTTCCTCGCCCCCATCCCCAGTTAAGTTGAGTCCCCCCCCCCCTTTCTACAAGCTCTTCCCTTTGTAGCGTCACTGCCAAGTAGAGTGATGGAGTTCTCCGCATGTCTCCTCCACTGGTCCGAGCCCCAAGAGGGAGGCTGTGGGCAGACGTGTCTGGTTAAGTGTCTACAGCAGGCACTTAACACATACGTTTAATGAATACATAGCTGAATAAGTTAATAGTTCAGAGAAGAATAAGCATCCAAGAAGAGATGGAACCTGACCAGGCCTTCAGAGATGGTAATAATCAGAAGAAGAAATTCTTCTCAGTCTTCTTAAATGATGCTGAAATTCCGTGGGGACACGAGGAGTGACCGCAGCCGGCTTGCCTGACTTCCTGGTGGGTAAATCATGGTGCTGCCTCCGCCCTACACACACTCATCTGGCCTCTCCCCACCTTCCCCTTGCGGTCCTGCAGAGGCCCCAGTGCATGTCAGCTCTGACTCACAGGCTTGAAATCAAAAACATGGCCATCCCAGCCATGGTCATGACCCCAGGTGTCTGCCCATCTGTGACAACAGCAAACAGGTGAGGACACGGGAGCTGGGCCATCTTCCCAGGAAGCTAAACTTCACTCTGTGGTGACTTGTTTGGGCGCCAGAGAGAAGAATGCTCACTCTCTTCCAGGTCGTCCACTGCTCATTCCCAGCCACAGCATCACGGGCCCTCCTTCCAAGGGGACGAGGGCACCTTGCTGCCCTCGCTCTATCTGCTTCGCTGGACCCGGTGGGGAGGTGGTGTTTATACACAGGCCAGTTTACTGAGATCAGGACTTTCCCATCTCACTCTGTTAAGCACTGCTTTGTCTTGTTTTTATTTGGCTTCTGCTGCCCGGGTGATTCAGCCACCATTTTTTTTTTTTCATAACAGTAAAAGACTTAACCAAAACCAAACTTCTGTTTCTTTGCAGAGAGGTTCAGAAATTTACCATTTGACATAAGGCCTCTCCAATCCTCCCCTCACAGCTCAGGATCTTTAAAAGACCAGTTTCATTTTAACACTTGGACTGTGGTTGGACAGCTAATTACAAATGCTCTAGTGTCCCTTACAGCCCAATCAGCTCTTCCCAGGCCCTCAGAGAACCATGCTGCCTCATGGAGACTGTACAGCAAAGGACGCTTATTCTGGGAAAAGTACACCTTCAAGATGGAAGACGTAGAATCTTAAGAGTTAGATAGAAATTTGAACCATGTCCCAGAGGAATCCGAGTTTCACAGCCCTGGTGTCAATCCCACTTTTCGATGCACCTGGACGTAAGGACTGCAGACTTAAGAGTTAATAGTCCACCCAGGCTC
The DNA here is from genome assembly GCF_009834535.1 of Camelus ferus. Classification (NCBI taxonomy): domain Eukaryota; kingdom Metazoa; phylum Chordata; class Mammalia; order Artiodactyla; family Camelidae; genus Camelus; species Camelus ferus. The sequence continues at coordinate 6,857,150 of NC_045724.1, read as the reverse complement.
TGGCAAGAAAGTACCTCAACATATTACCCAGTGCTTAATGCATCAAAGCCATCTTTAATTTTCATCTTTCTTACACTTTAAAAACATTAAGAATTTTTATATTCTAAAATTGGCAGACAAAAGACTGAATTTACTGACCTCTGAAGTGCAAAATCTTCCCCCCAGATCCTTGCAAGTTACTTGTCAGTGTTACCGGAAACTCCTGAGGGCTGGGAGACGTCAGAGTGACAGCTTGATCAGAACAGGTCAGAACCTGTATTTGAAAACGTGGGTTCTCAGGGCTCAACCTCAAGGCTTTCTGTCGGGGGGATGGGGGGAGCGGGTGCAGATGACTCAGGCAGTATGACGCCCACGCCCCTTGCAGAGGGAGCGACAGAGCCAGGGGTCCTTGTGGAGCTTCTCTCAGGGGGGTCCTGGGGCAGAGGCTTCGCCATTATCCAGGAACTTGTTAAAGATGCAGAATTCTGGGCCTTCCCTGAGGCGTGTGAATCACAAAGTCTGGGGTGAGAGCCAGCAGTCTCCGTTTTAACAAGCCCTCCAGGTGCTCATGATGTTCGCTGAACCTGGAGAAGACTTGACTGCCTCTCCAGATCCCCTGGGGAGCTCGTTAAGCTGCAGACTCTGACTTCGGCAGGGCTCCCTGACTCTCAGGTGAGGGCTAGGCTGTGGGTCTGGGGGCCACCTCTGGGCAACACTAGTGGAGCTGTTCATCTTCCTTCAACTAGGGTTGAAGGGTCACCCAACCAGATCCCTGGTGCTGAAACGTGGCCTCATCTTACTCAAAGTTATGTGAAGATGAGGTCAGAGCCCCCATGTCCTAGGACCCTTCTTGATGCCCATAGAAGTACTCAAATACAAGGCCACTCTCCACGGTCCAGAGTCTAGTGAAATGGCAGCGAGAGGGCAGGTCGCTGGTGTGTGGAGGCAGGGACGCAGCTTCCACTCCATCCCTCCCGACTACATTGCTGTGCAGCGTGAAACAAGTCCAAGCCTCCTGTGCCTCAATTTCTCTTCTGAAAAATGAAGTCATTGATAAGGTTTCTTTCCAGCTCTGAGATTCTCTTATAAAAGCAGCTGGTGATTCCTAAGTTCTAAGACAAAAAAATCTAAGACACAAATCCAAGACCTTCCACACAAATGGAAGTGTTGATCCAGCAAGAACCTGAAATTCTCAGTGCGATCAACAGTTTCAACTCCCTGGAAGGCACCGTCTTAGTCACTCATGGGAGAACCCAAGGGGGCCACACCAGTTATACCGGTGATGCAGGAGGGGAGGGCATGGGCGGTCTTTCTGGTGCAGAGTGAGGAATCAATCCTAAAAACCCCCAAGACATCAGTGGCACTTCCGGGAAGGCCACCGCTGCACACGGGCTGCGGGCCTGACTTACGAGTCACTTTATCTGCTCATTAACGTCCAGTTGGTATAGCCACACACTTACAGGTCATGTTCATAAAAGCCTTTCAACAAAATGCGAGGAGCAAGCCAAAATCTGCGGATGGGCGTGCACAGGTAACCGAGAGAGAAAATGCTGCCGCTTCAAGCTTCTGAAGCTGTGTAAAGGCCTGTGCCCCAATTTAGGGAAGTCTTACAAAGACAGCAGATCTGAAAGGGACCTGTCTACTTTTCCAGTCCCCGTACTTGATAAGCCTGAGGAGATTCCGAATGTGACAGAACATTCTGGAGACTTTCTCTTCTCTATTATAATTATTTTTTAATTTAAAAGACATTTTTTGGGGGTGAGGTTATTATTTTTTAATGGATGGATAGGGGATTGAACCCAGGACCCTGTGCATGCTGAGCACACGCTCTACCACTGAGCTATAGCCTCCCCACTTCTCTGTCTCTTTTATTAAAGGTGCTCAGCTTTTTGGGTTGGTTTCATTGGTTTCTTGAGTAATACAGCTGATATTTCCTACTCTTTGACACTAAGGGCCAAACTGTGTTTTACTCTGTGACGCTCTATAACCCGCTGAACAAATAATTGCTAAATGCCTACTATGTACCAAGCACTGTTTCATCTTTTCATCACACCTTGAATATGAGATGACACTGGTCTGCTGCAGTTATCTGCAAAACTCCATTGGCAAGAGGTGAAAACATTTAGAATTAAGTTCCTAATATAGAGATACATTCTTGAACAAAGATGAAAAACAATGTAATGTTTAATTCCAAGCATGTGAAGTCAGGGGGAAGGAAAGAAAGCAGCGACATCTAGTCATGATAACTGCAGCACGATTCTGTTTGGCTTGACAGCCGAGGCGCCGGGGCGCTGATGCAGCTGGAGCGCCCTTGGACTGATGTCGTTTCAAGCTGAGAACTGTCCTCATTGTGTCTGGCAGATTCCAAAGACAGTCTCTGCATATGCACAGGGTAGACAGGACCACCTCCACGCACCCGTGCACACGCTCCATCCCAGTCAGGGTCAGCCAGCTGCTAAGGATGGGTAGGATTTCAAGGACCTGGGAGGGTATCTGTAGGGAGTGTCCCCTGTCCCCTCCACCCCCACTGAATGGGGGAAAACTGCTTTCACTTTACAGTTAAAGCAAAGCTGAAAAAAAACAAATGTTCATGGAAGAAGTGGCCCATGCATTAAAAATCCCATTAAGGCATAAATGATGGGAAGAGAGCAAGTTACCTGGTGAGGAAAAGGGATGGCAAGGGAAGGGGGAGAGGGCTGAGGCCAGAGTGCAGGCACACTGCGGGTGGGAGGTAGGCAAGGGGAACAGACCTGGAGGACTGTTTTCCTAATTGTGTTCTGCTTTACTCCTTTGTCCATAGCTGGCCTTACTCCACGGGGTACTTTGTGAGTTTAAGAATGACGTATGTGTGTTCATGTCTACATACTTCAGTACATTTATTTTCTTCTCTTCCTTTGCCCAGTTTAGGGAAGATAATACTGTTGATGGAGATGGGGAGATAGGTGTAACAGAATAGTAGCCCAAAAGGAGATTCTGTTCTTACATCGTGTGTCATGACTAAACACAGAACTCAACAATCAGAACCTGTCACACTCTTTGGTAGAGGTCCATGTTCATTGCAAAGGCCATTAAGGCCATTAATACTGTGGACAGCTAAAAAAGACTTTGGACTAGATATAAAAGCAAATGGAGTATTTAAGAAGATGTGGTAAGAAGATTTAAGAAGATGTGATATGTGTGTGTGTGTGTGTGTGTGTGTGTGTGTGTGTGTGTGTGTGTGTGTGTAATGGAATATTACTCAGTCATGAAAAAGAACAAAATGTTGCCACCTGCAGCAACATGGATGGACCTAGGGATTAACATATTAAGTGAAGTAAGTCAGACAGAGAAAGACAAATATTAGATGATATCACATATATGGAATCTAAAAAATAATACAAATGAATGTATATATAAGACAGAAACAAACTCACAGACATAGAAAATAAACTTATGGTCACCAAAGGGGAAAAGGAAAGGGGAGGGAAAAATTAGGAGTATGGGATTAACAGACACAAATTACTACACATAAGACAGATAAGCAACAAGGATTTACTGTATAGCACAGGAAAATAACCTGAACAAAATATATAACTGAATCACTTTGCTGTATACCTGAAATTAACACAATATTGTAAATCAACTATTTTCAATTAAAAAAGTTGTTTCAGTAAAAAAGGCAATATGAAGTAAACTGTAGGGTCTTGAGTAGAGACATGACAGGCTAGGATAGTATCTCACTTCTGAGCATGGAGACTTTTCTCAACTTAAATCGATGCATGTCTTGTCTGTGGCCCTACTGACTAGTAGCCTTGATTTGTGTCAAAGTGCACACCTCCAGGCCCCTCCACTATCAGCCTCATTGGTTTCACTCGGCTCCCTTTCCAGGCCTTGTGAGAGCAACAGCCACCACAGAGATGCCCCACCCACAGAATCCCCTCTGTCCTGCTCACCACGCCTGGGGCGCTTGTTACACAGCTGATGCCCTGGCCTGACCCTCAGATATTCTGATATAATAGAGTTGAAATGGGTCCCAAGAATCTGCATTTTTAACACATAGGTGATTCTGAAGTAGTTCACTGATATAGCTCAGAATTTGTTACAAGTCCTCAGGGAATCCCAGTGGAGGAGAACTTACTTGTCAAGTCTTTAGAAAGTCAGAATTCCTCAACACTGACACAGCATTTGACCAGGGGAATCACTGCAGAAGGAATGAGGAAAGACTGAGAGGGAACGTTTGTGTAAATGCAGTTTCTACAAGTTGTATCGTTTTCATCGGTTCATCCTATGAACGGAAAACTCTAATCCCGTGTTGAGTCCCAGTGGACAGAGGTAGTGAAGCTTGGAGGAAATCCACCGGGAAACAGCTGCAGGGAATTTCTTCCCCTTACAATGCCACGTGGCTAATGTGATTATAAGACCTAATGAACTGAAACTAATGCAATTTTGAAAATCTTCATAGCTAATGAAAATCACATCTTCTCCCTCAAGATTTCCCATTCTTTTTTTTTTTTTTCCTGTTTGTAAATCATGAATGAAATGAAGTCATGGGTTAAGGCTGTGTTTATGGAAAGTCTTAGTATAATTTTGAGAGTTTCATAGATTTTGAATGTCACAGTGGTTTCCAAGTTGATGGTCATGTTTGGAATTTACATTATATGCCACAGGATTAAGAACTTTCTGGAGACACCTAGAATAGCGATTCATAACACTGATATTTTAAAAATAGTTTCTTCTCCTCTGCTGAGTTCAAAGCATTCTGTGCGGCAGGTAGTCAATGTAGTCTCTCTGCCCCAATTTCTATTTTCTTGGTAAAGTTGAGGGCTAGAAAATAAGAACTAATATCAGGGTATGGTTTTGCAACCCCCTCCATCCCACATTCTCTATCCTATGTTTTCACCCCTGTGGGGGAGAATGGTTTTCTATCCTGATAAGATAGCATGCTTTTTTTTTTTAATAACCACTAAACTATACACACAAAAATCATATTTCTTTTTCTCTGACTGGAAGCTCAGTGCTGTAATTATCCTTCAATTAAAGCGATTATCTTAGTCTAGCTCTTTCTTTCCTCTCTCTACACCAACCCCAATTACAAGTTTTTGATTTCACATGTTTTTAAATCTTATGTAAGTCTCTTTATTAAAATGACCTCAATATTTCTTGGAGGCAGATCTTAATTTCTAAATATTGCACACATGAAGCTTTAAATTTAAGTACCATGGACTATTCCTTTACAGATTTTAAAAGCTCTCGATGTCCAGATTGGTTTTTAAAAAAGCAAAGGATGAAAGAAGGAAAAAGGAAGGAAGAAAGGAAAAAAAAGATTTTCCCATTAAATTAATCTTTGGGATCATAAGTTCTGATCTCTAAGGAAATAATGAAAGAAGTATTCAGATGACATGTGAGATGCAAAGACCAGGATGATTAAAAGCAAATCAACTTTATCCTAAAGGCTACAGAACCATTAAATTAAATCATTAAAATTCTAGTCTAATCCTCTGAATTAGACTAGAATTTTCAACCCTGGCTATCCATTAGAATCACTTAGGGAATTTTCTGCAATACACCAATGTCCAAGCCTGACCCTGGAAACTGGCTTACTTGAGCAGGGATTTGGTCTGGATGTCTGTATCTATAAATCTGTCCCCAGAGCATCTGAATATCTAGTTAGAATAGATTCACTCATAGCCCTAAGCTCAACTGGCAAATGTAACTTCATTTTATTTCTTATAGTATTGGAACATAGCATAGTCAGGATGTGACAACATACGACAGACAGAGCTCACCTTTCCTCTTCCCACACAGGTCCATGCTGGGAACCACGCAAACCACGCTTTCTGCAGCACACGTGGATCCCCAGAGCTCAGGCCCAAACAGAGCACGTATGGTCTATTCCAGAAGGTAGTGTCTGAACTTGCAACATAAACACACAGACTCAGAAGGCAGGGACACAGCCATGTTCTCTGTCTGCTAGATTATGCCTACTTATTTGTCTCTGCGTCCCTCAAAATGCTAAACTGAAAAGTTGTATGGCCAAACATAATTCACGGGATAAATTAAAATGGCATTATTTTAAAATGTAAAAAACTTTCGACAAGAAATGTAAGAAAACCTCCTGGTCTGTTATTGGTTCTCACATACCACTGTTTTTAGGTTGTATGTCGAAGCTGATATAAACACTCACCATCTCTTCACTTATAAAACGATCTGTAATCCTTAGAGGCAAAGAATGTACTAGAAATCAATACATTGCTATGTCAATACTTTTCTTCGGGCTACTTTAGCTTTTCTCTTGATCTTCATTGCTAAAATGGACACTATACCCTTTGTTGAGGTCAGTGTGACAAACATTTATGGAAGGACTACCATAGGCCGGGCAGATCCAACCCCTCCAGCCTCCGCTAGTTCCTTCGTCTCTTTGGCCACGACCTTTCAAACCCACATGGGCTTTTTCTTTCTAGCTCTTGAACATATTGAGTTTGTCCTCACCCTGGATCTTTTACACTAGCTGTTTATCTACCAGAATCATCATTTTTCAGGTCATCACACAGCTGGTTCTCCTTCATTTATTTCATCCTGTTCAAATATCATATTCTCAGAGAAGCCTCCTGTGGTCATCCATTCTAAAGCCCTCTTGTGCACCTCCAATTCAGCCTTATTCAATCACTCCCTCTTGCTTTCCTGTTATCCCATCCGAAAGCATCTTGTGTATTAGTCTTTGCGCTCATGGTTGCAGGATGCCCTCTAGATCACAACCTCAGTGAGCGCAGGCACTCTGTCTGGGCAGCTGTAACTCCAGCACCTACAACAGTCACAGGCACTCTGTCAGTACCGATGGAGTGAATGAATGCACATCTTTACAGTCCTACCAAGAAAAGCTCCGAGGTGGGGGAGGGTGTAGCTCAGTGGTAGAGCGCACGCTTAGCATGCACGAGGTCCTGGTTCAATCCCTAGTTCCTCTATTAAAAAAAAAAAAAAAAAGAATAGTTCCAAACATAGTCTTGTACTTTTTAAGGCTGAAACTACTGAATAAATAAATGAATGTGTACAGAAGCAATTTTAGCCTACAATTCCCCACGCAAGATGCATGTGCTGGGATTTTAATTGGACCCAGAGTGCCAGCCACTTTTGCAGAGAAGGCGATTTGTACCCTGTGCCTTGCTGGCTCGCAGCGTCTGCCAGACAGAGTTTTTCTCTTTGCACATCTTGCAATCTTGGCTGTCACTTTCAACTTCCAGCAGAACACAGCCAGACATTAATGTTTGAAACTGCACTTCTAACGGTCTGTTGAGGTTTCTTTAGACCACCTGACTGGGGTTAGCACCACGTTTATTTGGCACTGGGTCCTCAGTCTACCATGTAAAGTTTTTGGGTCTCTTGCTGTTGTTCACCTCCATTCTGGCTTGGCACGGGAGTTACATTCCAAAAAGCATCCACTTAATGCTGGTGGGGTTACTGCAGCCTGGGAGCTTTTGTCAGTAATCTCGCCCTTCCATTATGACCACGAGATACAACAGCACCGGCCAGGAAGTCAGCTGCAGTATCTTCAAGACAAACCCCACTGACATATGGAAGCGACAGTTGGAGCACTGCCTCTATTCCGAGGCACTTCTGCTTGGTCTAGACTAGCCCTTTAAGCCATATTGATACCACACTCTGCCAGCTTTCCAAACATGTGCCTCTGTTTACATGTCGGCTCCATTCAGTATTCCCAGCATTTCAGTTCTCCCTTCAGTATAGAAAAGCATATTTGATACCACTAACAAAATCAGCTACATTTGTATCTTATGAATCATACATTAGTTTGAAGCCCTCGGCCAGAAAAGGCCTTGGCACCCAGTAAATAAATATTAGTTCCTTCTTCTTGCTATTTTAACGAAACACTTATTCTATTCAAAAATATACTTAAAAAAGAACCTGCCTCTTTTAAAAACTCAATGTACGTAAAGTACTCAAATGTACAGCTAGGATTTGAGTATTTCTCCTTGGTAGCTAACTAGCGCTGTGTTAAACTCAGATGATAAACCGGAATCAGCATCCGTGTCGGAATCAGCTGCTTCCAAGGCAGGCGGTCCGACGGCGGTAGGAAGTCCTAAGAGACGGTGCATCTTGCTTTAACCAAATCCAACATACATAAGTTTGTATTTATCAAAGAGTGGCATTATGAAATAATACGAATATTTTCAAATAATACTACTTTAAATGAGGAGCAATTCAAACATCTTTCAAATAAAATTCAATTTCAAGTCTACTTTCACAGAAATTTACAGGAACCTATATGCTGCCATGAACAGTCACAAAGCCAAATCAGAACTAACGCTTATTTCCAGCAATCATACAAGGCCGTTCAAACTACAGGGTCGGGGCTGATGGGAACCTCTGTAGTGGGTGAGTCAGGATGACTACACCTGCACCACAGATGAATCCTAATGCCATGCAAAGAGGCACAACCAGACGCTGGGCTGTGTGATGCAAAGGGAAACACTAATTATGAAGCTTTCTTGCCCAAAACGTCAACCTGAGCTGATTAGGCCTCCGGCTGTAACCACCAGACTTTTATATATTTGTTTTTTGCTTCTATCACTTAAACAGTCAAATAACAATCAAGGATTTTGTTTACCCATCAGCTAACTCACATTCATAGGATTTTTGTGAGGTCTGCGTGTAAGTTACCATATGACTATCTGTGTAAAAAAAAATTAGAACAGACTTTAAATGTGCAATTTGTGTAACTACCCATAATGACTGTCACCAGTGTATCCACTAAAATGCCATCGTATTGAGCGGAAGGAAGAGAGAAGACAAGCTGGTGGTGAGCACACATTTGAGGAGACACTCCCCCTCCCCGGTTGTGAAATATTGTCATCCTCACTCTTTGAGGTTCAGTCTTAGGCTCTTTTCCTTATTTTGCCTCATCGTTTCTTCCTGGTGTCTTATCCACACCCGTGAGTTCGATTCCCTGCAGGCTGCCTTGATCTTCCATCTATATCTCCAGCCCAAACCTCTATTCTGAGCTCCAGATTCCATATCCAGCTGCCACGGGACCTCCCCACCAGGATGTCTCCAGGCTCCCAGCACAGGGGTCCTCCTCCAGGGCCCCCTCCCTCCGTGAACGGTGCTACTTCAGCGAATTACAGAAGGTCGCATCCCAAGGTCCCCCCATTTACCATCCTCTCAGTTGTCCCTCTCCCCCATATCTAATCCAACACACCAAGCCCTCTTGATTGCACCCCCTGGATGACTTTCAAATCCATCTCTGCAGCTAGTCCTTGTCTCTGCAGCCTCCAGGGTCAGTGCCTTGTCAAGTTCCCAGCATGTCTCGTCTTGGCTACAGCATTCACCCTGCTGCCTTCCAAGTCCTTCTTCAAACCCTAGCCTGAGGGAGCTTTTCAAAAAGAAAATCTGATCACACCAAACCCTTTTAATGGTTTAAAACCTTTTAATGGTTTCCCATTGATCAAAGGATAAAGAAAATGAAATCACAGAGTAACCTGCTACTTGCTGCAAGTTCTGGCTTTTGTCTCCCTCCCTCCTTCTTCTCCTTCCCTCTCTCACTTCTTCCTTACCTGGAACCTCTTCAACCCCCACCCCACCCACGCCGCCCTTCCCCTAGTTAAGCTCTACCCCCCATCAGATACCAGGGAGGCCTTCCCAGGCACAAGGCCATTGCTATATTGGTTTCTCTCTTTCACAACATCTCCTTGTCCTCTGTCCACTTAGTCGTGCAATGGGTTTGACTAACGCCTGTCATGCCTCCTAGACTGTATGGAAACCCTATTATGAAATCACACCTGAACTCACTGCGTTGTGAGTTCGGTAGACACTGCGGTGTGTCATCCAGTAGTACGTGACAAGCTCCCCTCCAGTCAGGCTTGAGTAATCCTGCTGAATCTGGAGATTCTGGTCTGGATTGGTTTTTGTTTGTTTCTGTTTCCATAGTTAGTTGGGAAGTATGAGGTCAGATTTAAAAGAGGGCCTGATGGCGCAGGGCCTGCCAGGTACTGCTGACACCGAGGCAGGCCAGGTTAGCCACATGGAAATAACTGCTTCTCAAAGAAACATGTTCTTTCTCATTTTTCTTTAAAGGTACAATCCACTCATGCTGTCTCTTGTTTTTCCTTTGCCTTAAGAAAACTGCAGCACAAAAAATAGTGAGAAATGGTGATCGAGACTCAACCTGATGGCTGGGGAGTAACAGAGCAGGGTGGGGCACAGGAGGAAATTATTACTCCACACGCTCCAAGTTGGGTGTTAGTTGCCATTCATTTAAAAGACAACAGGGAGAATGTTCTATAGTCTTAGAAGGTGGAAGAACTGGGGTCCACAACTGAGCGAGAGCCTTGAGAATCTGTGTGAACACCACGGATGTATGGAATAGGACCAATGTTTCTGTTTTACGAATCACCTTCTAAAATCTGAAGGATGAAATCGACTCTGCTAACTGTCTGCGGATGGCTTTCATTTGCATAGGGTTTCCAAGAACTTACAGGGCACGTGCTTAATGTGAAAAGTCTAACATACTGTAAGTCTTTTACAATAACGGTATTAAAACCCTTAGACTGTCTAGGGATCTTTAAAATCGAGTCCAACAGATTTCTATTTACTTCTTATTTATAAAAAAATAATGGCAGCAGTTTAAGAGATGTGTAGTGCTTGCGAGGGTAAATTTTTCTTATCTTGGATTCAGAAACCTTTATACAGCTTCTAGTTTGGCAAACAAATATCAAAAATATGGAATTCCCCTTAGAGATACGTGTATCAGTAAAGTCATCAAATTTAGAACAGCAAGCCCCAGATGGTCGAGTAGCAGCAACAAAAATCGCTTTCCTTGCCAACATGAATTTCATAAAGCGGAAATCATTCTCAGGCACACAGAGACAGACACACCGAGTCCCACGGATACTTATGGCCATCTGCTTGGTACCAGGTTCTGTACTTTATTACACGGCCCATAAAACATTACTTTAAAAAATAAACACTGAGGCTCCAAAATGAACTGTTTGCTCTTAGTGGTAAAGGCACCGAAGCCGTTACGGAAAGAGTGACCTGTACTCCTGTGTTTCAGAGTGAGACAGGGTGGTGAGTGCATGTGTGACCAGCAGGATTTAAAAGCACAAGCCAGGCCAACAGCAAACCTTGTTTGGATGGGGCTGCTTTGAACATTTTAACTTCTATTCCTTTTTTCTTTCCGATAGTCTGTTTAACCCAAGTTTCTGGCATTCAGTGTTTGGGACTATGAATGTGACAGGACTGCCATGTAAACATAACTGTGTTTGTCTGATCATGATTGACAGAAGAGGGACCGAGGCTTACAGAGCTTCAGTAGCTACCTATCCCCACCCCGACCCCTGACTCCCCATCACTCAGAGAGAAAGAAAGTGAGGGTGATGAGGATGAGAGCCACAGGTCTTCATTACTCCACCATAAGGACTTCCTAAAAATCATAAAAGGAACTGTAGTTCAATAGAAACTCAGAGCTTGAAAGCTAAGTCTTAGCAGGTGGACGGCCTTTTGAGCGCCTTGGGGCTTCTGGAGGTGGAGGGCTGGGCGATGCAGGCTGGAGTCAGGATGCGGAGCCCTGAGCTACCTTTAAGGAGTTTAAAGTCTCACAGTTATAAAAAGCAGACACCATCCTCACATGAACATTTGCCATATTTCGATACTGCACCTTCCTGAATAATCTTTGATGCTCTATTTACTTCAAAGAAGATAGAATTTTTTGACCCAGTTCACATCGCTGATTAGCGATATTCTAGCCGCCAGATAAATAAATCTCCATTGAATCCAATTTGTGGGATCCAAGAGCAATTTATGGATCAATCTGGAGCTATATGGGGCTTAGCTGGTTTTGTGAAAATAGTTATAACACAACAGTGAAAGAAATCAATAAAGATTTATTTAGGTTTGTCTTTCTTTGTATAGGTTTAAAAACAAGTTCAGACCCATTAAAACGGCCTTTAATATTTTTGGAGTTGAAACATTACACTGTACTCTCTCTGGTTCTTTTCTTGAGTTCTTTTCTTCACATCCATTCAGTCTTTCTCCTGGACACCTGTGAGCATGTCTGGCTGCCCCTGCCAGGCTTTGTCAGCCTCATCAGGTGACGACACCTGAATTCTGTGCCAAGATACCCACAGGCAATAAGCTTTCCCCCTATTTCCATTATCTTTCTGCAGCAGAGAAAAAATGCATAGCACTTAAGCTTTGTGAGTACCATTTGGAGGCCCATCTGATACTCTTCCAAAGCAGGCAATTAAAGAGTTTGGCTGAAAATCTGATTTTTAAAACAAGTAAGAAAAGTTAGTAACTTCCACTTATTGAATATCTATTATGTGCCAGGTACTTTTTAACTTGGAGCCTCACCTGGAAAGATCAGGTTACATTTAACTTACTCTTCACGGGACTGTTGTGAGCTACAGGGAGGTGTGGGAGACTGGGTAAATGGTCACAAGTCTTCCCCTCGCTGTATCCTCACTCCCTATCCTGTGACTGTATAGGTCCTTCCAACAAGAAGTGGTGTCTATTTCTACATCCTTAATTCTGTGCTGGCCTTTTGATGCACTTTGTCCCACAGAATGCAGCCCAAGCAAGTGTCAGTTCTGAACTGAGATCATAGCTCTGCATGGTTCTGCTCTCATTCTTGGAACCCTGCTGATCCTTCAAGTGAAAAAGCCCAGACTAGCCTGCTGGATGAGAGACATGTGGCTCAGGTGTCCTCACTGTCCCCTAATTGTCAGCCATTTGCCAGAAGCAGAGATACCCAGCTGACTGCAAACTGACCAGAGATACACACATGAACCCAACCCAGACCAGAAGAACTGCCACACTGAGTCAGCCCCAGCTACAAACCACAGAATCAGGAGCTAAGTAAATGGCTGTTGCTTTAAGCTGTTAAACTGTGGGGTGGTTTGTTAGGCAGCAAAACTAACTGATACAAAAGGTATTATTCTTTTCACTGTACTAAAAAGAGGTACAGAAAGGTTAGTAACTTGTCCAAGGTCACTTAAGTGGTGAGTGGTAAAGCAATCAGGTATTCCATCTGCCTTACGGGCTCACACTCTGAGTTGCTTCACTGTGCTGACTCTTTTTGATGCAAATGAGGAAGTCCGTGTTAAGTGCCTTCTACATGTTCTGTGTTGGGGCAGACTTATTTCTTACACTTAGGAAGCTTACAGTCTCCATTTTGTTTTTCCCTAAGGAACTTGCAGTTTGATAGTTTTGCTTATCCAACTGCCTTCACCTAAAATACATTTTTTTAACTGATTTTTCACCACTGAAAGCTGCTCACGTGTAACCTCTCAGAAACCTGCCTAGTATCCCAAGACAGAATTAGAGTTTCTGACCTGCAGTTCACTGCAAAAAGAACCACAGCAATTCACGCCTTCCTTCATCCTCACCCTTTGTAGTATGACTTTTCAGTACCATTCGTTAAGAGGTGAAATCTGTTCCCTTATGCCTTGAATCTAGACTGGACTTGTGACTTGCTTTGGCCGAGAAATGTGACAGAGGTGATGGTGTGCCAGACCTGAGATTAGGCCTAAGGGGCCTTGCAACCCTTGCATTCATTCTGTAGATGACCCTAACTCCATCATGTGAGCAAGACCAGGCTAGCTCTGCTGAAGGATAAGAAACCATAAGGTCTAGCATTCCATCAGCCAGGATGTTCCAGCTGAAGTCCCCAGACATGCAGGGACCCAGCCAAGAGGAGCAAAGCCAAACCCCGGTGAGTACTGCTGGATGTGGGTAGCTAGTTGAGACCAGAACTGCTCAGCTGAGTCCAGCCTGAACCGCCAACTGCAGAATCAAAAGCTAAACAAATGCTCAAATTAAGTCCTCTAAGTTTGTTATGAAGCAAAAGATAATGGATACAGATCCTTTGTACTCTTCTGGCATTTTTTTAAAACTTGTTTTTGGAATAGCACATATATTTGATAAATGTTCAATCAATGAATGAATTAAATGATTAAATATTTAATTACACTGAGATAAGATTTCTCTAACAAAACAACTCTGATCTTTATTTTTTTATTTTTTATTTTTTTTTAAATTGAAGTAGAGTTGATTTACAATGTTGTGTTAGTTTCTGGTGTATAGCATAGTGATTCAGTTATATATATATATTTTTTTTTCATATTCCTTTTCATTATAGGTTATTACAAGCTCTTGAATATAGTTCCCTGTGATATAAAATGGGACCTTGTTGTTAATTTATTTTATATATAGTAGTTTTCATCTGCTAATCCCGAACTCCTAATTTATCCCTTCTCCCACCCCTGCTTTCCCTTTGGTAACCATAAGTTTGTTCTCTACGTCTGACTTTTTATTTTTATATTGAAGTGAATAACTTCTATCTTTCCTGGCTGTGAGAGAGAGCCACGTTTCACACATGGCTTGATACTTACCAGGGGTGCTCAATACATGTTAGCTTTCATTGATTCTGTATGTGAATTAAAATGCCAAGCAAAACAAAAGCCAGAGCAAACACTGTAGCATTGGGGCATGCAGTTTTTCCGAAATCCTTTCAAAATCAGGACAAACGCTCCTGGTGTTTGTGAGATAGAGATTTAGGGCAAGGGACATGCTTTTCCAACCCTTAATATGGGTAAGCTTCCTTTTCTTTGAAAGCATACACTCTTGAAATGACCCATAGCTGCTCAAATCACCCAATTTCAAAGAGTGGGAGAACTCTGCTATAGAAAGACCATCACAAGAGGCATTCCCCACCCCTCAAGGCTAGTAGTACTCAACTCTGGTTGCACAGTGGAAGTATGGTGGGGGAGTTAAAAATACCTTCAGAGAATGGCTTAATTAGTTTGGGGGTATACCCTGCACACAGGGACTTCTAAAAGCCCCTGGAGTGATTTCATTGAATACCCAAAGCGGAGAACCACTCTTCAAACCCCTCCCCAGAGTGTTTACATCAGTCAAATGGTTATTACTGGATTTAACTTTTAAGACAGACCTAAGTAAACTTTCTTTTTTATATGCCTCTAATCAAAACACAGCACTGGAATACTATGGCTAGAAAACATCATAACGAACAATAACTGGCTCAAAAGGAATTAAGGAATAATGATCAGATGAGTAACTTCCTGACGATCCACTCGGCAAACAGAATATGAACACTTGGCAGGGTCTTAAGTGTCTTCGAGGCCTCAAGTATAATTAGGTATTCAGAATTTTATTGCCCTAAATTAAAATACCACATAACACTAGAAATTGTATTAAGTAATAAATTCAAACAAAATGGCATTTAAGCGCATTAACCTAAAATCTTTGCTTGAAAATGTACCTTATAGGAATAACAATTTATCACAAATTAAGGTATAGTTTAATAGTAAAATGATTTTGAGTTCAGATTCAACGCAGTATATCAAAAAACTGTGGCCTTTGCTTAATGTGTAAGTGACTCTCAAGTGGCAACAGTTATTATTTTTAAGGATTGTGTTTTTCAAAAAGGGCTAGAAAATGATAAATAATCATCTTATGCTATAAACTATACAGTGCATGCAAATTGCTTTAGTACCAAAATTTCATCCTCAATAAATTCCATAGCTGGATCACAAATAGACCTCTAACACATACATATTTGGAGAGTCAGCATTATTCTAAGCCACAGATTTTAGGAGAGAAAAATCTGGTTTGACTCTCAGATTTCATAGAAATGGAAAATGAGGTCCAGAGAGGTGAGTAAGTCAAGCAAAGCGCCCAGCACCGAATGGCTGGGGATGGAGCCCAGAAGCCTGAGCCTGTGCCGTCTCACGTCTCCGGAGGTGGCGCAGGGAGGGTAACAGCACAGCGGGTTCTAGCCGGACAGTGACCGGGGCTGGCTGGGACGGGCCCCAGATTTTGCCAACTTCTGCTCCAGGTGGCTCTGTTCCTGGAGGACCTTGGCCACAGGACAATGAGTTATCACCTTCGATTCCGTTTCCCCTTAAGACCAAACAAACTGGAGTCAACTCTAGCCATTAAATACATTAGGTATAAAGACAATACCTGTATTTTTTCTAGTCTATCATTAATTTTTACATTAACATGGTACATCTGTTATAATTAATGACCCAGTGTTGGGACGTTATTATTAACTAATGACTGTAGTTAATTCAGATTTCCTTAGCTTTTACCCAATGTCCTTTTTTGTTGGTGGTGTTTCAGGATCCCATCCAGGGTACCACGCTGCATTGAACTTGCTCTATTTTTCATTAGTTCCACTGTGTATCTCTGTGTGTTTGTGTGTCTGTGTGTGTCAGGGAGTATGTGTAGGGAATATGAATATCTCTCTTCTTTTGTTTAGCCAATTAAGGGCAAAATCCTACAAATCACTGTCCTCATATGCTCTGATGTAAAAGAAAAGGGCATTTGTTAATGAAGTAATTTGGAGTTCTAATTATGAGAAAAACACTGAGGATAAGAGGATGATTAGGTTAAAAAGAATTTGACATTTGGAGGGACCTAGAAATATGGTCTCTGACTTCAACATAGATTAACAAAATCTAAAAAGCAAGGGATGGGAGCAGAGGAGTGTGAGTTCAAAGCAATAAAAGGCAGTTCACATAGAATGATAGTAATGCTGGAGAAGGAAGGAATTTTGTGCAATTTATCATCATTTACTTTAGGGGAGTCTGCATTTTTAAAATCCACAGAAATGCAGTCACGGTTTCCTTGCCAATATTTGTATAAAACATTTTCCAAACAAGACTGATTCATCTTACTCCGAAATGAATTGTTAGATCACAACAGAGAATGTTAAAGAGTTTGCATCCCTTATAGAAATGCCAAACAGTTTACTCTGCCTGATGCTGCACTATAAATAGGGAAATCCAAATGCTAAAAATGTTCTTCAAGTTGCCAAACATAGTTCTTTAGCATCTACTTCCTTCTACAAGTGACTCATTCTTCTAAAGTTTGAAAATGAAAGCTAGTTACAATTCACGGAGAAATGCTGTAGTGTACATCGATCAGCTAAATGTAAAAGGTATTTCATTTACATACATTTCATTTCCCTTAGATTATACCCATTGAAAGGCTTCTTTGGGCATTTATTGACGTTTTATTAAAGAGTAGTCACTCTGATGACAGATTTTTAAACTAACAATTAGAACAGCCAAGCAACTTGAATATTGCTGGAAAATAATGATGCTGACTTAAATCATTTTGAAATTCATTAGCTACATTTGGATGTAAAAGATGTAAAGTTTATTTGCTGTAATAAAAATATGTTAATAGTGAAGTCATAACATAAAAACTAATTAGGCCACCAAACAAGATGGCACCAATAATGCCCCAATGGCCAAGCACAAAAGGAAATTAAACTCTAAGATATTTCACCTGATTAAGAAAAACAGGACTCTTGGGAAGAAATCACCCTTTGTTGTAAAAAAGAATAATAAATAGGGGAAATGCTACTGATTTATGATTGGCATTTCAAAATAGTATAACCATGGACATCTTGCAATAAATAATAAATAAGAGAACAGAAATCGTATAGAGATTTGCATCACACGTTTGAGGTTAGCATTTATTTGAAGAGATAACCGCCGATTTTCACTGAGACCTGGGACAGAAATCTACAGGATATGCTCATGTGATGTGGATGAAGCCAGGGAGGCCAAGAGTGGATTCACATTTTCTTCCAATCAACTGATTATACCACTGGCCTTTAATCTTCCTTCTGCAACTCATCAGGCCTCCTGCTGGCCAGTTACCAATCATTTACTGGAGGAGGACAAGATTCTGTTTAAACTGAATACAAATAATTACTGCAGCCTTTTTTCCTGGCTTCATTCAAGGCTTTTCCACCTGTTTTGACCTGCACAGTTATACTTTTGCAAACCTCCATGGGAGATAATCTAATTATTTTAAAATCTCATGGTATATAAGAAGTGATCTAAGTAAAATTACCTGATTTTAGGTAAGTTATTGTTCAAGATTATGTTATCATATTCATTTAAATACAAACTTTAATAATTTTACTTTGACTTTTTCTTATTTAATAAGTGGATGTGCTATTTAATTAACTTTAAATTCATTGTCTAATAAAGTGCATGACTCGCAGACTAATTTTTGAAAAGGCATACTGATGTGTAATTGATTTGGGGGCCAGAATTATCAGTTTTAAACTCTATTTAATATGTTCTGATGTCAAAATAGAAAATGGGGTCCTGAAAACACAGAATGAGTGTGATGATGACACACAAAGGTCACACAAAGGAATCCGTCCTGGAAGAGCAAGTCAAAACTTGTCTCCATCACACAGCCCTCTGGGTTCTGGAGAAGACTCGAGTCCGGAGCCAGGACCCAGACATCTCCACTGCACACCACAGCAGAGCCGGGCTACAGCATGTGACGTTTAATAAATGAGGCTGACGTGCCCACAGCTACCCACGAGTCACACCTACGGGGGTTCCACAGCTTTTTGGTACTGGCCTGTCACAAAGCCAACATTTCTACCTAAAAGACCAGAAAGGCCACAGAATTTAGACACTATGGGAAAAAACTGATCTCAAAACCAGGAATAGTTGTTTCCTTACAGAAAATGTTTGTTCTTAGCTTAGGACCCTATCATTAACGACCATTCAGACATCAAAAAGATAATAAAGGGAAACTACAAACAACTCTGCACACAGAAACGCGACAATTTAGGTGAAACAGACCAATTCCTTAAAAACTACTAATTATCGCAACTCATCCAATATGAAATAAATAGATGGAAAAGCCTTTCGCTATTAAGGAATCGAAGATGTAATTTTAAAACTCCCCAAATAGAAATCTTCAGATCCAGACAGTTTCACTGGAGAATTCTAACAAGTGTTTAAAGAACTAATGCTAATTCTTCACAATCTGTAACTGTTTATTAGAAGACACAGAACAAAATTTGGTTCTTTCATGTCAACCAGGAAGGAGTCCACAGAGTTCATTCTGCACACTCACCTCCCTCCTTCCTCCATCTCTCCTACCATCTATTCCTTGTGCCTAGTTTTACCTTCACCTCTTTTTAACTCACTCTGTCTTGATGTGTTGTATATTGTATCTTATTCTTGAAAGCCCTTTTGGAGGATGTAAGGATATCAACAAACAGTTTCTAGCTGATAAAGATGAAAAGACCTTGGCGATAACCCCATTCTCTCCCCCGCATCTAAAGATGGGCGGGGATTCAGGGATCCCAAATGTAACATGTTGGTTTCCCCTCATGCCTGACTGTCTCCTGTGACACTGGGCTCTCTCATCTCTCCTCTGCCCAAGGGATGTCCTTAGACCTTTCTCCCGACCTTAGAGAAGAAAAAATGCAGGCAATTCAGCCTTCTGCATCTTGCTTTGGAGGAACCCAAGAAAATTCTGAGAAACCTGCAGTATGTAAATCAATTAAAGTTTGTTTAAACCATGTCTCTCAAACATCTGATCATAAATAAAATTTCTTTTCCTTTCCTTTTCTAGAAGCGTGGTGGAGAGCTGCGCCCATGAACACCCCTCAGAACACACTGGGTTGAGGTGAGGCTTCCAGAAGGCAGCTGTCTAAATCCCCACGGTGGGTGAGAGAGAACAGTCAAACGTCCATCTCACTGACACATTGGTCTGAACAGTGGCTTCTCTCAACAATGTTGTCAAGTCCAGCAACACTGCTGGTCTCAGAGCCACTGTCCATCAAGGTACAGAACTCACTCAGCTGTAGGGTGCAGCTCAACCAACAGCCACGGGATGCGGGGCCCTGAATCCTGTGTTTACCATGCAGCATTAATCTGCACCCGATTTTGAATTCTAGTAGGATGGAAGTTACAAAAATTCTTCCGCCACTGACATAAATGCCAAGAGACAAAGGGTGTACAGTTTCAAAACCAACGGTATAACACACTGTGTCACCTCTGTGGAGATGGTGTGTTTGTAGACCCCAAAAGGGACAGGATCATCAAGCAAACCACTGTGATACAGGAGCCACCTGGGGTTGGGCGCACGGAGCCCTGAGGCCCAGACTCTGGCGCGGAGGGCCCCGATGCCAGTGCTGTCTACCTTGCCCGCCTGTGTGACCTTGGACAAGTTACTCACCCTCTCTGAGCTTCCGGTTCCTCTTCAGTAAAATAATCGTAACAATAGTAATTAGGGTAGTCAGGTGGATTAAATGAGTGAATATTTGCAAAGTGCTTCCCTCACAGTAAATACAACGTAAGTTTGTTAAATGGAATAGTATCATTAAGTGTTTACTCCAGTTCCTCTCTATTGGTGTATGTCTCCTTTCATAATAGACAAAAATGATGCACAGCACTGGTGACAGCGAGAGCCTCCCGCTCCTCATTTTAAGACAGCTGGGCCTGATTAATTACAAGGATGCAAGTGAGGTTGGACCAGGCCGTTATGCATCTAAGGCGCACGTGCTCCCCTGTGCGGGCGGTGGTCGCACGTCACAGAGAGCCTGGTTGTCCCTTGTGCCAGCTCACGGTCAGGCCTCGAGTGTGGTGGTTACCGGGGATTCTGGCAGCACAGGAATAAGAGGGCAGAGCAGGAGGAAGGGCTGCCAGACTCACAGAGGGGCCAGCGATAGCCCCACAAGCTATGTCTCGCTAGGGGCTCAGCGGGTCCTGAGCCACAGGCAGCCTCTCCGAAGATCCCCTGGCGGGGGCAGTAGGCACTGACCCTGCCTCTGTCTCCCCTCCCTTAGCAGCCCCACACTCAGTTGTTAAAAATAATAAAATGAAAACGACTTGTAAAGCAGACAAAATAAAGGCACTCCAAAGACTGAAGCAGTACAGGGAAATAGTTTGGTAACACCTTGATTCTCTTTTCTTATGTCTTTGGTATTTACTTGGAAGGAGTGTCCTATAACTATATTTCCTATGTTTTTAAAAGGTTAACAAGTACATCTGTATAAAGATTGCCAAATATGTTTTCAGGAAATGTGTATTTCTTAAAAAAAAAAAAAAAAGTAGATCGTGTCTATGAATGATGTCCCAAGTGCCCAAGTGGTGGGAAAAGAGATCTGTGTTAGGTGTGTAAGGCTAATCCTTATATAAGTTACATAAAAGGCTGAGCTGGGTTTGCAGTAATCTAATAGCTGATACGCTGATGTCATCATAACTCTAATTCACAATGTCATAATTTATATTATATTGTTCTTGTGAAAAAAATGCAGGGAGTTCCTCTTACAAATATAAGCTAAGATCGCAGAATACGACAAATCTCTCTCTGAACATACGGACGAGGGGCCCGTGAACTTGGCTGGGGATGGCCCGGCCCACCTGCTCTCAGGGCTCCCCTGGACCAGCCGCTGTGCTGTGTCTGTGCACATGGCAGCCTGCAACACCTTTTCCTGCTCAGTATGAAACACACACGCACACAACCCAGACGCCTGGGGCTGTGCTCAGGGAGGCAGGGGAGCAGACTGAACACAGAGCCTTAAGAAGCACAAACCCCAGGCCTGACTTGGTCTGGGTTTCCATTTCCGCCGGCTCAGTTCCCAAGGCAGGGTTCGCACGCTGCTTTGAAGCTGCACTTTTACAGCTGCTGCCTTTAAAGTTGTGAACGTTCTGAGCAGGAGGCCCTCTGACACTGCCCCTAGCAGGGCACGTCATTTTCAGTTTTCTCTTACCTTAGGCAGCTCCCACTTGTTTCTATGGATCATCAGATGGCAGGCATGGGTTATTTTTCATTTACACCGACGTCAGATGCTAATACGTAAGGAGGGATCGCCAAGCAGATCTAGTGTGTTCAGAACGTGTGTCTCACCTTCCACGATTTTCATTTTTTTTTTAACCGCCCTATTGAGATAGGCATGCTGCAATCTTAAAGACTTTTTTTCACGTGAGACATGCATAATACAGCACAAAGAAAACCATCACTTCCAAGAAAACTATTTCCTCCAATTCTGTCTTGCATCTATAGTCATGGAAGCTTTAAGAGTTGTTTTTTTTTTTAAAAAAAGCTCCAAGCTCATCTATTGCTTAAGATTTTGAGATTCTCCACTGCTTCCGAGAGGCTGCTATTCTGTATGCATAGCACAGATCCCTGCCAAGCCTATTACAGTGAATAAACAATGTCTTCTCTGTCAGGACAGGGAGTGAATAGTATCACAAAATTCTCCTCTAATGTACAGCCTCCATCTCCCCGACCCAACCCCTTCAGAAGAGAACAGGCAGAAGGGGGACTGGTGAAGGAAACATTATTCTCTCCCTGCCAATCTGGAACTGCATTCTAGCAAGCTAAGCCCTGAGGGATGTCGACTCTCCATCAACTGCTAAACGGAGAAAGTTGACAAGCTTATTTTCTTTTAAATTGGATAGTATATTTGTGCATTTCTGTGTGTGCGTGCACACGAATCGCTTTGTCAGGAAGGGAGGAGGCAGTTCATCAGATATAATTTCAGGGCTTAGCCAGAAAACAGCTTGTAACTGCAGACTGAGCAGCAACAGGGGAACTTCAGAGAAATGACACAGCAATTTGTGTTAAAATATTGGCAGCTAATTCATGAATGCTGGAACTGACTGGGGATTCAGCTGCTTCTGTTAAGTCTTTATTCCCGCTAAGCTCATGATTCATAAAGAAAATGCCCAGAGTTACTTCTCTGAAAGATACAGTAGGATGCTGACAGACTTCTTTGGTGTCTCTGTGTCTCATATTTATTAACTCTGTCTCTCTCTCTCTCATACACACACACTCCTTCCTCTCCCCCTAAAAGAGACATCAAGCATATAATCTTCCAAAAAAGAACATTCATTCATGAAGCATTTGTCACCAGCCCATGGAGGATTTACTCAGTAGGTATTTTCATAAAAGAAGAACATGGATTTCTTTTAAACCTTCCACGTTTGGGGTAGGAAGGGATAAATTGGGAGTTCGTGATTTGCAGATACTAACTACTGTACATAAAATAGATAAAAAAGAAGGCCCTACTGTATAGCACAGGGAACTATATTCAGTATCTTGTAGTGACCTATAATGAAAAAGAATATGAAAAGGAATATATGTATGTTCATGTATGACAGAACTATTATGCTGTACACCAGAAATTGACACAACATTGTAAACTGACTATACTTCAATAAAAAATAAATAACTCTGAAAAAAAACTTTCATATTTTAAGTCTTAGTTGGTGTAAAATACCATGATTCAGGTTTTTTTCCTCCCTTGTGATGTGATTACAGCACATATTTATTTTGACGCCTAAAGGAATTACTCAGCTCTTCCTCACACAGCAATGCTCTTTTTAGCATCAAACCATGCTGCCTGTTATTTTCACAAATATCTGCAAGACACTGACATGAAGGAAAAAAAAAATACAGCGTCCCTTTTCTCCCCTTTTTCCCACGCGTTTTGAGCCCAGCTCAATGGGCTCCCGGATTCTGGCGGCATTCTCCTGGTAACACATTTAGAAGGGACTGCAGGGTATCCCAGCGGCTCTGCTTTTCTGCCTGTGTCCCCCTCGCTTTCTCTCTCCCATGTCACTCTAGGTTTGTCCTCAACAATTAAGCCTTTGTGCCGTCCCACTGCAATGTGCACGTTCTGATTGTGCCCCCTTCTTGGTACAACAGTAATATTTACCTTGGAGAGAAGCTTGTCCAAATAAGGATTCAAAATGCTGGCAACGTGCTCCCTTTGAAGTGTAGTTGTGGGGAACGTCTCTCTTCCTTCTTGGCCTACAACCAAAGAGAAAGAAAGTTAGGGAACAACAACAACAAAAAAAGACAGATCGATAGAGACCATGAAAGATATCTGTCCAGTTCACTGTAAAAACGCTAGCAATTTATGGCAAGTATAAGCTTTATATTCCTTCCTGAACAAAGCAAACTACAAAGTCGAGGGAAAACTACAAATAGTCGTGGATAAGTAAAACAATGTCTCTAAAATCACAGTCAAGTCGATACACATACACGTCAAATACACATCAATTGACTTGCTCTTTCCTTAGTTTTCCTAGTTTTATGACAAATAAGTCTATGTTCCTGTACTAATGCTAAAATTCAAATAACTTTTGTCTGAATTTGAGATGAAACAAGGGATTTATTTGAAGAGGGCACTTATGCTTTGATGGAAGGTAAGCTGTGATTCAGTTGTGGAAAATGTCTTATCAAAAGCAGAATCTTCGGTGCAGCATGAACAGTGTGGCCCAAGTGACACACAGACCTCATTCCGAGTCGTCCCTGCATCCCGCCCACCGTGGAAATGGGGAAGATGCAGGAATGGAGGGGACTACAGGGATGTCTTCCTTTGATCGCCCATCATGTGGCTCTGCTCTGCTTCTGGTACCCAGCCCTTCCTCCATCCCCCTTTCCTCTCCAGATCTCTTTACATCCTCTAATAAACATCTCCTGTATTGAACCTCTATTTTACATAAGACACCGTGACAAGTGCAGTGTGAGAGGCAGGAGGGGAGAAGGATGAAATGAATGAATGAGTGAGTCTCCAAGGAGAATATTCCAGCTGTTGCCTAAGATTCAGAACCACTCAGTTATTTAACAGACTGAGCCATGATCCTTGATTTGCAAAATCAAAAACTGAGTAGAACTCGAGCCTTCTATATTTGCATCTAGTGATGTTCTTTTGTTGGGATCCACATATGATCTCTTAGACTGAGTGTTGCCTTCTTCCACAGCAGAATCAGCGGATTATTTATATTATCTTAGGTACATCTATTGTTTCCCTGACAGCTACCAAATGAAAAATGGCTGCCTTTTGTTTGCTGCTGCGTTCAGCTACATTATTCTTTTCTTTTTCTTAAGTCTAAAAAGATTAGAACAAGACACACAATCATGGGCTGTCTTCCTCCAGCCTGACTCCAGGTCTTTCCACTGTCAATCATGCAAACTAAGAGGGCAGGGCTTCACTGGGTGAAGGGCTTGACGCACAAGAGCCTTTCCCCAGCCATCTTTCAATCTTTCATTAGATTTCAAATCAATCCTCCTGCTGAACTTCTGCCATCCAGCTCTATTTAGGACGTGGATTCCAACTGCAAATCTCTCCACTTCCCCATGTTGTTACAGTCAATCCCAGAGAACGCTCTTGAATTCATTAGAAACCTGAGCGAGATTCATTATCTAAATCAAACTGCTACAGGAAAAAAAAAAAAAAACAAAATGAAAAGAATAAACAGTTTTCTTAAAATGCCAAATCTTATTAATATGTATTAGAAATCACACGTTTGCGTATGCTTTCTCTATTACCAGACATGAATAAAGAGTCTGATTTAAAAACTGAACACGTGATTTGACAGCTAATTTCATAATATAAAAGTGGTACATAATTTTGCATTTTCAGAACATGCATTTCACAAGTTAAAAACATTCCAAAGAAACAAGGTAATCAAGACAGTGTGGTCCTGGCATAGGACAGACATAGAGATCAAGGGAACAGAATTCAGCATCCAGAAATAAACCCATATATCTAGGGCCAACTGATTTCTGATAAAGGTGCCAAGACTATTCAATGGGGAAAGAATAGTTTTTTCAACAAAGGCAAGTAGACAGTTATATGCCACAGAATGAAGTTGGATCTTCAACCCAGACCATATAGAAAGTCAACTCAAAATGGATCAAATATCTAAATACCTTAAGAGGTAAAATTACAAAACTCTTAGAAGACATAAGGGTAAATCTTCCTGAGGTCAGATTTGGCACTGGAGTATACCAAAGCACAAAACCAAAGCACAAGCAACAAAAGAAAAAATAGATAAATTAAACCTCATCAAAACTAAAAACATTTTAATGCTCTAAAAGATACTATCAAGAAAGTGACAAGAGTGAAAAAATGTATGTGCAAATCATATCCGACAAAGGAATTTTTATCTAGCATGTATAAAGAAACCTCACAACTCGATGATAAAAAGACAAATAACCCAACCAAAAACAGGCAAAGGATCTGAATAGACACTTCTCCAAATAAATATGCAAGGGCCAATAAGAACATGAAAAATGCCTCATATCATTAGTCATCAAGGAAACACAAATCAAAACCATGAGATACCACTTCATTCTCACTAGGATGGCTATCATCAAAAAGTCTAAGACAGTAACAAGTGTTGACAAGGATGTGGAGAAATCAGAACCCTCGCACCTGGCTGACAGAAATGTAAAATGGTACAGCCACTTTGAAGACAGCCTGGTTGTTTCTCAAAAAGTGAACAAAAGTTATCACTTGACCTAGTAATTCAACACCTAGGTAGATATCAAGAAAAATGAAAATGTGTGTCCATGCAAAATCCTGTACAGGGATGTTTACAGCAGCATTTATTCACAACAGCTCCAGAGTGGAAAGAATACAATGTCCATGAAATGAAAGGAAGCACTGGTACAACTTACAACATGGACGAACCTTGAAAACATGCTAAGTGGAAGAAGCCAGTGACAAAAACTCCCACATACTATCTTATTGCATTTAGATAAAATATCCAAAATGGGCAAATAGACAGGTTGCCTAGGGCTGGGGAATAATCACCCTGGGGATGCTATCTGAGAGTTCTGTGGTTCCTTTTTGAGGTCATGACAATATTCTAAAATTGTTTGTGGTGACAGCTGCACAATTCTGTGAATCTACCAAGAACTATTAAATTGTACACTTTAAATGGGTGAATTGCATGGCATGCAAATTACATGTCAACAAAGGTGTTACCAGAACAACATTCCAAGGAATGTGGACGTTATAATGTTGGTCATTATCCAGATCAATCTGAAAGAAATATGGCGCTGCGAACCCAAGCGTGATTTTAGCTGGGATCGCTGGAGTTGCTGCCCTGAAGCAGGATCACCTGGCTCCACTGCAAACCATCTGAGCCCGACTGAGACAATGAGGGTATAATTCTGCACGGACCAAATGATCCTTCAGGTCCTCATGATTATCTCCAGTGTGGACAGCAGTTAATTACTGCAAATGATTACTGTCCAATCAAATGGAAATTCTATGGTGTCAGTGTTGATTTTCTTTTCCACTGAACGGAATTTCAGGACTTCGGGAAGCCAGGTGTCTACTTCAAAATGACTGCCCCCACTGCATACACTAAGTCAGTGGAATGCCAGGCTCAGAACTGCTTCTTCTATGCGTATTTCATTGACAGACAGTTCTCAGGAGGATTGATACCAGGTTCTTAACATGGATGATGTCATTCCTGAGAAGCTCCAACAAGTGAACTCTGGTCATTCATGATGCATTCTGCCAACTAACCTGAAGGCTTGTTCTGGCTAGAGCATGTCAGAGGAGCCGAAATAAGGATGGGATGTGCACCTGAAAGATGGCCTGGTCCAAGCCCCAGCTGTCACTGCTAAGGGGAAGTCTAAGGAGAGGAATATTTCTTCAAAATTATGCCCTTACAGGGTGGGGAGGGATAAATGAGGGGCTGGGGATTAACAGACACACATTACTATATATGAAATAGATAAACAGCAAGGACCTACTGTATAGGCACAGGGAACTATATCCAATTTCTTGTAATAACATGTAATGGAAAAGAATCTGAAAAGAAAAAAAATATATATCCATGTGTATATATAATTGAATTACTTTGATGTACACCAGAAACTAACATTGTAAATCAACTACACTTTAATAAAAAGTTTGTTTTTTTTTTTTTTAAAACTACACCCTTATAGTCCCTTCTGGGGAAGTAGTGATGATGTCAACAGCAAATCTCCCTGTATCTGGGCGGATAAATACAGGGATCTGGTAACACAGACCTGAGCGACTTTACTCCAAACCCATGTTTGAGAGGCAAGACATCTACTCAGTGTGAGACTAGAATCGTGACGCTCAATGAACAATTCTCAGATTTGTTTCTACTGTACAGCACAGGGAGCTATATTCAACACCTTATAGTAACCTATAATAAAGAAGAATATGAAAAGGAATATATGTATGTATATGTATGACTGAAACATTATGCTGTACCCCAGAAACTGACACAACAATGTAAATGGACTACAATTCAATAAAAAAGTCCTAAAGGAAAATAAAATAGAATAAAAATTAAAAGTGAGGTATAAACCAAGCTCACTTGATACCTGACCCCTTCCTACAATGCCTGTAACATTCAGTTTCTAAGTGCAATGTCAAAAGAACTCAGGGAACCACAGCAGTAAAAAGCACTGAGCACTGAATGAATCACAGTGCCTAGGATACAAGAATCACTCAATGTTTATTCATGGATCGAGTGAATTAATTTTAAAAACCCAGAGCAGACTTGAGGATGTTGCTGTCACACAGCTGCTCTCACTTGCAGTCCCTGAAGGTAGAGAAAGGCGCAGGCTTGCAGGTTGCTCATGATCGGTGTGCCACCACGGCGATACATCACAAGTGCATGCCATCCTTTATCCACACTGCAGTGGAAATAAACCAACAAACAAAGCTTAGACTTGCTAATCCAGTCTATGCTGGACTCCCTTCCATAAAATGAAAGGCTTCCAGAAGGAATCCCTTTTTATCTCTGGGAACATTGTTAGGTTTGAGCTAAGGGTAAGGAAGGTTTAGTTTAGTGCCTGCAACCTAGTTTGAGTCCTGGTTCTAATGCAGAATAAGTCCAATACTTTCCCTAGATGGGAACCTTTCAAATACTCGGAGATGCATATTTAAAGAGGTTGCAGGGGGAGGGTATAGCTCAGTGGCAGAGCTCCCGTTTGGCACGCATGAGATCCTGGGTTCAATCCCCAGTACCTCCATTAAAAAAATAAGTAAATAAACCTAATTACCCCCTACTACCAACAAAACAAAACCAACAAAAAACAAACAAACAAAAACAAAGCAGTCCCTCTTCCTGTGCCCTGCTGCACCCTCTTCTCCATTTCAAAGAGGACAGCTTTGAGTACCACCTACCATAACTCAAAAGAAGATAACAGGTGGAAGGAGAAGGGAGCTGGGTCCTGGCCAGGCCTGTTCACAGAGAGCAGAGCAGGCTGACAGCCCCATCCAGCCTCAAAGCCCAACCTAGGAACCAAACACAACAACCAAAGGACAAGGTAACCTCAATCTGATTTAGGGAACAGTCCTTATCTGGGTTTTGGTGATGGTGGTGGTAGAGGAATTCTCAGGGCCCAGCTGTCACAGGAAGGGCAGACCTATCAGCAGGGCGCAAACAAGCTGGTGAAGTCAGGACGGCGGTCTGCTACCATCCTGGAGGTCCAGGCACAGCTGCAGAATCCAGCCACGGGGCAGCGAGTCCAGGTAAGAGCCACAATTGTTGAGAAGACCAAGACAGACCATGGTTCCCAAAGTAGACACTGAATTGTAGCCACTTGGATACACAGAGCAGAAAGAGCTGAAACTTGCAAGATCAAGGAAACTGGAAGTCATTCCTGGGATACCAGATCCTGTATCTGGATGGCAAGAAAGGCCACCTGGAAGGCAGAAGTGGCCGTCCCTGTGGTCAGCACTGAGATAATGCCATCATCAGCACGGCAGATCAAAATTCAACAAACAAGTTCAGCCAGCTTTGAGCAAGACTACTGGCGGCGAGGCACAGAGGGAACATGATTAGTGGTTCCACTGCCCCGTGGGTAGGTTTAAACATCTTAAGTATTAAGACCTGCTTTAGTGAGAACAGATTCTGATTTGGGGACGGCCAGAGGGTGCACTCAAGAGGGGCGAGTGGGGAGGAAACAGGGAAGGCAGGAGGGTACAGGCTGGGGGCTGACACTGTCATTTGCTGGTGTTCGCTTCTAAATGGGTGAGCTCGAAGACAGTTCTCCAGATGAAGCAACACTTCCTCAGTGAAGAGGAGCACAGGGCTCTTCTTTGTGTTAGTCCAGATGCTGTACTTTTATTTAGAAAGCCCTAAGATCACGGAAGCTTTTTCCACCGGCTACACTGTACTCTTGGCACATATGAATCCTCTACTTGACTAACACAAAATCTAAGTTTCTTTCATACATGCTGCTGCTAAGCCACATCTCTATTGCCTTTCTGCAATTTAATTGGCGGTGGCGGTGGTGGTAGTGGTGGTGGTGAGGTCCCTGTCATCCCTGTGCCATTTCTGCCTCTTAGGATTTGGGTCTTTGCATTAAATGTCAAGATGTTCTTGAATTCCGTTTCTCTCATTTGTTATTACACGAGCCATCTCTCCCAGCTTTGGGCCAGTCCTCTTGTTGACCAGAATGGAATTAGGTTCAAATACCAGAAAATTTTTTTCCAGGAAGAGAGCAATTTATTAATCAGTTCCCTCTGAATACACTTACCAAACCAGTTATTAATCAAGTTCATTATACACATCCCCTATTTGTCCAAATGGTAAATGTTAGCAATTTGATACCCTTTTGGTTAAGAAAAAATCAAATACATCTCAAAACGAGTGTATGCTGTTTGTTATTAATCCTTCTGAATCCTCTAATGGGTTTAATAAATTGTCCGTAGGACAGAGGTCAATCTCAGAACAAAGACATATCCTTCAATTAAAATTTCAATATTCAGCCGCTTACCAGTAATCATTCAAGAAAGCGATACTCCATATGCTCAATGGTACAGCAGGTAAAGGAGTAGCTAAGGACAGTATACATGGCCTATGGTACATGGCGCAATATTGGAAAAACGTAACTTATGAGGCCTCCCCCTCCCACGTTACTTCCCTCGTGCCGCGCTTCTCCCCTGGCTAAACTCCCTCGTGTTTTCTGGCCACTTTTTCTTGCTGGCTCTCCCTGCTGTGCCTCTCATCTCGTCCACCTCCCAGCTGCGTCAGCTCACACGTTCAGCCTTCCTGGTATTTACTGTGTTAACAGTTCTAGTTGTCATGCCATCTGATGTCTCCTGCTTCATTTTTCACACAATCTAACAGCTGAAGTCCCTGATGTATGCACAATAACAGTCCATTAAGAAAAGAGTGTTTTTCTGGGTTTTTTTTTTCCTTACTGACAACTAGAAAAATGGAAGAGGCAAGAAAGATTAGTCCATAAAGGTGCCAGGGAGAGGCCAATAAGATGAAGGCAAAAAAAAAAAAAAAAATCAAAAATTTTTTAAGCATGAAAAAACATTATGATGCTGGGAAAGTAATTCCTTCTGAAAATCCCCTTCAATGATGTGGTTTAATGAAAATAATCCCCTTTCTAAGAAGCACATATTTTTCTTAAATTCTAGGGATGAGAAAAATCCTCAAACACACATCCTTATGCTATCTGTAATATACAGAACTCAGGTAAATGCAGATACAGTTATAACACATATGTTGAGTTATTAACAAATGACATCTTATTAGCAAAACCTTCTTTCTGTTGATATGTTACTTAGAAAGAGGCTTAAAATGACACCATTTACTATAAGCCTTATCTGTAAGCCTGTATTCCAGGCGAGCAAGTCTTTGACATGAATTCCTTGCAGTTTCAATATTAACAGAGAAAAAATCAAAATGATCAAAGTGTTCAACAGGAAAAAAAAAATCCTTTCCTGTTGGCAAAAAAACCCTGAATAGTTTACAATATGCAAATTTAATGTACTTAAGGAAAATTGCATGCTTTTCAGATACCTGAACAAAAAGCAAGGAAGCATAAACACTGACAAAAAGATTAGTTTTGGAACTTAAATGTTGCTTTAGTGAACAGATAATAAACTGACCCCTCTAATTCCTCGTTTATGAATTGGAAGTCAGAGAAATATTTAAAAACACCCTTCTTTGGGCAATGTAAATAAACGGAATAATAACCAGGGCAACCAAAGAGATCACTCATTTATTCATTTCCTTATTCACCTTTTAATGTTATTTCCTTGCTAACAAAACAAAACAAAACAAAACAAAAGTAAATATTACTCCGTTCCCTTCCACTCTGCATATCTGGGAGGCTGTCTATTGAACTGGAATTTAGCTGCCATATTTTGAGCCTATAGCTTTGGCTTGGCTTTGCCTAATGATGGTTACTTAACTAGGAAGTCACTTGGCCCATTGCCTTGCCTATCACTGAACCTCTTATCAGCCTTCAGACATTTCCTGATGAGGAATAACTGCTGCTTTATCCAGTCTTGGGACCACCCAAAGGGTGGTGGAGTTGGAGGGTTGCTGGTGACTGAGCTTTTCCAGGAAAGTTGTGCACGTGGGTGTGGATGTGTGTGGTGATGGATGGGAGAGTGGGGGTTGAGGGGAGGGAGGCAAGGCGGACGTCCCCTTGCACAGGAAGCTAAAGAAGGAAACTTGAAGTTTGCCCACAGATACTTCTGAGATCCAAAATTCCATAGAAATCTACTTATTGTTGGGAA
The DNA here is from genome assembly GCF_009834535.1 of Camelus ferus. Lineage (NCBI taxonomy): Eukaryota > Metazoa > Chordata > Mammalia > Artiodactyla > Camelidae > Camelus > Camelus ferus. The sequence goes on along the minus strand of NC_045724.1, from coordinate 6,825,052 downwards.
TCCCAGCCACAGAGTAATTCAAGACAGAAACAGCCCTTCCCTCCCCTCTATTCTTAAGGTTCTGAAGAACTGGCTGTGTTGACCTGAGGCAATTGCTCTGCTGGTGGGGACACATTTCAGCTCCGGATGGCTTTCCATATTACTATGCTGCTGTCCATAAAGTCTCTGAGCTTCAGAGGGGTGTGTAGGGGTGTGGTGGGCAGGCTGGCATTTACGGATGGACCCTTATAGGACAAAGTAACCTTATAGAGTCCCCTTCTCTCCATATATGTGTATGTACAGGTTATCTATCTATATCCACCTCTCTCTCTCCATATATATGTGTATATATAGAGACTGTATATTTATATGTATGTAGTGAGAGAAGACACACAGACACACACACACACACACACACACACACACAGGCATCTGACCACTTTGATCTTAGACTCTCACCACCGCCGCAGATGTCACTCCAGAATCGTGCCATGAATGTAGTACCTAGGTGGCCATTCTCTTATAACCTGGGGCTAGTTTTGGGAGATGCTATCATATGTATGGCAGTTCCACCATCTCTTTGATGAGAAAAAAAAACTACTGGATGACCTAAGATGAACTCTGGAGGAATCCTGAGGCACTCGGTGAGATGTAATGCTCAGTTTCCCAGAGCAAGTCAAGAAGATTCATTTGAATGGGGACAAAGCAGGAACCAGCGCAGGCTTAAACACGGGAGCAGGAACCTCGCAATCGTCAATGCTCAGTAAATCTTGGCTCTGTCATGATCTTTAAGGCATGGTGTGTCCAGCAGAACTGAAGGTGCCATGATGGACTCCAGGCTACTGAGCTGCATCTCTGCAGGGAGGCTACACTTAGGATACGATACTCTTGGTGGGAGGTGTACACTTGTCTGTGTGTGACCCTTCTGAACCCGTCATAGGTTGAACTGTGTCCTACCCAAACTCATATGTTGAAATCCGAATCCCCAGTACCCCAGAATGTGACCTTATTAGGAAATGGGACCATCACAGATATAATTAATTGAGATGAAGTCCTACTAGAGTTGGGTGCGCCCCTGACCTAATGTGATGGGGTCCTTATAAAAAGGGGACATTTGGGAGACACACTCAGGAACAATACCCTGGGAAGACTGGAGCTATGCTGCCAGAAGCCAAGGATGTCCCAGCAGCTAGAAGAGAAGTCTTCAAAAGGTCCTGTCCTTGCATAAGGGGAATGGCCCTGCTGACATCTTGATCTCGGACTTCCAGCCTGTGAGACGACATTTCCGATGTTTCAGCTGTGGTCCTTCGTTATGGCAATCCTGGGAAACTAATACAGAGCCAGTACATGGGAAAATGCTCAAGTTTCCTAAGACGGGAGTCCTGACTTAAAGGAACAGAGAAGAGTCGGTGACTTTACGTATGTCATGTCAAGAAGGTGTACACATCAACCAGCTGCTAGACTGGAGTTATTTCTTAATTACATACATTTAGTGAACAGTGGAATAACAAGCAGGCTCACCTAATTCATGACACAACTTCAAAGAAAGAATTTGCATTTTTAAACACTGTTCTCGGTAATAAACTGAGGGACTAATTACCAAGACATCATGAAGCAGAATTAAAGAGAAAGCATTCAATAGTGAGAAAAGTTTTGAGAGGACTCCATCAGAATTTAACTGATCAAAATTCCGAGGTTTTTTTTTTTTTTTTTTTTGCTTTATTGGGACATACATTTAGACTGATGTCATAGCTCACTTAATTTATTTATCTTCTTTGACTCCTCCTCTTGGTTAATTGATGCTTTTCCTTGTCTTTGAAAAGTCACTCAAAGTACATGCTTAAAAGTTTGTCCTACTCAAAGATATAAAACAAACTTACAGATACCAGGGGTAAAGGGGGTGGGAAGGGATAAATTGGGAGTCTGAAATTTGCAAACACATACTACTATATTAAAATAGATAAACAACAAGGAACTACTGTACAGCGCAGGGAACTATATTCAATATCTTGTAGTAATTTATAATGAAAAAGAATCTGAGAACAAATATATGTATGCATATGTATTATGCTGTACACCAGAAATTGACACACTGTAAACTGACCATACTTCAATTTAAAAAAAGTCTGCCCTATTTTACTGTTTGGCACTTGCGCATATTTCAGAGTTGGGTTAATGCAATTTTAGAGTTCAAAGCAAACTCCACAATATTGCAGTTCAATGAACTTTAGCAATAAGGAAGCCGAGGCCCAGCTGTGATCACAGCTCTTTAGGGCAGAGGCTGGGATGTAACCCAGGCCACTTCTCATTAACCCCCGCTCTGTGGCGCTGGCTTTGCCATGTTTCATGTATGCCATCTACGTGTGTGTCCCTTATTAGATCATGCCTTCAGGGTGCGTGTCTTTTACTTTTTAAAAAAATCTTATCCAAAGATTCTCCTGCAGTGCCATATCCAGAGCAAGCATACCAAAATGCCTATTTAATTATGGATTCTTTATGATATGGCTGAGGTTCTGTGAGAAGATACTAGCAACTGATCACATGTGAACGCTTTCCAGCACACTGTTTTTCTTCTTAAGTCTCTTCCATTTATTTAATATCTGGAATATACTTCCTTTAACCTGACAGTAGAACTAATTGGCATTATACATAACCCAGGTTTTGTTTTCTTAGTTTTGATTTCCAGGCTAATGGCATTTTACGTGAGACATGAGATCTGGGCTCTACTCCTGCGGCTCTTTGTCAAAGAAGCCCATCTAAGTGGTCGAATAAGGTGGGAAGGGGACAAAAAGAAAGGACATAAGAGAAAAGGAGAAAGGAAAACCAGGCTTTAAAGATTTTGAACCCCCTTGGACAAAGACACCATTTCTGTTACCGTTGGTAAATACCACCACACAACCAATGCTCCAGGAGGTAACCGGGCTGCATCTTCACATATAAAACAGGAAACAGCTGAGAGTGGTTTCCATCTCAATCTGCCCAAATGGAGGGATCTCGTGTCACCCACAAGCCAAGAAAGAAGAAACAAAAATATCCCCCGAACCTAATGGTGAGAGAGAGAGAAATGAGAAATACAGTAGCTGCCTCCTCACTGCAGAATTACGTTTTTTTGTGTGTCTGCCATCAACAGGTGTTGCCATGGTAACTGTCCTGCAGTTAAGAAGTAGTAGAGGAAAGAAAATCTCTACAAGACCAGCATAATGGGAAAAATAAGAAAGGTGTGCTGCAGTGAAACTAACCTCAGACCTCACCGAAGGAGCAGCCAGAGCCTTGCTCTCCCAACCCACCTGCTCATCGCCAGCCCGATGTTTCTGAAAGGGCTGATGCGGGGGGTGGGGGGGACAGGGGCTCAGTCCAGGAACATGGTCCCTGGGGGAGCCGGGGAACTCTCAGTGTGGAGCTGCTCAAGTCCTCAATTTATCTTAGGTGCTAATTTACATCCCCACTCCCACGGGCACATTTTAGCTTTCTGATGGCTCTGGGAGGGGGGAAGGTTTCAGCTTTGTAATGTTGTGTCTGGGAACTTCTAGAAAGGGAACATACATCAGTGAATGGCTTCCTTGTTCTGCCACTTCTCACAGGTAGTGTATTTAGTGACACTTTCTTTGCTTTCTTCCTTCAGATGGAGAAGCTAGGGTTTGCATGTGATGAATTAGTGAAATACTTAATAGCTATTTCTTCCTGTGAACAACTATAGCCAATATTTGCAGCCCTGGCCCCAGGAAACACCTCAGAGCCTGGCCAGGGTTAGAATCCCATTTCTATGGTTCTTCCTCCATCACAGCCACTGACAGTCTCCCATATACTTAACATCCTAATACATCAGCATCACAAATGATGAAACTGTAATTATTTCTGAAATTAAATTCTGCACTTTGATTGTGTAAGCTATTGTGGGTAAGCACCACCCCCTTCAAAGAACACAGTCCCTCCCCTTACCAAGCTTTTTGTTGTTGTTCAATGACCACTGCATCTTATAAATAAACAACATGGATAAATACAGTTTGCTAACTTCTTTGACTCTTTAAAGGCTAATGTCTGAAAGGTTTAGCCTGAGACACAAATCAGTGTGGTATACCAAAGCAACTCTACCAAGGCCAAGGATGCACTGGAGTGTATAGAAAATAAGACAGCTGAGTTGTCAGCAGGGGTAGCTCTGGGGCCTGACTCTACCTCCCTTGTCCATCTCTGGGACTCAGTGCCCCGTTCCCTAAAGAGACAGAAGCTCCACCTCCTTCATGGGGTTGAAATGAGGCTCAAATGAAATAATGCTTTGTTCATACACAGTCAAACACTAGGCAAACGAAAGCTGATGTTGGAAACAACAGTATCATTTGTTTTTCAAGCTCTCTCTGATTGTCAGTATTAGCTAATTCACAATTTTGATGACAAGTAAGCCACGGAATTTTCACATGACTTTTCTGGTAGAAAAACCTCTTCCCTCTATCAGTCGAAGGCGCTTATCTGATCTGGAGTCACTGTCTTCTCTTAGTTCTTGTTCTTTAAACTTTCAGTTCTCAGGCTGGCAGCTGTGTATCACAGGGTGCATGTGTGCATGTGCATATATAAACGAGGAAGGGGGTAAGGGAGGGGAGGGGGAAAGGAAGAGAAACTGAGAGGACTAATGAGTTAACCAAGGGGGAGGAGCTTTCCTTCGGTTGCACAGATACGAAACCATCCCTCGTAGTGTTGGCTGTATTATTTGCAATCTGTAGATCACTAGGGACAAGTTCTTGGTGGCCTTACACACTCTTCAGCAGAAGCAATTCAAGGGATGACATTAATTTCTGCCACTGACTCCCTGTCATGGTGCGCTGCCTCTCCATTCTCAGGCAAAGGGCTTTGCCGCTGGTCGTTAAAGACGCATTCTCAAACTAGAACCCCTGGATCTCTTTCACAGTAAGACACATACCTTTCGTCTTTTTCCCTGTGCTTGTTTTATCAAAAACAGCTCCCTCTTTAAAAATGTTGCTCTCTTACGTCTGAGTGTTTTGAATGCACAGCCCCCATTTCACCCCTTCCATCCTGTCTCCCGCTTCCCCCTTACATGCCTGCTGTTCCTCACATTCAGCTGTTGGCCAAGTCCCATGGATTCCACCTCCTTACATTTTCATTGTAGTAAATTTCCAGTTTATTACAATGCATGCTTATTGAAAAGGCTCACGGAATAAAGAAAGGTATATTATAAAATGAAAGTTCCTTTTCACCTTACTGTCCCAATGCCATTTCCTCCCGTATAGATTAGCACTGTTAGAGTTGAGTTCAAATGCTTAAAAAAGGTCTGGAGAGATACAGAGGTCTGGAGAGGTATTTTTTTCTTTTTTTTGTTACACACATGGTATTCTACACAGAGCACTGTTCCACTGTTTTCCTCGTATTCATTAGAGAACTTTTCATGTTAGTAAATATTGAGTTATCTCATTCCTTTTAATTACAGAGCATTCAGTGGTACCAGAAATATACTGTATTCAGACATTTCCACGCCAATGGGTATTTAGGTTGTTTTTGGCTTTCCTCAATTAGGAACACAGTTACCAAGATTACTCCTGCATATTTATCTCAGCACATGAGTGAGCATATTGATAGGATAGATTCCCAGACATGGAATTGATGGGTCACAGAGCATGTGCACGATTCGTTTCATTCCCCTGATTCTTATTGACCTAAAACCAAAGGTGTATTAACATACAGTCCATGTAACTATAAAAAAGAGGATACTTCTCAATTCTGTTGGGTTTCACCACTGATCAGATTCATTTCTCGTAATACCTTTTGGGATTCTTGGATATCCTTGTCTGCTGATGGTATTTCTTTCTGGCTTCTCAGTGCTGCTGTGGATTTGTGAATTTCCTCATTTCATTCTTTTTTTAAAATTTCAGTAGCTTTCTAAAATGCAAAAATAATCACTTCACTCCCCTACTTAAACGCTTTCAATAATACCCTGATGCTTGGTGGGTGTTAAGGGTTGGGTTTTGTCTCCTAAAATATATGTTGTATGATATGAGAATTATAACTCAAAATGGCTGTTTTTTTAAAAAAAAGCATGATTCATTTAATGCATTCAAGTCCATAAGCATCACTGCTAAAACCAGTCAAATCTTTAGTAGCCAAACGTCCACACAGATGAACAAAATAAACCTTCTGTTCTAATAAAAAAGAGAACAAACACAAAGCCACAGCCTGAAATGTTTCCAGCATCCTACAGAAAATGTGACAGACACCAGGGCATTTCACATCAGGCCATCCACTCGGACCGTCCCAAAACCTAGTTGTGGTGGCCTCACCAGGTCTCAGAACTTCCCTCGTGTCATAAAGAATCCAATTCTCTCTTTGTTTTATGTCACTAGAGATACACTTAGTTCAATAAACATGAGAGCTAAGAGAGAAGAAAGTAAAAATGTTAAATTGATAGCCAAAAAATGAACTCCTGAAATCTACCGAGTTTTAGTAGTGGAGGGAATAGCAGATGATGGTGAACCAGCCACCTCTGTGCTCAGTCAAGGCAGTAGCATTTGCCAGGGTTTCAGGCAAAGGAACATGACTTCTTCAACACCTGCCAAACTGTTCCGTAAGTCTTCTGAATAAATGAGGCCAAGGAATGACTGCAAGCAGACATTTTGGTGCTTACTGATACACTGTTTTGTATTTATCAGCTATCATACGAACGCCTGTCACTTTTCCCAAAGGAAACCACAATCCCCTCGAATACAGGGAAGGCGGCTAACGGGTTTTCTCCTCCCACCACTCCATTCTCAAAGCATTCAGCAAAGAGTTTAAACTGCTTTCTGCAGTACAGGATACACCCGTCTTAGAGTCTCACAGCACTAAAGAGATTTTTTTTTCTTTATAGAAACATTGTTTTGGAGCAAACATGACATAATGCATGGAATAACAAAATCTACGTAATAAATCATTTCATAATTAATTGTTTTCCGTTCTTTGAAGCCCCATTTCCAAGGACTTTATTTTGGAGAAACGTATACTATAATCATGGAAACAACAGAAAAAGCCTTCAGAATCAGTGAGCTGCTGGCTCCTGAATGTATCAGAGCCTGGCTCCGCGAACAGGGTTCCACTGGGACCCAGACTGACACATACTACGAACTTCAGCTTTGAAAACTATCTCAGAATAGAATAAAATCTTTTTTAAAGGTAACCTTTTAATGGAAACACGGATGAGAAAGGGGGGATCACTTCTCTCTGCAATATGTCCTTACGTAGGTCACACACTCCAAAAAAAGTGACAGACGCTTTGTTACTGAAATCTGATAAGTCCCCTAGTTCAATATACACTTAAAAGCCTATAGTTAAATGTAATTAGCCAAGATAAATTACACAGAAACCATGCAAATGTATGAAAACATTCTCAGAGTTCAATGTGCTAGGATGCAATAAACAACAACAAAAAAACCCACCTCTCTTACACATTCAGAAAGAAAAACTCAAGTGTCCCACTTCTGAAAGCTCCTTAGGTAAGGAGGGAGCTCCCCAGTTCCCGGGGTGGGAACTTCCCAGACCCCTGCAGCCTGACCACCAGCCTCCCCCCTTTCCAACACAAACTCACCTTCCCCTGTCTTCGCTGGCACTACTCCTGCTGGAATGTTCCACCCTCCCTCGTCTCCCCTTCTCTCTAAGTCCTGATCATCTTTCTTAGTCAGGCTTGCTCTTTCCTTCTGACCTTACTTTTTGCCCAGTTCATGTGACATCGAATATTACCTCACCTGTCCTGTAAAGGGGGTGTGTGTAGCAAGTCCTTTCTCCCCCCTGGATCAAGCAGTTCACGCAGGGTTAACACTTCTGGCTCTCACCACCTCCTCATTCACTCCACTGACCGTGAGGGAGGTGGAGTGACTCATCTAATGGGTGATTCCTGAAGCATAAATGAGGTACCCTGGGCAGAGCCCCTCCCTTCTTTCTTTGTGGATGGAGCTGCCCTCTGGGAATTTTCCTCTGACTCTCCAGGCTGTAATTTGAGTTGATCCTTTTGGCCCACAGGCCTGACCCAGCCGCTCTGGGGTTGCACATCAGTACAGTCAATAAACCCTGCCCTCCAACCTGGCCTTTACCAGTAATAATGATGATAGTTGAACCTTATCAACCAATTATTTTATCTTCCTTCTTAATTTTTTTCAGCACTTGGGAGGGTCTCGGGACTCTGGTTTTCATCAAAGACTCCCACATCGTTCATATATGTAAGTATTCATACATTGATTAGATGACTTTCAAAACTGATGTGAGATTATGTTCCACCTCCCTGCCCAGATATAACTGTGGCTTTTGTTTCATAGATCTTTGCTACCCAGGGCTGCACCATAATGCCCAATGTACAGTAAGAATAAACTCAGAGAGGCTCAATCATGAATACATCATTTAATTCAAGATATATATAGAGAGAAGATTAAAAACAAAACTTAGGACCATGACACCTGTCATTCCAGCTAATGGTTATGACTTTATTAATGCATTTTTGGTATCACTTATCAGTAGTGTTAGCATAAAGTTAATATACGCAGGGTGAGTATAAAATTAATATATGCTACACACTGTGATCCTGCAGAGTCAATTTAATTGCACACTGAGCGGCAAGAAGAGAGAATAAAAGATAAGGCATATACTGATTGATTTTCTTCATCAAAAGCCACAAGATCCCATTTCAACAAAACCCGTCATTAAATTTACAGCATATCTGAGAGTGAGTTTTATGTGATATATATCTGAATCTAATTTCCAATGCAATGACGGCAATCTATCATAAGCCAAGTTCTCATTTACCCACATCTTAAACTTTCATATTATAGGTTCCATTTTCCTTTGCTCACTCTTACATAAAAAAGCTTCGCATGTATTTAAAAAGCTATTAATGTGCAATGAGGCTGAGAAACAATGATTTAGTTGTCTAAGTATATGTTTTTGAGTGTCCTCCCACCCATGAAACAACAAAAGTAGATTAAATACATAAAGGATTTATAATTACATCAAAACAAACACAGCGTTTTAAAAAACCTTAGCGGTCAATTAATATAATAAACCGCTCATTTCTCTTCCGTTTTGGTTTGAGCACTTTTTTTGAGTTTCCAAGTCTTTTTATATTGTTATTTTTAAAACTTTTGGGGGGAGGAGTAATTAGGTTTTATTTATTTATTTTTTTAGTGGAGGTGCTTGGACTGAACCCAGGACCTTGTGCATGTTAGGCATGCACTCTACCACTAGGCTATACCCTCCCCTGATTCCAAGTCTTTTTATTTATTGATTTATTTTTAATTGAACTATAGTCAACTGACAATATTATATTAGTTTCAGGTGTACAAGATTGATTTGATATTTTTTATAGATTGTATTCTGTATAAAGTTACTATAAAATATTGGCTATATTCACTCTGCTCTACATTACATCCTTGTATCTTATTTACTTTATACCTAGTAGTTTAAACATGATCTTTTTTTTAACCTAAATACTCATTTATTGAATGCTAACTGGATGCCAGTACTATCTAGTATATGGTACCAATAAGCATTACACAGCAACACGATAATAATTCTAGAAATGATTGCTTGTATAAAGCCCTTTCCAGTTTTCAAAGATGTCACCCATTTTTCCTTTGACTCTCACAGTCTCCTATTAAACCAACAGAGCAAATATCGTCATGCTCACTTTACAAATGGGGAAACTGAGGCTCAGAGAGGCCTTGTGAACTGGCAGGGCTGGTACTACATCCAGACTGCTGACTCCAAGGAGTTAATCAGTCATTTGGAGATTCAATAAACAGTTATTTAGCACCTACTATGCCGCAAACCCTGTGCTGCAGCTTGGGATAGAGATGGTCCCTGCCCTCCTGGTCTCTCCCAGGTCATCCTGTTTGACATAGGACCAGTCATCAATATGCACGTGATATGCTCAATATATTATTTTTATTTTACTTGTGGATAAAAACAAAGATAAATTTGCCAATATTTGTCCTGCAAAAATAAACTATGGAAGACTTCCTTAGTACAGCTTAATCATTTACTCTAGAAATGAAGAACATGTTTGGTAGTTACTGCTCAATGCTCCAATTAGAATGATAGTGTTTCAATTAAAATTGAGACTCCAACTTAAAAATACCCTTTGGCATTTTTCAATGAAGCATTTAATCTTCTATCAAATGAATGAGAATTTAATCACATAAATTAGCCTACCTCATTCATATACCAAAATGTCAGAATTTATCTCATGAGACAAACTTAGGCATAAATAGTCACAGGAACAGTGAGGAGAATATTGCTGGAGAAGACCCTTGATGAAATTCAGTTTTGAGTTTCTCTGCAGCTCTCAAGCCATGAATTTTTTCAATTGTTATTTTTTATTGAAGGGTAGTTGATTTATAATGTTAATTTCATGTGTACAGCAAACCGATTCAGTTATACATATATATTTTTTTCAGATTTTTCCCCATTACAGCTCACTACAAGAAATTGAATATAGTTCCCTGTGGTATACAGTAGACCCTTGTTGTTTATCTATTTTATATATAGTAATGTGTATCTGTTAATCCCAAACTCCCAATCTATCCCTCCCTCCCTTTCTCCCCTGGTAACTAGTTTGTTTCCTACGTCCATGAGTCTATTTCTGGTTTGTACATAAAATTTGTATTTTTTTTTAGATTTCACATATAAGTGACATTATATGATATTTGTCTTTCTCTCTCTGACTTATTTCACTTAATATGATCACCTCTAATACGAGGTTGCTCCTTTGTAAGTGCAGTTGTCATAAAATGCCATAAAACACGAGAGGGAAGATCCACATTTAGTCCTGAAATGAAAAGGCATGAAACCCACATCACTTTTTATCCATCTTTACCCATAAGTTAACCAGTAGTAAAGACATTTACATGTAAGACAGGTTTCCTTCCAGGTAGGAAAACAGACAGACAGACAAGGAAATGTGATGCGGAGGACGCCAGCAAACAGGATGTAGAGAAACCCAGTGAGAAAACAAAAGAAGAGTAGGCGCTGAAGTCAATCAGCCAGTGAGCTGATTCCACCATCATAACCTCATAACCTCAGTCTCTCTGACAGGCAGGCGGAACGTGGTAGAACATATGCTCATTACTAATGAAACAGAAACCCACCACTTCACGCCCCCAAGAGTTATGCATCTTCTGGAATTAAACAAGGAGAGTGTTACAGCGCATCTTAGTTCTCTTCTTCCTCCACTCCTCCTTTCTCTAAAGGACTGGAACTTGGTATTTGTCTCACAATGAGATAAAGTATATATATATATATATATATATATATATATATATATATATATATATATATATTTTTTTAAATCTCTTAATCAATGCAGCATTATTTCTCACGTAGTGTATATTTCTGTGTCAATCTGTCAGCTGTCTCTGGGTAAATAACTGTGATGCCAGCTCTATCACGTGCCCAAGTTCAGTGTTATCCACGGCACCTGAAAGCACTGCTCTCTTATGTAAAACGGGCACTGCCTTATTAGAGCCCTGTTAGATTCGATAAAAGGAAATAGAGAAATGAGGGCACAGAGAAGCCCG